>NC_051097.1:5066038-5391038 GCF_901709675.1 Syngnathus acus
TATATGTGCTTGCTCGACGCCCAAAGGTATGTCACAGTGACCGCCCACTCGCAATCCTCCACCACAGTGGCTGTGAATTCTATATTTTCCCACTCTTGGTAAAAAACAACTGATGCTGAACATTTGAGCAAACATCACTGATATATTTCATCATCCAGAGTTTTTAGTTGTTGCTAGTCATGTGAAAAGCTAGAGGGCTGAGCAACCTGGCTCTGTTTTCCACGTTATATTGCTTTTGCTATCTTCTCAAAATTGAATAAAAACAGCCATGTCAGGAGTAAAATTCTAAACCAAAGTAGAAAATATGGTAATGGCGATATTGTTTTAATTATTTCAAAGATTACCCCTTCAGATGAATCCTATCATTTTTTTTAACGTTGGTGTTCTAATCTATATGCAGTAGAACAAAGTAGAAAAATTAGATGTTTTTTCACCCTCATTTACTTTGAGTTTTTGTTTACACTGTTGCCCGACTGTTTGCTGAACGGTTTCATTATTTACCGTCTAACATGATCAATGTGAAAGCAGGAACTGTAATAACAGCCATGGGGCCGTTGGGACTTTGCTAACAATTTACAATAAAAAAAAAAAGCACATTTGTGATTGATTTTTGAGTCAGCGTAGAAGACACATTTTTATCAGAACTGCATGCTTTCTGTTTTGTTATAAAATAGATAAGTGGTTAGATGTTCCAGGCAAATTCACAATTAGCAAAAGTTAGTTGAGTCCACGCAATGCACATACTGGTGTATGAATCACATTTATACTGGTGTCAATCAATATCAGTTATGGATATTATTGATTCAGTACTGTGCGTGTAAACTCAGCACAAATGTGGTATCAAGTATAGTACCGTATTTTCCGCACTATAAGGCACACCGGATTATAAACCGCACCTTCAATGAATGGCCCATTTTAAAACTTTGTCCATATATAAGGCGCACCGGATTATAAGGCGCACCTTCAACGAATGGCCCATTTTAAAACTTTGTCCATATATAAGATATATAAATTTGGCCCGCGGGCCGGACTTTGGACACGCCTGCTGTAGTGGCTCAATATTGGTCCATATACAAGGCGCACCTGATTATAAGGCGCAATGTCGGCTTTTGAGAAAATTGGAGCTTTATAGGTGCGCCTTACAGTGCGGAAAATACGGTAATGTTGCTGTTGTGTCACGGTAAAATAAGAAACTGGGGTAACAAATGCTGACAAAGGAGTGTGAATTTGTCATCTAAAAGCAAAATTCCAAACCAGAGTTATAATGGCTCTAGACGAAGGGCAGACTAACACCTGCAAAGCTAAGCTGAGCAGACAAAACTGGTCCCTGAGTTTTTCAGCTGAGCGACCGTTGAGAAATGCTGTTCTCCTAATGCATACATTGCACCTGCTTACCTTGGTCCTTTGCTATGTAAGGGGAATTATACTGCACTTTCAGCTGAAAAAAAATCCCTCATTAGTCCTCGGAAGTACAGCAACGGAAATTATCAGCTCATTCTGCAGCCAGCCATTGGAGCAAATGAAGACCATTAGTGACACAATGACAGTTTATTGTCTCATTCTGCTTACTGACCCGGCCAACCTCCCCCTCATATGCTTGCAATACAGCCAGTTCCTCCACCCACTCAAAAGCTGAGGACATTACCTTTTCTACTGTGCAGATTGCCCCCATTATTTGTTTTGTCCTTGTTCCCAGTGACATTTAGTATAGGTACATGTATTAAAACAGCCTTAAGAAAAAAGAATAAAAATGAATTGTCGAACGGACGTTATCATTTACATTTATCAATTTAAATGATGCAATTTACAATGCCTGTACTGCATAAAATAAATTAAATTGACATGTTTATTGATACTTCTTCATTGAATGTACATGACCTTCAATGAAAAAAAATCAAGATCTGCTGTCATAGATATTGTAAATTGATGTGTTATTCATCAGGATGGGGATGCAGTATGAGAAATTAACTCCAACGGAATACCGTCCTAACATTATATCATCCAAAGTATGGGAACAATAAGGATAATTACCTTACATACATCTTCTGTAGATGTTTTTTTTTTTTTTTTAATAAATTAAGTATTTGCTCTAATAAGTATATTTGGTGAGCAAGTGTATTGAAGTAAACAGACTAAAATTAACCTAAGTGGATAAAAGTTAATATTTAACTCCATCAAGCATGCGGTCAACTGATATCACCCACAAAATCCTACAGAACATGCATTTCCTCTTTTGAAGAGGAGACTAAAGGGAATCAGAGCCAAAAAAATCCAAACTAATGTCTGTCTCCAGATTGATGACCAATTGATCATGCACATACATACAATCCCTCCAAAAATCTTTTTTTTTTTTTTTATCAATCACAAGTTAAACACAAAACAGCTTCTTAGGTTCACTTGATCTGTATTTAATAGTGCTTAGAGGTCAACTTAGATATTTGGGGGAAACTTGATCCACTCTGTCCATGTCCCAATATTAAAACACACACATTTTAACATGTGTAACATTTATCCTGAAATAAAAATAACTTCCTGTCCTACCTCTGTTGTGGCTGGGTACTCTCCGGCGGCTGGTAGAGGAGCTGTGGATAACGTGTTGGTAGCGTGAAATGTCTGGCGGGGTTTTAGGAACGCGGAAGCTGTCCTGGAACCGCTGCATCAAATCTTCCACGGCCTCTCTGTTCGGGTCAATGGCTGCGGCAGAGAGTGAAAACGTCATAACACTTTCTGGTGAAAATGTTTTCAAGGACAATTGTAGGAATACTCCTGGAGTATGCTGAAAATAACTTTAGGATATATTTAGAATGGAAGCATCATTTGCATCAAGTGACAATAGCCTGCCTCATTAAAACAAAAAAAGTATTTTTTTTATATTCCTAGCTTTCACAGGATCCCATCAATTCAATATTGCCTCATCTCTCTACAGAGATCCTGCCAACGCTTCCTCTTGTGGCTCAGTCTCAGTCATTCTGATTGATGACTCCCGAACACCTCGCTTTGGGCAAAGTGACTGTATAGTCGAGAGAGGAAAAAAAAAACAGCTCTGCTCACTTTCCTTTAAACTAAAAGATAAAAAGGGAGTGTATAAAAGTCAACGGCCATACCGCGAATGATCTTACACAAAGAATAAAAGCGAAACCGTTGTGGCATTCGACATCCAAAAAGGCTGATGACACTACGCATGGTTATTCCCTTATTTTGCCAGACCTGATATGAGAAGTATTTCTGAAACACAATAAACTTTGTTTATCTGTCTGCTCCACAGGCTGGGGGCAAAATAATAAAAGGCAGCTTTGCTGTGAATTTTGCTTCAAACTTTACGAATTGATGAAATACCTCCATCTGGGCTCAGACAATTTAAAGCTTATAAAGATTCTTAAAATCACTCTTGAAGCACACAGTTGAACAGTGCAGAGACTTTAGAATTGGTGCAATAAGAGTTGTTCCGTCTGCATCCCTCCAGCTGAGCTCCAGAGAAGATATAATGGCTCAATATTCTTTTTTGGAAGATGAGAAAGATAATAATAACTTTGAAATGTAAAAAAAAATCATCTCTTTTCTGTCAGCTTTGGTGTGAACTGGACTCAATTTGGCTAAGTTTTTGAGATTTTTTTTTAGATAAAAGTAAATAAAAAAACTTACTTGTTTTATTTTCTATTTTAAAATAATTCAAAAATCTAAAAAACATCATTTTATGTGGCCCGCAAATACAAAATTTGCATCAACTTCATGTGTCAATGCTAAAATTCCAAATTACACTTGATAAAATAGAGATAATGGAGGCATTTTTTTTATTGTGATTCATCTTTTTAAAATATTTGAACAGTTTTACTGGTCTTTGATTTCAAAACTAGTTATTTATGAGTTTGTTGTGTAGCCTATAATGTATATAATATAAGGCGTTTACAGTCATAATTGCCCTCCAAAGAAAACTATGACTATGCTGCGGCCTGCGACAAAAATTTGTTTGACAACCCTGTTTTATATGATTCGAAAAATGTTCATACATCTGTGTGTTTATGACGGGAGTTTTACATTTCCACACTGAAAACAACATCACTCATAAACTCTGTGCTAACACCCCACAATTATTTCCTGACATAAGGGCTCTCTCCAGGAATATCGCTAGTGGAAGTTGGATCACAATCAAGCATTCAAATAAGTACAATAAGGCAAAGGAAAGAGGGAGAATTGTCCCAATGCGACAATGTTACATAATTGAAATTTCTGTTTCCAAATTAAACCAGCCATTCATTTAATGGAAATTATTACAAACTCTTCTGACTTTGGTATCCGAAAGGCAGAGTAGAACCTCACAATATAAACAGTAAAAAAATTTGTTTAACTTGGCTTGAAAAGATGCTCCAAAAGACAAATAATAATCCCTGAGCATAAAGTGGCAGGTATTGCTTTTCTGTGGAGAAATAACAAAAAATGGAATCAATCACCGAATGTCAGCCAGGCTATAGCTTTCTGCTTTTACACTAAACACTGGTGTACTTGACAAATTTGACAATGCTAACTAAAACATTACCTACATTTTATGAAGCTTGAGTTCAAGCCCTTGGTCAGAAGAATTCTACTTACATTATTTCTTGAATGAAAAATCAATGAGAGATGTGGAAAAATCGAAGCCCTTGGAAAGAGAATTCACTGAACATTTAATCAATTGGTTCTTGACATCCTCTTGTGAAGGCCTAGTTCAAGTTTCTTACATCAGACAAAAGAGTGCACTTTAGCGTACATTCGATGATTACTTACTATGGCATTTCATCAACACCAATTTTGATTTTTCAGGCCTTAAAATTTGGAGCGAACCCCTCAGTTCCTTGGTTACAATCAAGGGATGGCCATGTGGCATGCATGAGCAGTTCCAAACAAAGCACACAGGAACTTTTGCCTGTATTTTCTGGTCCAGATATAGACTCCTGGACTATCGGGATTTCCACTCATCAAAGCTCCTCAGATCCAACAAGCCCATAGCTGCCAAGAGAGTATCTCTCTCAAGACATCCATCATTGTTACTTAGTGTATGTGAAGGCTGTGTTGAAACCACTGATTCCCTCTGTGAAAACTCCTGACCTTCTAAAAAAAAAAAAAATCAAAATGCCAGGCGAAGCAATCCAAAGACTCCCAGCTAATGGAAGAAGGATAATTGAAGAGGACTGCGTTTGGCAGCTTATCTACAGCAGAACATGTGTGCAACAAACATATACGCTTCTAAGAAGCCTTTTGATGCAATCCATTACCCACTACATCACCTTGCTGAGTTTCATAACATCTAAAGTGTTCACATAGAACGTCCCTTTTGTCATTGGAGGGATTCCAAACTGAATTCTTCCTGTGTATAGTTTACTTTCTCTAGTCCAGATCTGTGACTAGTTTTTCAAATAATACGCTGTCATTATTTGGGTCCTGTTTTTAAAATGAACAGCCAGGCAGGACAATTTGTAAATAATGATTATCATTTTAAATATTTACAATTAATTTAAAAGTGATTACAACCAACCACTTATTTAATAATACTAAAAAAGCTATTCACCAAATTATTAATTTCTACATTTATTCATTTATGTATTTATTTAATGCAAAACAGCCAAACCGGTAAGAATAAATATTGCTTGCACCCAATCCTACCAGTTTGCTTTGTTTTCTTGATGCTATGGTTTGTTGCTGCAACATAGTTCATCCAGCATCTGTGCATTCATCCATCAAGGGATATCTGCCCATCAATCATCAATCATGCTTATCCTGTGCAGGGTTGCAAAGGGCCTAGAGCCAATTTCAGCCCATGACACTGACTGACAGATATGGTTTCCACGGTTTCCTTCTAGCAGAGAGAATGGTTCGACCCTGCTTCATTAAAATGCCCTTTAACCTTCATGTGAAAAATTAATATTAAATACTACTTCTACCTGTGTGTACTTAAATATCAAATAAGTGTAACCCTATTCTGCTTTTAATACTGGTATTTACCTCCTAAGAAGTTAAATAGCAGAGGTGCCAAAAGCTAGTCCAAAGAATCAGGTATTATTAATTTTACATCTGATAGATACGAATCATCCGCAGCTCCTGGAAGTATTGTTTCATTTAAGAAAAGACAAATAAAAAAGCTGTCCCCCAAATGACCGTAATGCATAAGACACTCAGAATAATTTCACTGAATCGCTAATGTAGCCGAAGGGAATTGCTGCCAACAGAAACGGAAACCTTTGACCAAGTCTTTCTCTCTCACTCTCCACTAATAGCTTATGACCCTTTATTCTCTCCGACTTGGGAAGGAAAATTTCCTCTACACTGAACGTCAGCAAGACCAAGTAACAATCGAAAGTTGTCCCACCAAGCCTCGCACCCTCGGGCGTGTTGAAGAAATAAACAATGTGGCTTACAATCTGGCATACAGTGCTAAAATTTCACTCATCTCTGGGTAGAAACTTAGAAGGAGCAAGACCTCTCTAGGAAGATTTCCTGGTAATCTTAGGTTCTTCTGCATGCCCTGTTGAAACTGTACATCCCAAAAAATAATGACAACTTTTATCTCCATTCACGACCAGTGTCGACGACCTTGGCTGATAAGCACAATATTTTGAATGTTTAAATAAAATGCAATAGGTGTAGTATTGACAAACTATGACCCAGAATGCCAGTGAACCAGTGAAAGTCTATCCAAAGGGCCGAACTAAGCATCTTGGACCAGATAATGCGGAGACTTCAGGTTGATAGGAGTGGCTTGTGACCAGTTCAGGGAGTAGCACAGTGTAGCTCCAGCTAACCTTTGACCCTGTTGACGATAAACAGTAGAGAAAACCAACAATTGGACTTCCCGTTATTGGAAAGCTTCAAGTGAAAGATTATGAGGCTCAACATCTTGAATGTCAATTGGTGAGACATGGGCAAACTCTGTCAAAAACTGAAATAAAAATTATACTAACCATACCCTGTCTGTTGCCAATGAAAACATGCTTTGTTTTTGTTTTTGCCCATCACAGCAGAAAGGCTCACGTTAGTAAGCATCAAAGTAAATGTCAGCATGTCATTTATGCCTGAATGCCAATTTAATGGTAACCTTTTTTTCCGCTTGCATTCTTGTCTTGTTCTTATCCATCTTGACTAACAGCTGAACACCATTTGTATTCATGCGAGCGAATGCAGCCACAAGAGAAATGACGGGAAGGTTTCTGAGGATTGTTGGTTCCCTGCTGTTTCAATTTGAGGGTGAAAAAAAATCTGCAAGGGCGGGGGTGAATGAATCGGAGAAATTACATCCGCACAAACGTTTTTCTTTTTGTACTCCTACCTTTCATGTACACACACATACTGTAGTTCAAGCAAAACAATCACGTTGCATCAGTGTTGCCTTGTTTTTGTCTTCCCCTTCACGCCTTGGAAAGCAAATGATGGCAGAGCCGATCAATAAGGATGAAATGCAGAGGGTTTCAAGCCAAAGCATTTGATTCCCTTGGTGATTTATCCACTGTGCCATTGTTCCAAAAGGAGAAGTCGAGTATATCAATTTGAGGAAGCATTGACGCCGCTGCTTCCAGATTTGTGACAGCTACACGAAAACGGACTAAGCAGTGAGACAGGTGCAAAGACAAAGACAAAAGTGTTGTGAAGACAAAGGATGCATGATGAATGGAGAGTGTCTAAAAGAGACGAGAGACGGTAGATGAGGGCCAAGCGGTGTCAAGATGAGAAAGCGCCAAGTGTTGGCACAACCACTGAAATCCAGGCTGTCTTGCAAAATATATGTGGAATTTTGCATTATTTATCATCCACCATTGAGTTAGTCCTGGAGAGCAATAAGAACATTTGTAAGAACGAAATGGCAAAACCCCTAGCTTGGACCTCTAACCCTCAAACACTAGCCCTAACACTCTCACCCTCTAACCCCGCTAAATCTGACCTGTATAGTATTTTAATATTTATTGTAGCTTTATGCTCTTGAGAATGATTAATTGCTGTTTTAATGATTCATTTCTGGAAAGGGTGGATAAGATAACGAGGAGAATACTAACCCTAGCCTGAGCCACCATCCCTAACCGTTGGCTGCACACTATCTTAATCCTTAATCATAATCCCTAACCCTTGACACCTTAACCTTACCTTTAACCTTACTGGAACTGAAACGATCACCTAAATATGACCTGTATGGTTTTGGAAAATGGTTAATCCTTACACTCCAAAACTTTAACCCAAACACAAACCTACACTTTAAATCCTAAATTGATTCCCCAAACCTGAAGCCTCACCCAAACTCAAACACCCTACCTCTAACCTTTACAAAATGATACTAAATGGACCAACGATAAGATTAAGTAATTTTGAAAGATTCACAGGGATCCAGTACATTTATTCTATTGCTTTTTATAGCTATGATACAACATTTCCTAAGAAAGTGCAGATAAATGCTAAAAGATACTGAAAAATAATGGCTGAGAAAAACTTGTCAAACTCTATATAACATAACTGGAAATCCATTCAGATATAACTCCCAGGGGTTGTAGGTAGAATAAGAAATAGAGAATCACAGAATAAGCCAAGTCGCATGTCTTTGCTTCCAATTGCTTACTGTCAAACAAAGAATAGACTTCGACAGCCCGGTCCCAATCATGTCGAAGAACAAATCAATACTCATGTCTGGAATACTTTCGCTGACCTCTACTTCTAATATTTGTATGGGCTGTAAACCGGAAGCTGACATGCTCCAATGCATCCCTATGTGTTTCAGTGCCACTGGGGAAAAGACGGAAGATGATGGAAAGGGTGTTGTATAGTATTGCTGGCACTCTCTTCCTCTTCTTTTATGAGAAGACGGCTAGCCCCGCCACTCCCGAGGCAACGTTCACAGTGATGACTGCTCACACATCACACATCAGAGAGGCGCTGCTTTCAAGCAGTGCTTTATGGAATAGTAAAGGCAATGTTCTCTGCATGGAAATATGACGACATATTGGGTCTATTCAAACATGTACTTCAAAAAGCGAGGTAAAGTCAGAATTTTCTGTATTCAACAGCTTGGATGATTTGGAAAAAAAGAGAATAGCTTCAAATTATCACACACTAATTCATTAGTTAATTTTTTAAAGCTCTTCTTCACCATGTGCTCAGTTTACCCAAGTACCCAGAAGACTCAAGGTTTTCCGAAGATGTTTCCCATTAAATGACTACTGAAGACAACCAGCTCTTGGGAAAATTACATCCAGACAATACACAACAGAGAAACGTGCAGCCCCATGTCAGAAGGATTCATCTCAGTGGTTATTCATAATATACCTACCGTATTTCCCGCACCATAAGGCGCACCTAAAAACCTCAAATTTTCTCAAAAGCCAACAGTGCGCCTTATACTCAGGTGCGCCTTATATATGGACCAATATTGAGCCACTACAGCAGGTGTGTCCAAAGTCCGGCCCACGGGCCAAATGTATATATATCTTATATATGGACAAAGTTTTAAAATGGGCCATTCATTGAAGGTGAGCCTTATAATCCGGTGCGCCTTATACATGGACAAAGTTTTAAAATGGGCCATTCATTGAAGGTGCACCTTATAATCCGGTGCGCCTTATAGTGCGGAAAATACAGTACTCTATTTCTAGTGAGATTTAAACACGCCAACTCAGGTCTCTGTCATTGCAAAGCATGTGATCGCAGTGTCCCATCTCAAGTTGACATGTTGCCTCTGTCTACCGGCTTGTGCCTCCACATGTCTTACGGGTCTCGCGACTGTTTGTGTCGCATGGACTCTGAGCTATCTATAGCTCGCTTCTCTCGCCACGGGGACGTAATAAAATATGAATCTGTCCCTTCACACTTAAGGCATGCCGAAGAGATAAAACCAAACACTGACCTGCTCCAGACAGGCAGAATCTTCAAAGTGATAAACACAAATTATCATAGCTCATTAGAGCCTGAGCGGGATGAAGGCTGACGCGTAACGACCCACTAGAGGAGCTAACACTTGAAATCATTCTGACAGGCCAAGCTAATCATACTAGAATTCACCTTCCCTTGTTTGTTCCATTGTATTTATGGGTTTGCTTTGGTTTATTAGATAGGTCATTTATCTCGTGGTATTAATGACTGCGGCTTGTTAAAGTTAGAAAATGCGCACTCAAATTAGTCAAACAACAGAGGCCCATGAATGTTTAAAGTTTTCTGGCACAGAAACGGTGACAACGAATATGTAAGTTGTCAGTTTCATGAGAAACAACACAACAGGGACGTGCATCAGGCTGTTGTATTGAAAAAGGGCAGTTTGCTCTGTTGTGAGCGTGCACACTCAATGTTTAACAAGTGTCTTATTTTATTCCCTTTAATGTGGCGCACTCAAATCACTGATTGAGACATGTTTGGAAAAGGACGCAGCAATCCGTGCTTGACCAAAGTGATGTGGCAACAGACAACGGCACTGGGTCCCTTTATTAAATACAAAAAGAGCTGCTGATCATCGCTGGCAATTTTAATATGTATCTATTGCCGCTAATGGTTCACATAACCCCTCTACCACCCCGTGCAGCGTGCCAACCAGAATAATGATTTTGAAACTACCGTAATTTTCGGACTATAAGTCGCGGTTTTTTTTCATAGTTTGGGTGGGGGGGCGACTTATACTCAGGAGCGATTTATATACATATATATGGGGTTTTTTCACTTTTTTGGGCATTTTATGGCTGGTGCGACTTATACTCCGGTGCGACTTATAGTCCGAAAATTACGGTATAACAATAATAAGTTCAATGCACTAATTTCTACGATGGAGGCAATGATGCCCAATGTTGTCGTATTTATGAATGAAATATAATGGCATTTACTCACATGGCTCAGAAATGTACCAAAATCACAATAGACCAGCTGCGCCACAATTCAGACATGTTTAGAGCAGCCGGAAATATAAACCAATTTTCCTCCACCAAAGTTATTCTGAAGCGAGCGTATCTTCAAGGACACAGCCTTGCTACGCCACAACGCTCAGCATGATTCAGAGAGGTGTGCCAAATTGGCAAAGAGGCAAAGGGAGCCTTGTGCCTGTGCAGAAATCAGGATACACCGCCATTTTTGCATGTGCCATCTGTACCTGTAAAACATCCGCGCAAGCACTGGGTCATAATGCAGAGCTGATATTGAAACCAGGAAACTCAGAGCTGTAAGGCAAACATGATCATCACTCCCCCAACCATTCCTGATGACATCTTACTCAAAGAAAAATGTATTAACTTCAGACCTGAGCACATGGTGGTATTTATGTAATAAAATATACTTAGTATCCTTTTTTAAAAATGCCTTAACCTTTAAATTAACTATGCACTTCCTTAATGTCACATTACCTGTGTCTAATCAGAGCCCCTCTGGGAGAAGAAAGTTGATCAATTAATAAATGAAAGTCCATCTTGGTCCGCAGGGAGCTGTTCTGCTGATACCAATGGTTGAAGGGAAAGTAGTCAAGCATATAGCACCAAAGTTCGGTCTTTAAGTAAATAGCCATGCAATTTTGATGGCCTTTTTAAGTGGCGCAGTGGAATTTTAAAAGTTAAAGGGATCAAATGGACATGTGCCGTTCTCATATGGGTGCAGACGTCGGCAGAATACTGAGCGCAGGCCCGTGACTAAGAAGTGTCGAGCGTTTCTGGATCAAACAGTGCTGAGCCCATGTGAGCTCTGTAGGCAGACAAAACAGCAGAACGTAGACGCTCAGAATTGTGTGGGAAATTACTTTGAGTTGCAAGCCCTGCGTAGTATTCAAGATGATCTTGCATTATGTTGAAACTGCATCTATAATGCTGATTAATGTTGATTGAATTCATGGCGATGATTCTGGAAATTTCCATGATGTGGCATGACCAGCTCGGCCAGAGAAAGCATCAGCAAATAGTGGTAGCTTTTGACTATAGTACTTTATTTGATTGAATGGTAAAGTTGTAATTCGATGATCCTAAGTATTGGGGGCTGGGAGGGGATATTTGCATTTGGGGATGTGACCATGTGCACACAATGGAGTGGATCAAGTGCAGCCTAAAAAAAATAGATATATTTGGGCTTTATTTATTTATTTATTGGTGTGTTTGTTTGTTTGTTTGTTTGTTTGTTTGTATAGCACTCACTATTATTAGCACTCTAATATAGAATTACATTAAATTTATTTTACCATTACTGTATATGATTGCGCAATGAGATTAAATTGTGACAGAAATGAATTCAATTGAAGTCTTTTAGTGGTTAACTTTTTTTGTACTCTTGTGAATAGGTTGTAGCCAACAGCAGCAGCAGTCAACTACACTGTTAACACTTGCAGCAAATTTTACATATATTTCCCAGTCCATGTAAAATAATGAAAGCTTTTTATTGCTTGTGTATTAATTGCTCAAGGCTCCTTTGAGGTCTAGAAAATAACTCAACATCACCCGGGGGGACACCGAAATATGACTCGGTGGGCGTTTGAAAGATTCCAAAGTCAACAAGAAATGTTGTTAGTGGGGAACTTTGCAGAGCACGTTGCAGTGGAAATGGAGCGCGGAGACATTATGCAAATATAATTACAATACGGTGCCAATTTATCACATACCCAAGATGATTCATCAGCTCCAGAGACAATTGAGTTAATCTAATACACTGCGAGCCAACATCAGTCTCCCTGGGAATCGCTTGTTGACCAATAACAGGTTGCAGGAAAATAACATTCTTGATTTATCCGCAGAGCAGCCTTTGAAAAATGACGGTCAGTAAATGTACCATTTACTTGAAAGTTTATGCATGGAATGTAAATGTCACATGCGCGTGTAATCTTTTGGTCACTTATGGCTTTCTTTTTGCCTTCCTGACATAAAGTTCAACTATGCGAACTTTAAGCTTGTCCGAAATTGGCTGTGCATCCCTGCAGCTTCTCCAGAGTTATGATGTTCTTCTTGTATGCTTCTCTGATCAATAATCTCCCAGCCTGTCACTTTATGTGATGGCCATTTCTTGGGAGGTTTGCAGTTCTGCCATGCTCTGTGGAATTTTGGATGATGGATTGAACAGGTATCCATGAAACATAAAAACATTTTTTATGACCTAACCTGATTCTTCAACTTTATCCCTGACCTATTTTTTAGATCTGTACTTCCATTTCATTAAAGCAATCATTTTCCATCTGCTTAACAATTATGTGCTGCTCGTTAATATTCTCGACTATTTGGTGGGTAAACAGTCGAAGCTACTGTTCAAAAGATGACAGAAAGAAGGCTACTGCAAGCAGCTCGCTTATATTGATCTGTGGTGAAGCCATTTGCACTGGAAAGGATTTTATTTTCGTATTTTTGTTTGTCCTGACCAACGCAGATTTGACGTTGGATCGGATTACTATCAAGTCTTCATTTCTCAGCACTGTACCTGGACTTCCTGGCAGCTTGCTCTTGATTGACCCCTAAATTATTCTCGTCCTTCCTCCCCCAAATAACCGCATCAGATGCTCTACTGTGCCCGAGGAGGTTTGTTCATTATGTTTTCCGTCAGAGCTTCCAGAGAACACTATGCGGCACAAAGAATTGATGAAACTCATACAGTTGGGTTTCACACTCCAGTGGCCAGCAAGACATTTATGACTGACTGCCTAAAAATGAAAGTTTCAATTTGAGCGTTTTGGCTTTACCAGCTCATTTTTCATAGTGCCAATATATTTGATTTTGTGTCAGCCTGAGTTATCTTAAATGTGGTGAGCTGATTTTGCTGACAATGCAAAATCAATTAACAAAAAAATATTAAATTTGCACATCTTAATGGTACAATAAAAACCTAAAAGTGATTTTTTTCTTATTTATTTTTCTTATTTATTTGTACATCTTAATGGTACAATAAAAATCTAAAAGCGATTTTCTTTTCTGCTCCCCACTCATTGAACTTGCTTTATCTTTACCCATTTGGCCCTCAGTGCAGCCATAAAGGAAATGCCGCAACTTTGGATTCATCAAGAAAATGTGAGCAGTGGGCACAAAGGACGCTGTTGTTTTCAAAAGGCCACTGCGCAAGCTGGTGATCTAGTTGTATGTGGTCTTCATCTTTCATACAATTTTCCAGGGTTTATCTGTGCTTATATAAAGAAAAAGAAAAGACATTTTAGCCTCATTATCCACAAAAAAAATTTCTACCAAAGGAAACTTATGGCCTATTTTTTTTTTTCCTCAGAATACTTTTAAAAATGCTAGTGAGCAGCAGACAATGCATGCTTACTTGATCATAACTGATTAAAAGTTCAGCAGAGTGCAGCGGACGTCGGCCCCCAGACCAGACACAGTTAACGCTTATCGCTTGGAGTCTCAAGTTAATTTAATTTTCACCTTCATCGGGATGAGAATGTGACCTTGGCTGCTACCATCACGACTATCATAAACTCTTTTTTTTAATTCGATAGGAGCATCAGAATCCAAATCGGAATTTGACAAAAGTATTCATAAAGGTAAAAGTATTTATTCAACCACTAAGTATAATGGCGATGACGATGCCGAGCGTTTCATTATTGTTAATTAGAAATTTCTGCGTTCAAGTAAAATGCACTTTGGTACACTAAAATGAAGCAGAATTACTGGATCCATTGCTTAATATCCCACAATACAGTAGATCCTTTACCACGAGACAACTTATGGTTGCTCAATCTGAGCCATTCTTGTACTGTTTCAAAGTGTAAAACCAGAATGGGGTAATTTCAAGAATGATAAAGCGATGTGTTTTAAATATGTCTGAATGAATTAACACCAATTGCACAGAGCTTCAAGGTCTCTGAACCTTTGCTATCTCACTGCTATTGAATCCCACTGCTACTATTAAACCCAGTGAGTCCAGACAGATGATCAGTGAAAAGTGTCAAACACTGTGTAGCAGATGCAGCTTGAAGGAGTAAGCTGGTGGTGAGACGGGATGCCGGAGGTGTAACGGTAATAACTCTTGTGACTCTTTAACAACCTAATTCAAACATCATGACAAGCGCATGGATCTCAATCTGTGTACCATAGCTGGAGGTGCTAAAATAACAACGGAATAACAAAGTACCGAGAGCCAGCTCCTTAATCCTTTAAAATAATACAATTGGATTCAAATTAACGTGGCAAGAATGACGGAGAAAAAAGGCAACTCGGTATTTAAAGGCTTCTGTCCGGGTTGTCTTGCTGTGTAGATCAGCCGCTGGGACAGAAGTTAATTGCCCCCTTACTCAAATGCCACCCCCTTCACGCAGAGTGCAGATAGGGAAGCAGAGGCATCAAATTAAAAAGCTTTGTGGTCTGTCTCTTGGAAAATGCCAAATTGTGCATAGGGGATCTTAGACAGACTTACTTAGAAAGTGTCAGAGAAGTGGGAGCTCACACATAAATTAGCCCCTTTAAGCAATGTAAAAAGGAAGCCATGTGGAGTAAGATGCTTTGATTTATAACACCTCAAACAAGCAAACGATGATACGGCATTCTAGATGTTAGATTTTGTCTGAAAAGTTATTTTTTTATAGGTCAGTTTGCTCTTGTTGCATGGCTGCAAGACCCTGCTGATTTGTTTCATGTCTAGCTTATTAAGCAAGTTGCTTTCTTTAAGCCAATTTTCGGTTTGGCGAAAGAATAAAGCCTTGTTTTCTAAGACCTCCAGCTTGGTCTCTTATCCTATAGAAGACCCCGAGACACACTGGAGAAAGGAGTTAAAGACAAATGTCCACTATCAGCATTGTTTATAAAAAAAAAAAAAGGATCTTACAGATAGTAAATGTTTGGTAAACAAATTGGTAAGTACCTATTTGAAAATCCAAAATTCTTAACAGGCTGATGCATTTTAATGAACTAACCTGGATGACAAATATTACCAATTCACCTTGCCACGGATTTGTTGCAGCACACACACGCACACGCACGCACACACACACACGCGCGCGCACAGACACACACACACACACACGAGCGAACTTGAGTTCTTGATCAGATTTTAAATTGAATTTCATTCTTGTGGAGTAGCTCATAAAGGAGTGTTTCTTTCCAGACCCAAAATGTATCAACCTAAAGCCTGAGTTGTTTGTCATTGAGGATTCATTTGAATTTTCTTTTTTAAACTATCCCCTTATTAATCTTGGTAAGTGTTTTACTCTGCAGTATTTTTGAATATGTAAGCTTTTTATGTAGAATTGAAGAATTTTAACTTTGGTAAACCAAGGTCAAAGGCAATCAAAATGTATCATGACCTCAGACAACTTTCCATTAGTTACGTCATAAGTTCAGCCCAAACTATACAATGTAAGAAAATAATTATATCATAAAAACTAAAAGAAAATGTTCCCCCCACACAGACTAAAACAGATTCTAAATTGTCTTAAAACATGTTGATATTGTATAGTCACTATGCCCCGCAGTCTTGAACACGTGATTTCATGTGTCCAGTTTGTGCAAATGAAAACCAGATAATTTTCTATAAATCCTATTCTTCTAAACTAACAACATAAAATTTGACAACCAAGATGAGTGTATGAATAGAAATTACATTTTCTAAAGCATCACCACTGCCAGATTCAGAATGGCATAAATAACCCGGGCTTCCTCCATCTCCGTCAGCATACCACTTCAATTATTCAAGTTCAACCGTGGAGAAAAGTGCCCCACTTTCAACAGGATATCAACAGATGCCACAAACACAGCATTTTCGCCTCCGCTCTTCAGTTTGCCTTGACTATATCTTGCAAGGGTCAAGAAGCAACAGAAACTCAGGCTTTGGTCACTTGACGTTGACACATTCAATTCCAGCACACATGAAAGATGTTCCTATTGGGTGTGAGACGGTGTATTGAACATTTCAGGCAGATTCCGCAATGTGATTGCTCTGCAGTGTTGTTTGGTGACTTTCTGGTGGTTTTCAATGATTTTAAATATTAGAAATATAATTTAAATATCAGGTGTGCCATTGGAAATGATCAAATCTCAATTAATTTCTCTGAAAATGATTAGTTATAAACTACAACTATTGTATATTTCTTCATCTATCTTTGTCATATAGTGACAGACAGAACAAGAACATTCTTTTCCACAGAAACCATCTTTTTCCAATTTTGTTTGACATTTTTCTTTGGTAGAGTGCCATTTGATTTTTCTGATGTAAAATACGTGCTTTGGCTCAACAAAGGTTGAGAGACACTGAATTCCAATGTTCAATGAACCTAACGTTTATTTGTGTGGGAGGAAGCTTGAAGAAAACAGACATCAATTCAAACCACTCAACGCAGATCTGTGGTTGTGCTAACCTCCCTGCCACTCTCCTGTCTCGGCCAGTAATATTATTTTATATCATTGTAAAAATGAATTTGTCTCCCTTTTTTATGGTATAACGATACAACGGAAAACAGTATATAAAGAGAGGAGTTAATGTCGTTTAAGCGTGAGCGGTTTTCGCCGAGGAGGTAAAACCATGGAACCAAATGTGAGCAGCACATTCTGTGCTAGCAGTAAACGGGGGTGGTCTTGATCAGAGCCAAAGTTACGCATTCAGGCTGGGCCATCTGGGAGCTGTCGCTACTGATGTACAAATCATGCCCAGGAAAAGAGGACAACCACCACTGAGCAGACATTTAAAATTTGACATGGTCATTATTGATCCCTAGTGGGGACATTCAAATGTACATATCTGAAACATAATCTCATATTGAAGGTATGTCTCTTTTACTCATGCACTTACCTCTTTTGTCAAAAGAATGTGTAAGTTCATCCTCCTTGATATCCGTGTGTCCTCCGTAGCCGATGCCGACTCCGTAGTCATCCTGGATCGTCCCGTCGCTCACTTTTTTGTGCAGCTGGTTGGGAGTGGAGTTCAGCGAGCGAACCACCGGGTCGTCATCGTCGCAGTCATAATCGTCCAGGATGGGCGTCTCTCGGATGGGCACTCCGATGACGGAGCCGCCGTGCTGGTGGGTGCTCCGCGAGCCCCGGTAACTGTCCCGGCCTTGGGGTCCCAGCAGTACCGAGGGGATGTAGTGGATTTCGTGAGTGGCCTCTGTACTGGCGCTCTTCTGGGGGACCCTGCGACGCTTGCACCATCGATGGCGTGTGTAGAGGACCAAGGTGAAGAGGAGAATGAGCAGGAGCAGGGCGATGAGGCCTCCCTGTGAAAACGGATAAAAAAACAATAAAATTGAATTCCCAGAATGAATCAGCTTTATTATATTGAGGGTAGCGCATTTTGTATAGTTTAAGTTATTTCAGGATGTTTTACAGTACTGGTATCCACTTCATACGATATCGTAAATACACGTATTGCGTTGATTCAGCACTTTTCACCAGCTCTTGCTCAAAATCTAATCTATTAATGAGAAATGTGCTCATTGCTTTGCAGTGCAGGTGTGCCTTGCAGTCATTGCTAATGCAGATTTGTCCTACGCAGCAGGCTGCCTATATTTATTCAGTCACACACACACAAACACACGCACATACACGTCCTGGGAGTTTTAGCCTGTTACCCTCTTTTTTTTCCCTGCACCTATTCTAATCATCAAAGTAAATTCCTGCGGAGAACCACATGTCGAAACGCTCCATTCAATATGTCTACCATCGCAAAAAAAAAAAGAAATTGTCTCCCACGCACTTTATGGATAATAAAGGAAATACACATTGTCACTTGTTGACAAAGTGACGTTTTGTGTTTACCTTTTATAGAATTACACTTTAGGATATTAAAAAATATAGAAGTAATACACACCAAACTTGATTCAGCAATGTGTCCAAATCTAAAGGTGACATATGTTTGAAATGGGAGAGTAAATGCAGTGTCAGCATTTTGGTGGCACTGTAGAGAATATACAGGACATGCATGGACTAGTGAGTGTGCACGAAGGGAATGTTAAATAAAAACCCAATTTGGGAGGTCATTCGTCACAAAATTTAAAATGTAATCTTCATGAGGAAAAACAACACCACCTCCCTTCCCACTTCCAAATCATGCGCATGTGGATGTCCATAAATCACACTATGCCTATAGGGGAGGCGGCTCTTGGACGACTGATGGCACAGACAAACGCGTCCATTAATCTTTTTGTGGATGGCTACTTTGAAGAAAAAGCCGCACAACTCGCCCCGAAGTCACACTTCCATATGTTTTGAAGAGCAACAACACACAATTATGGAAATGTTGCCATAGCAGCTGCATGCTAATGAAGTGTCAAAGAGAAAATTTTACAAAAAAATACATTTTAAACACATCAAAGTAAAACCGTGTGTTAGTTCCAAGAACTAGAGTGGAAATATGAATTGTGACGAATGGAAGGCGTTAAGTAAGATGCAGCGCTTGCAAGCTACCGACTAATTTTAGCCGTCACTCTGTCTGAGAGCAGATGAGTAATGAGCTTTGGGCTTGCTCATAACTTACTTCAGGCGCAATTTCCTGTTCAGCCTTCAATTTATTTATTTTACACCTTTATTCTTCCAAGACTCCTTTGTCAAAGAAAGAATTAAGGACCTACTTGTTTGTTTATCCTAAACTTCCTCCACGCCCCCCACCCCACTCCTGCAGTTTTATAACCACTTGGTAATATGAATTTGGATATACTTGTCTTATATCATGAATAAACTGAATATTTTAGCTCAATGATGACTTTAAGATATTGGTAACCATCTTTTTTTAAATTGGAGCAGCGTCTTGGCAACCAATTAATACAAAGTGCTAGATGAATTACAATACATTAAATTACACTGAATTATCAGTTGGACTTAATATTATGGATCAAAATATTTTTTTTTAATTAATCAGAGATGGCTTTATGTACATAATTGTTTTTCTAACACATTAGGTTTTTAAGCTATTATTTAAGTTTGACCTATAAAAACGTGCACACTAATGATTTTACAATTGCATTATAATTCAGAGAGCTATGATGTTTCAGTAAAAAAAAAAAATCCACCTTTCGCTAAACCACACTCTCATTCATAAATAATACTAAATATACATATTACTCTATAATATCATATTGCAAAGAAAGCATGACACCCTTGGGTTGGGTCATCAATAGCAATATAAACTCATTTCAGGTTTTATTTATTTTAATTGTAATCCTGATCTTTATGAGTCTGTGTAGAAATGGTCATCACTGATTGGAAATAATTGTTATTTTGTTGTTTCTTCACATTGTGTCATTTTCTATACGCTTCATGTTGGTGGATTTTGCTCAAGCTCTGTTGGCAACAGCAGTAAGCGATCGATGTGTGTTGATAGAACACCAGAAGAGGAAGCAGCAGGACGGCTACTTGCAAACACTCTTGTCACACTTTAATTCACACCATGGGACCGCATTGCTTTGTTACAGAAGAGCTACGAGTAAACAAGCAACGGTCGAGCCACAGCCATGGTCGCATTGTGTCATCTTTGTGTTAGAGTAAGCGCATTTCAAAAATTGGAGAATATGGTGGTGAATCATTATCAATACAGAACTTGTCCACAGTGTCTACAATTTATCTAGCGTCTCTAATCTATAATACAACACAGCGTGGCACAATTTGGAAATAGAAATAAACTTTCAGAACAAACGTTTCTGGAATTGGAATCAATGTTTTATATTATGAAATGCCTGCAAGTTGTATAAAACATCAGTGTTAATTTCAGATTTTTCTTGGCTGTTTTGTGACACTTTTTTCCAATATAAAAGGGCTGTTACAATAAAAAGAATGTTGAGATGAGAAGACCATCCACTGGATTGTGTCTATTACAAATGGTTAGAACATGTTCTTAAAGCAGTACTTCTCAATTATTTTCTATTATACAATTTCAAAATGTCATTTGATTGTTCAATTAAATGATTGAATAATCGATAGAATAACTGATTAAAAATATTCAATAGTGACAGCCTGATTATTAGTTATCTGATATTTGACTCGAGCAGGCAACAATGTGGGAATAAGGCCAACATCGGCACGATGTAAAAAAAAAAAAAAAAAGAGATTGATCAACAATAGCAGTTAATGCTGATTATCCTAAGTTGGTTCCAAAAGCAATCTACTTGATTGTAGAAAACAGTTCGATCAAACTTTTAACAGTATAATAGCTCTAAATCCTCTAATAATTATATTGATGCTAGCCTATCCTTCCTTAATTGCTCTTTCTTTATTGACCTCTGCTGGAGAAAACTTTGAACTTTTATATGCTTAGCTGTGATATGCCTTCATGATCCAAATCCTCTTCTATATGCAGCAATTCTCGTCAAAACACAACACATGCTCTGTGGTTTGGTTACCATCTGTGCACAATGGAAACTACCAGCCAGCATCTGCCCTCCTGCTTTAGAGGGAGACTCAACTGGCATCATTACCTCCACCAAGGAGGTTCTGTCTATTTCTTTGTTTTTGTTCTGAGTTCCACTTTTTGAACACATTTCTATCTGTCTGTTCTATTTTGTCAAGGATAAAGATCAGTCTTGCTATCCTGCTAGAACTGATTTGACCCAACATTTATGACGGGGCATGATTTTTTTTCACCAAACCAGATTGGAGTTCAATGTATAAATATTGATGTGCTCTGTGATTGACTGGTGAGCAATGCAGGATACAGCTTGCCAGTAGCCAGATGGGATCTGTTCTAGCATTCTACCAACAATAACCAGGATGACGAAAGGATCAAATATTCTAGAAAATGTTTGGATGAAAAAGAATTGGACGACAATGTAAACAGAGTTGGTATGCATTTTGGAACAGCTTTTTGTGCTACAGAATTTCATGGTACTCCTGTTGCTTGTTGTTATTGTGTCATAAATGTGATCCTGCTTGCTGCCTGATGTGACGATTTCTTTTGTGTACTGTCCACTTTCATTTTAGCAGTGCAACTGGAACATTCCTTTTCGTAGAATAGAGGTTCCTACAGGCAGTAACGCATCAACATCAAGCACAGTGCTGTTTTCATTGTATCCTCAATGTGCATAGCCAGCCTCTAGGACACTGGTGTCAAACTCAAGGCCCTCCGAAAGAAGCTATGATTACAATGCGGCCCGCGAAAAAAATTAGTTTGACATCCCTGCTCTATGACATGGCCCTGATCTGTCGTAGCATCGGTTGGTCGTCGCCATTCTGGGGTTAAGGGATAAAGTTCCAATAACAGAATATGAGTCCTTTTAAATTTCAGTGAAAATGGGTATGACAAAATTTTAGCAGGTACACTGTGTGACAAGTACCTTGCTCAGCACCAAAACTGTCACTCTACAAATTGTCCAACTCTGACCCCTTAAAGCTAAATATGTCATATAGAATATATACACAACCTTCCGTTCTTGTTCAGCTTTAAATGTGTTTCCACAGTATCTCACAGCGGTATGTTGGAGTGACAGGTGCCTCAGCGTCTGCTCTCATCTCTGTGTCCAACTGGAATGACAAGCCTTGGCTCTCTGGCCGAGTGTTTCCACTCTGCCAAATCACCTTGGGGAAAGCAAGTCTGTCCATCACCTGGACTCAGGAGGGGGGGAAAAAAGACCATTGTGGAAATGGGTCTTAGCGTCCCCTTTGGCCAGCTTGTTCAGCTATTAAAAAGCGGAATGCAAACCAAAAGAGGTTATATTGTTTGCTGATGTATTACATCGCCATTTGTGAGGGATTTTTTTTCTTTATGGAAGTCAAACGATCTATCCTAGAGGGACAAATAGGCTGATCCATGCAAATCGCTGGAGAAATTACACTGAACTAAAAGCCAGCGCCTAATCACAAAATCTGATTATGGCGGAACAAAAAAAAACTGAATGAAAATCCCCTCCATCTTAACTCCACAGCAACCTTTCCATTTTGTTCCTGCCAACAAAAGGAACTAATGCACATTTTCATCATCTCTGCCTTTCCCCATCTCCCTAAGCCCCTATCAGCCATTACTTCATCTTTCACACACCACACCGCTCCCTATCCGAAGAGTCCAAAGATGTGAGGTCAGATAATGCCGTCTTGAGGCCTCGTCCTTGTGAATTACAACAGGGAATTAGACCTGATAAGTGTGGCTGTGTCTTTGTGTGTGTGATAGAAGTGAGCAGCAAGGTGCCAATGCCACACAAAATGTCTGGATCAAGGCATCCAGGCTTCTGAGGCCACTATAAAAAATGGACCAGAAATTTAACACTGCACTGGCAACTTGGTTACAACGTACACCAGGGGTGTCAAACTCATTTTTTTCGCGGGCCGCATTGTAGTCATAGCTTCTTTCGGAGGGCCATTATGACTGTCAACCCAAATAAATGTATGAGCACCTCATATTATATACAGTAAAAGCTACAAAATAAGCTGACAAATAACTCATTTTCAAATCAGACGAGCAAAAACTGGTCTAATATTCAAAATAAAAAGATATTATTAAAAGTGAAGACAATTTGCAATTCTAGTATTGAATTGATGCACAATTTGTCTTCGCGGGCCCCATAAAATGATGTGGCGGGCCGTATCTGGCCCCCGGGCCTAGACTTTGACACCTGTGACGTACACAATTAAACCATTTAAGAGACTGGTTTGGTAGGTGCCTCTGTTTTAATTAGTAGCCAGGTCAAACCAGCCTCCACACATTACTCTTTAATGTCTGTGTGTCAATTATAATATCAATGACTTGAGATAATAATTGTTTCTCCATGGGGAACTCGTGAAAGCCATCTATTTTGGGAATGGCACATATTTGAACAAGGCACGCGGCAACATATTGAGACAGAGCATCCATTAGAGAAAGGGCCATTATTTGAGGAAATACGACATCAAGGTCATATGCACTTAAGCCAGGCTTCAATGAAAATAATTAAAATTGCCAATGTGTGAAATACTGATGTTGGAAAACTATAAATTGCATATAGAATTTGCCATCAGTATTTCTCTTTTACAAAAATACAATTTTAATGGTTGTACTTTTCCATTTTAAAAAAATCATTAATCCCAATTGCAGTTCAACTATCATATTTCTTTCCAGTGTGCGTTTAAATTAATATAAATTAAGATGAGGAAGAATAGTTGAGCACTTACAGAGGGTAAACTGCTGTATGTGGATGGCATTCATAGTGAGTTCATTCATGAGAAGCCTTGACATTTTGATAATGCCTTGCATTTGTTTGTTTGCCTGTTGTCATGGAGCCTGGTTAAATGTTCATAGTAAAATGGCAATCCATGATGTTTTCCATTAGTAATGAAGCAAACATCGTTGTCACATTTCGGTTTACATTTTATTTAGAAAAGGGAACAAATTGTATAAATGCACACGCATACACATTACTGTTGGACATGTTTAACAGCTTGTATTTTATATTTGTTTGAGTCTTTCGAGCGTCTTTGAGTGTCCAGAAAAGCGCTATTTAAATCTGATGCAATATAATTTTTATTTCCACAGACCAGACATCATCATCATCATCTGCAGACAACCAGTAATGAATGGCGCCCGTTATATAAAGGCTAAAGAAAAGGAGCCCTTGAATGGAGCTTTGTGGCACACCAAGGTTGTAACATAAAATGGAGTTTTTGTGATGCACTCAGACACAAGTCCATCTACTTCAGGGAGTTCTCAGAAAAGCTGAAGTCTCAGTTTAGTTTTGTTGCATACCTGCTGTACATTAACAATAAAGGCATTCTATTCTATTCTATTTTATTCTATTCCATTCTATTCTATTCTATTCTATTCTATTCTGTTTATGAGTGAGTGTACCAAAAATCTTTCACGGGTCGAAATACAAAGCTCAAATGACACCCCCTGACACAAACTAATGACACACACTAATTGAGATGTAGCAGATGACTCTCCTCTGGCAGTGATGCAACACCCTGCCAGCATTCAGTAGTCCTGAGCTGCTGATAGATGGATGTTGAGTCACATTGTTGCCATTTCGAGCTAGTAGTAGTAGTAGTAGTAGTGGTCCTTGTTTGTATATATACGTAGACCCTGCTATTGACTTGTGACGAGTCTTGGGTGCCAAATCTTGATCATAACTGCACCGCATCAGCATCGTTGGGGGGTAACAATAATGCCAAAAAACATACATTGTGTGCAGAAAAAGATCTCTGATTGCGGTAACTGCCAGTGCGCTTGTCGGTGACATTTCACAGAAAGCCATGATTAGAAGGACAAAGTCAATATTTATAGCTGTGTCGCAATGGGCCAATGCTCCAGCATGTTGATAACAAGGCAATAAGAGAGTCTGGACAATGAGCCCCTTGGGGTGACTTTGATTGAGAAAAGAAAAGGCCAGCTTTTGTTATTGCAACAATACCAAATCTGGAGGATGAAGAAATGCACTCACCTTAAAAGGCAGGAGTGCAATGGCAGAAGATTAACAATTTGAGCCTGTGATAGACCTTCTTTGTGATGGCTTTAAAAGTGATTTCTAGAATTGGTTCTTGCTTTTTGTTCGTGATCCGCAGTCTACTCTGGGTGAAGCCACATTGGGCTGACCTTTAAGCATTACAGCATCCATTTAAGGCAACTGGCTTCTTATCTTCTCAACGCTTAAATTGGCACGGACAATATAGCAAAGTTGGCAGCTGATCAGATAATGTTTGTGAAGCAGCATTTGGCTCTTTGCCCGGGATAATTTCTCGAATCACTCAGTAATAGTAAACAATTGTATATTTGCGGTTTATGAGATGGCTCAGCGTTTAACAGATCTTTAACTGGTCTCCTCACTGTGTAAGGAAGTATACTGAGTGACTCATTTTCAGAGTGTCCAATGATACCTTTTTCATAACCGACTGAACCAATATAAGGCAAATCGAGCCAAGCCACGCAAGCAAATTTACATTTCAAGACCGTTGGGAATGAGGTAGATGATAAATTATAATGTTTTTGTTTTGCTACATGCAAATTGTTGACACAGGTCAAAATGAAGCCCCCAAATCCAAATGAAAGCAAACAGATGTTCCCATTTGGCATTGTCTGCCATTGTTAGCACATCAGGGAGGGGAAAACAACACATTTTTAAATACCGTAATTTTCGGACTATAAGTCGCGGTTTTTTTCATAGTTTGGGTGGGGGGGCGACTTATACTCAGGAGCGATTTATATACATATATATGGGTTTTTTTCTCTTTTTTGGGCATTTTATGGCTGGTGCGACTTATACTCCGGTGCGACTTATAGTCCGAAAATTACGGTAGATGTTCTTTGCAAATTTATGCAATTTTTTTTTTTTATCACTACTCTGCAAGGCGTGCTTAAGTAAAAGGCACTAATTGAGATGAATTAATAGTGAAAAACAGTATTGAATGAGATTATTGCCTGGCATATTTTGACAGTTTGTACGACATGGCTTTGCTATCTTCCTCTTCCAATATGCATTCAAACATAATCCTATCAATTAATGGAGCATATTTTTTCAATGTTTCTTAATCTTTAATGCGCTGAAGCACATTTTTCATAAAATAAATCTCACAGCACACCACCAAAAAATACAACAACCTGAAAAAGTATATTTGATGAAATAATGATCATCTCATTTTAGTATACTCAAACATTTACTTTCTCAGTGTGAAACTCTGTCCTCTTTAATTGGTCACACTGACTAAACTTGCAGGGATTGAAGAAAGACACACTCGGAGATCTTAAATAATAATTTTCAGGCCAATTAAGTGAAACTGAATAATTTAAAACATATGCACAACAGCTATGTGGTTGGGAGTCACTACTCTAAGAGACAGCGGGACCCAGTTGGCTAGTTGTGTCATTGGCTAAAAAAATTTAAAAATAAATTAAAAAATCCCCTTCATTTTCGCATCAACTAAAAATGGGCAGTAACTTTTCATTATTCATACTGATCATGCATGGACGATTAGGAGCACAGTTCTGCATTTGAATTGTTATGAATCAAAATGCACATAAACTATCTCTCTGTCTCTCTCTCTCTGATTAATTGGAGTGTGGGTTGTAAACAAATAATACAAACAATCTTGTGTTATGCAGCGACGGAATCTTTCTTGTGGTCGCTTCGGATTGTTGCACAATGTTGATGTTGCAGTCTGTTCTTGTAATGTCACAACACAATAGTCCTTATACAATAAATTATAAAATGTTTCTTCATATTCTGCAGTTGGAGTGAATAAACACCTCCGGACACAATTTGTAGGAACACATAATGTAATGTTAATATATTTCACAATCACATCTTCCCAGAGACCATATTGCTTACTGAAATAATTGTTTTGTTTTCATTTCCCTATTGCAGCAATTAAGGGCGCATAAACTCATAACTGAAAACAGAGACGGAATCTGATGCATGTTGTGCCGTGTTGCTAAAAGGACATGAGGCAAACAGGCAATACAATTATCGTGACTAAATAGTGCAACTATGCATCGGCAGTACATTTGCCCAAGTTGTTATGGAAATGTGCTAATTAGCTTTCTACCACATTGAGTAATTATACTTTAATAGTAATTCACACGCAACGCGTATACAGTCAACTGTTGAATGACGCAATGCAGTATTATGGCCAAACTAAAAGGAAATTAGAAAATAAGGCACTACAAGAATAAAGATGTAATGTTACATGCCAAAATGTCAGGATAATAATGAAAAGAAAATTGTGTGATCTTTGAAATCTATTTGTTAAAAGTATTTACATGTCACGTTCATTCAGTGCTTTTTTGCAATACTGTACTTTCATATTATATATGAACACAAATGTAGATAGGAAAAGTTTTAGCTCCACACAGAAGACAAAACTAAAATAGACAATAAGAATTTAGCTCTATTCCACAGTCAGTTGCACACCAGATTAAATGATTTTTAGTACCTAAAAAGACAAGTTTTCTATGAAGATGAAATGTTGTGAAAAGTTTAATGATTATAAGGAAATCTTTTTTTAAGATGGTGTG
Source organism: Syngnathus acus (assembly GCF_901709675.1). NCBI lineage: Eukaryota > Metazoa > Chordata > Actinopteri > Syngnathiformes > Syngnathidae > Syngnathus > Syngnathus acus. The sequence goes on from NC_051097.1 coordinate 5,093,822, forward strand.
TGAATTTTTAAATTCACTTGTTGAAAACTTTGTTCTCTAACTATGTTTCATTTTGAAGTGTCTGAAAATGTTTTTTTTCTCCTTGTCGAATTATGATTTTATTGTATTTGTAAAATTGTTTCCTCTTTTCAGAAAGTTTTAAAAGGAGAAACAATTGTGATGAAAATGACAATTCTGACTGCTGGATTATAATTGATTTGCTATTGCTTCTGCTATTTGAAGCCTTTATTCGTCTAGTCATTTTTAAACGACTATGTGTGCAAAACAATTCCAGTCAGGAAATTTAAGTAAACACCAGTGTTTTTTTTTTAACAACTTTTTGAATTATTCTGTCTTGCATTGTGGGAAATTGGCTGACAGAGATCCAGTGTACAACTAGAATAGAAATTGCGTGTGAAGGCAAAATAGTTGAATAAATGCTACAGAACGAAGTTTAAAGTTGGAACGGGTTGAATCGGTAAAATAATATAGGAATTAGAAGGGAAAAAACTAAATTTGTGAATATTAAAGTTGACAAAAAGGACAAAAATAGAAAGAGGAAAAAATTATAAAAATAAAAATAATATAGTGCATGGTGTAGAATAACACAAGTGTACATAACGCCTTCACACAAAATATTGGAGGGATGCAGTTTCACAGAAAAACAAACAGAAAATGGGTCAGGTATTAAATGGATGTTATTGCTGCAGCATCAGCTGTCCCTGAGGACTAAGAAAGCTTATCCCACATTTTTTAACCCCAAAGTCCCAATAGTGTGCGCAAGATTTTTTTTAAGAATGGCTGAGCAGTCTCTTCACAAAGATGGCGTTGAAACTTTTTATCAATAGTGTTCTTGTGAGATGTTGAGTTTCTTCCCTTAACATGCTGAATCAAAATGTTATGGCCTGATTGTTTTATTTATTGAGTGCATCAATATCTACTGTACATTGTTTTGCACATCCACATGTTGAAGGATTTGTTGTTTTGTTTCTCTGTTCTATACACTGTTGCTTTGAGTCACTCTTTGAGTTTGTGAAGGAAAACATTCATCCATAAGTGATGATTTTGCAGCTCCCCACCCGTGCTTGTTTATAAGTGCATATTCCACAGTTGTGGGTGGGGTATTTTTAAGAAGCAGTCCCAGCTCAACACAGACAGTATATATATATATATATATATATATATATATGAAATATGAAATAAAACTTAAAAAGAGGGGGTCGTCTTACATTCGGGGTCGAGACAAAGGCTTTTTTCAAACGAGTCTTGAAAAAGAGGGGTTATCTTATAATCGGGGTCGTCTTATATTCGGGCCAATACGGTATATATATATATATATATATAATCACATATATATATATATATATATATATATATATATATGATTACATATTTTTTTTTACATGATGCCCTCCAGAGAAATTTGAGCTGTTTATCGGTACGTTTAACATGACGAAAAGGATAAAAATCAAACAGCCATACAAGCCCAACAACTTGTGCTACACATTCTTTATGCTGAGTCATTGAAACGCGGGGGTGTTAAAACAATCTAATAGATTTAGAGTCAGTAAACACAGTGGAAGAAAGTCAAGGACTCTGTTACCACTTAATGTGTTCTTCATTTCCAGAGTATTAACACAAATAAAGTACCATGCACTATTCAACGCAAAATTCACATCTCGGCAGTATGTGTCAAGTTACTTTTGACACTGCAATGTCCAGTTGGTCTTGCTGTGTGTAAAGCTTCTCTCTGTTTCTCCATCCCTCCCCCAATGGGAGCTGAGCTACTGCGAAAGCGACATGGTCCTTGAACCCATATCAGTGCACCATGTGATGAGTGCCGTCTTAACTCGGGAATCGCAGCAGCTGCGAATGGGAAAATATGGGACGCGTGCCAGCGAGCATGTGTAGCATGTAGTTCCATCTCGCCCGCCCTTGTTTTCATGACAATTATAAGAAGAACCAAAATAACACAACATGAAGAAAATCTTCATTTATGCACATGGTGTCATTCAGCGTGAGGTGAACAATGCTCTGGAACAAGACGAGTGTCCTCTTTGTGGACTAATGAATAAAATTAGGCTCTCACTGCTGCCCCAAGTGTACTATTGTCCTCATATGAATGCTCAGTGGGAGGGAAAATACCTGCACCGTAAAATGACACAGCTGCCGCATGGAAAGCCTGGCTCGTTATCATACAAATATTCCAAACAAAGCCAAATTCCGATTCAATTTGAAGGTTAAGCCCATAAAACCAAAATTAACGGCAAGTCCCACAACACAACAACACATTCCACAAATACGGTGGATATTTCCGACATGCTATTAAACATGCTACGGAGTGCTGTGATTTCAAAGCTAGAAATGTGGGGACTGCAGATTTCTTGCGACAGTTTAAGGAATCTTACTAAATTCTGAGAGGAAAAACATATGGAACACATAAACATGAAAGCAGGACGATGACACAGAGGGCTCTCGAGAATCTGAAATGAGAGGACAAATTGTCTCTTCCAAAATAGTCACTGTGACTTCCAAGAGGAACCCAAGGAGGTGTTTGTTCCTGCAATGAGGCACATTTGGTGTCCCAGTAGATGAGAGGCCCACTGTAATGTCACACATTGTAGTAAAGAAAGGAGAGCACATTAAATGCTGCTTTGCATTAGAAAAGTAAAGAGGATCTGAGATGTACTTTCATCAGTTTATCACATTCAAGAACTTGACAAAGAGGAAAGAAAATTGAAGTAATAGGAGGAATGCTTTTCAGAAGGAATTTTTTGAATAAATGAATTTATTTTCCATATAGGTTAGGGACCTTGAATTAAATTACAGAGCGGTCTAGTTTCTAAGTTTTTTACATGGTAAAGTTCCAAACTCAAGAGCCAATCAACATTTTTTTCTTTTCATTTTCACAACTAAGGAGCAGTCTGAACTTTATTTGGGTACGGACCAATTTAAGTTGGTACCGATTCAATTGTGTATTAGAACAGCATTAGGATAAAACAAACTGTTCCCAGTCATCACTGGTTGAACGATTCGGAAAGCAACTTATGCACAGCTATGACCGCTGTGAGTGTTGACGAGAAATCGTCGAGAGTTGCGCTAGCTAAGTGAAGGTGACTGCGTTTGGGGCCATCACTCAAGCAAAAAGCCTTCTCTGCAAGCGGATGATTAAACCCAATAGCAATTTAACAAGCACGAGTGAGATTGATGGCATAAACAATAGCGCGTCATCGTCACGGAGCCTTTACAAGAGCTACAAAAACTTTAATCGTAACTCATATAACGCTACTTAAGCAGTATAAATAATGACCCCGACGGGCCATTTAAAGTAAGCGAGCAATAGTAGCTATGCATATGACAACCACAACATATCACTGATAGATTGCCCAGTCATGACAATTGTGAAGGTCAAATGGAATTCATTTATGGGAAAAATAAATAACACCGTAGGAACTAATATCTCTAAATATTCTGAGCTGAAGGATATTGCCAATGTAGTTCCCAATGCATGACTGTAAGTCAATTTTCAATTTGTTCAATTGATATAATTCTCTCTATCACCCAACAATATATGCAATGCGTAAATATTGTGTCGTATATCTTTCTAATCTTACCGTATGTATCAAATTGAAATAAAATATGACAAATAAACACGATGGTCTCCATGGGTTGTTTCAGAGGTATGAACACAAGTAAACCAAGGTAAGAGCAAATTGCTTGTTACTTTTCAATTTTCTATTTCTGCTCAATTTGGCTACTGCGACATTGTTTGGAGAAGAGGAATGGAAGAATGAAATGTGGTCAAATTTACACAGATCCACAGTTTTGTTATTTTTGAAAGGTTTTAATTGATCAAAAAAATTGATCTTCAATAGCCAAAAGTTGGCAAAACCTGAATTGCCAACCCGCCACTACAAAACCTCAGCTCACTTAAAAAAAAAATTACCTACTTTACGTTATTTTTTTTTTGTAGCTTTTGTATTTCTTTGTGACATTTATTCCAACTCAATCTCTTGCCGCGTATTAATCTTTTGATGACAAACCCTAATGTTTTCATAAAAGAGCAAAAATAAAAGAACAGTGGTTTCACTGATGCAGTTTAGCGAGAAGTGAAGCAGCGTAGTAGCAGCAGCAGCAAACCTTTTAATCCTGACTAAGATATTAGAGAAAAAAACATTCATTATTTGTCAAAGCTTAAAGCTTAATAGCATATTGAGCCACTGACTTGATCCACTTAACCTTCGATGGCTGAAAATTAAAGCTTCCCTCGAACAAGAGGCACATTAATGTGCTATATTAGAACAATAAGCGCAAATCACATGTCCAATAATTCTTCATGTAGACGCTTTAGTGTCAGACTCAAGGAAGAGGCCAGCGTGCACTTTTAATTAAACGTATGGTGCAATAAACTGCGTGTGTACAGAGGTGACTGAAACAATTAAAACTGGGAGCAATTAAAAAAAGTAGCACGCCGAACATTCATCTCTTCAGTCCGCTGATTCCAGTTTTCCACTTCCTGGATGACCGGATGGCTATACATCACCCGTGACTGTTTAATTATAAGAAGGCCATTTCGGCCGTGTTGGACGCGCTTGGCTGAGAATAGTTTCTCATTCTCACATACTGCGCACGCTCAGGAGTAAAACACGATTCGCTGCCTAGATCTGGATGGAACAAATGAAAGAGGATGATTTAAAAACTGGTACCATTGTGAGTGTTGCTTTTGTTCAGGGCTGGGTGACTTAAAACACAGCTAGCCTTGTTAGCTTAAGCTAAATTTACACAATTTTAGGTTCTCCCAATGATTCCTCCGACTAAAACGTGGACGCTGGGAAGGTCGAGGCATGTTTGCATCCACGGTACAAAAAGAAAATGTGAAATCAATATTGTTAATTTCATTCAGAAATTACTTGTACGTTTGTTACCGGCGGCCATGGCAGACACATTTCAAGCTGTGGAAGAAAAGAAATACTAGAATTCTCAACTCTGTACGTCCAAACGAACGTACATTACCAACTTCTCCACTAAATAGGCATTTATACTGGCAAGGATTATTATATCATTATTTTTCACCAGGCTATGACAAGCAAAAAACACATTGGTTCCATTTTTTAAAGAATTCTAGGACTATCACTTCAGATTCACAAGGCTATGACTCATGCAGGAGAATTTGTTTTTCCCTCCAAAAACTTTCAGAGCAGTGGAAATCCTCAAATATCCTTGGCCAAAGAAAACAGACCAATAGTCTTATATCAAGTGCCACTTCTGAAATCTAAATGGTAAGAATAAATGTAGAAAAAAGAATAGAAGAGACATTCGTGAGTAGTAGCACTCGAGCGATGAAATTGTTTATGCACAAATACAGCATGGCAAGAAGCAAAAGACATTAGTTACCAACAACAAACTAGACGTTGGTCAGTCTGTCATGGGTCAAAATTTATAAAAGGTCATTGCTGTGAAAACAAGAGTGTGTTACAAACAGACAATATTTTGGAAAGTCGGTTCTCCCGAAAAAAGTTTATTCAATATCCTGAACAAAAAAATCTTGTTATTCAGTGTTGGCATTGAGGAAATACGACTGAGTAATTCAAAGTCTTGGCCCCCTAAGAAGACATTATAAAAAGGAAGGCTATTCCAGAGTGCCACAATTCCAATGCAGGAATAAGGGCTGAAAGCCATTAAAGAATCACATAGAGGCAGACGCAATGGTAAAGTGTGGCTGTTTGGTCAAGCAGCCCGAAGGTGTCCTCTGGCTATTCGAGTGAACATCATTATGTCTGCTACTGTCAGTTCAGGGCCAGACTGCAGTGTGAGGACTCTATTCTTTGAGGCAGTCAACTGTCAGTCCAGCAATCTTTCCCCTCAACTCTCTTCCTTTCACTCCTACCTTCCTCCTGTTCCTCACACTTTTGTCCCACCTCCCACATGTCACACTACAGGGCCAACCTGAACATTGAGCAAAGTGACAACATAGTGTGCCGTCAGGTAGCAGGTTGTGACAATTTGATTTGTGCCCAAGTTGACATACAGGTGATTGGTGACTAAGAAAAAAATGCATTTACTTTGGAAAGCAATGATCGGCATTTTTGCCTCTGTTCCAACATATTCCATAAACCAAAACAATAACTGAATCATAATTATTTATAATTTGCATAATAATAGAGTATTCTAATCATCATTACTTGCAGCTCTAAATCCATCTTTAGGGAATTCACTTTAAGCATCAGAATTACTTATCTCAATAACTGTTAATCATTTCAAGTACCGTATTTTCCGGACTATAAGGCGCACCGGACTATAAGGCGCACATTCAATGAATGGTCCATTTTAAAACTTTGTCCTTCTATAAGGCGCACCGGACTATAAGGCGCACCATTAATACATCATGTCAGATTTTTAATACAAATCAAATCATTCTCCATTTTATCTTTTTTATTTCAACTTCAGACACAACAAATTACTTTATAATCACAAAATAATGATCCATAGTCTTTTTGATTTATGATTCATAGTCTTCAGCGGGCCACTTATGATTGATTTCATGACACAATGCTTCGGGCCAGTTTAAATTTAGGAATCTAGTCCATATATAAGGCGCACCGGACTATAAGGCGCACTGTCGCCTTTTGAGAAAATGTTAGGTTTTTAGGTGTGCCTTATAGTCCGGAAAATACGGTAAAAGGTTTTACGAAATATTGACAACTCAAATATCCATATGAGAAATGTTAACATAATTTTGTTATACCTCCTGGTCATTTCTTTTCTTCCCCCGGAAGAAATGAAGTACTACAGTAAAGGTATTGGTACCTTTTTCGTACTTACCATCACGGAGATGTGCAGCAGATGCATGTGTTCGTGCATGATGTGAACTGGCTCCCGCGCCGAGGCCTGCGTGGTCTGGGCCACCGCCTCCGATTCCATCAAGGACACGTGGAAATAAAGTGTCCCGTTCTCCAGCCACTGCTGCTTCCAGTGAACCTTGGAAATGTCTTCCCCCCTCCCCGACATCTCTGAGAACATAACAAAAAACAAGAGAAGGCATTTAGAAATTGACATTCATCTGGTCTCAAAGGCACACAAGGGTAGTTTGCTGATGTGGCGTGGGCTTTTCTTATACTATGTTCTAACTCAGAACATTGTCAACGTCAGCAGAAGAACCTATGAATAAGCTGATTTGAACTGACATAACGCTGGTTCAGGAGGAATTAACATCAAATTCTGCCATGCAGTAAATTTGCATGCTGATATAGATGCTGTAATCGGTATTAGGAAGAGATTTGTCGACATTTGAGTAAATCAAAAAATTATATAGTATATATAGTATATATATATATATCGTCCAAAATTATTCATTGCCCTAGGGTAGAATATTATTTGGCTTGACTTTTGGCCTATCTGAGTTGCAAATAGACTAGATAGAGTTATGCCCAAAATTATTCATACCCCTGAGGTATGAATAATTTCAGGCTTGACCGTATATATAAAATGGAGGAATCACACTTCTCTTCATATCACACCTGATGTTGCTGTCATTGGGGTGAAGAATATTCCCTAATGGGAAGACAATCGCCATATCAAGCTCAATTAATTGCCTGTCTGCAGCAGTTGCAGGCACGTCATCTCTGCAGCAGTGTTGCTGTCTTATCTGAATTAATCACTGTGCAATTAAAGTCGATATAAAAACGCATTAGCTTTGGTCCGGCGTCTGCAAATTATGAAGACCTCAGTAAAGAACTGGAACCTTTTAATGTGGAAATCAAGAGATACTTGATAGTAATAGGGCATGTGTCTGGTTTGAAAACGGTCCATGGAAAGAAGTGGGTTTTGTCTTGATAAGGAGTGAACATTGACATAAGCGTTGATACTCAAGGTCAAATGTCACTTTTACCTTGACGCTTTGACCTGTGGATGCCGCATAATGTATAAAGTTGAATTTAACACAGTGCGCTTTTACGCATGTCATGCACTACCCTCTCTATAGCACATTATGTGGGTTTTCTCATTTTTTTCACTTCAGCCAGGTAATAACAAACCATTGAATCATTTGTCATGTACCATATTTTCCGCACTATAAGGCGCACCGGATTATAAGGCGCACCTTCAATGAATGGCCCATTTTAAAACTTTGTCCATCTGTAAGGCGCACCGGATTATAAGGCGCATAGAATAAATAACTCAACATTGCTCAAACGTTAATGCAATCACAATATAGTAACACTCGAAATAGTGAAAACAATAACAATATATCAATAACTCAAAGTTGCTCAAACGTTAATATCACACAACACAAAATAAACACGTAAAGCTTACTTTAATAAATTAGTCCTCATCCACGAATCCACATTGGTTCATATATAAGGCGCACCGGATTATAAGGCGCACTGTCGGCTTTTGAGAAAATTGGAGGTTTTTAGGTGCACCTTATAGTAACGGAAAATACGGTAGTCAGAATCATGGCAAAGGCAGGATCACCTGCTAATCTCAAGATTTCTGAAAGGGCAAGGAGGTAAAGGAGGAGCAGTAAGCAGGGCCTCAGGGTGGGGGGCGCACGATGAGGCAGTGCGCGATGCGGTATTTTGTCATGCAAGTGACAAGGGAGCAGACATCTGTGACATCCATCAGCGGGGCAGGTGGCAAATGACAAATGTCCCTGAATGCGGCCGGTTATTAACCTACTGACTCTCGGCTATAGCATCAGGGGAGACTAAGCCGAGCTCTGCCTTGAGGCGCGTGAAGCAGGGTGCACGGTGGGAGTCGGTCATGTCAGAAAATGACCAAGCCTATCTTTAACAATCAAAAAGTCAATTGTGTGGATTAATGGCGTCTTGAAGCAAGTGAGGCAAAAAAATGGCTGCATCTTCTCAGCCCCAACACTGAAATGAAAATATGAGATCTGAATTGATTCTAAAAACCAATAAACACTCGCAACAGTAATATATATCGATATTGTTTTTCCAAGAGTCATTTAAATTCTTTGAAGCATGTTTATTAAACAACTTTGCAACACTGCTTGTGCATAACAGCAATACATGCACAAAAGTGTGGCGTTCAATTTCCAGGGTCAACTTAATAAATATTCAAAACGTTGTCTTTTACAAGTACCGTTACAGGGAGTTTAAATGATAATAGCTCCAAAGGCAGAAACTTTCCATGTCTATTCCACAATCTCCATTCCTGGAGCAACACAGAGGAGCAACATGGAAAAAAAACAAGGAAAATATCGGCTTTTACAGGCCGTGTAAATCGGGTTTGTGATACTACCTCGTACTTCCTTGGGTAGATTTTATACCTTATCATCTGTCAATTATACAGAATAGCGTCACCTGAAAAGTAGTTGGAAAATGCTGACGTTCACAGGGACTTTAAAATAGGCTTCTGGTGGTATCTTAACAGGTGAACGATATTTAGGTCAAGTCCAGCTTGCTTCTTTAATCTTATATTTTAATTGGCAAATTTAAAATTTACAGTCCGTCCAAAACCAGAGAAGTTGGATTTCTAGCCTCAAATAAAAATAATATTAAAAGCAATATGGATTTCCTGGATGGTTACTTCAGAAATAAATCACTTTTTATTTCATGTAATGCTTAGAAGTTTCACTTTCTACCATTGTAATAAACCTACTAGACCCTCCCAGCTTATGCTGACTACAGCATATGATAAAATTTTGTGGCCTGTGAAGATCTTAAAACCCGAAACCCCCACCGGCAAAGCTGCTTTTTTCTGCTACGTTCAATTGGCGGGACTGACAACACACCGATGGGTCTTTCGCCCACCCCACATTAAATTAAGCACTTTATGCCAGTCAGATGTACCCATGTCTAATAACTTTAACACTCTTGTCAAATCTGCTGCAGAATATTGCTCGGCCGGGTTTTAAGAACGTGTCACGTTGATCCAAATTAAAAATAATTAGCTTATAAAAAAGGAGATTCTAACGTGTCAAATGCAGCGAGCCTAATTCAGTAAACCTAATTTCTTGCTTTGTATTATCTCGGTTTATATATGGAGTTGGCAGGAGAGCTGTGGTGCTATTTAAAGACAAAATAGGTGTGAGGGTGTCCTTGTATTTCTGAGCCCTGTCACTAGGCTCCGAGCCAGACATCACTGGGATGAAAGGTGCGTGTGGCCTCTAGCCCTGCTTGCAATTCATTAGCAGATCATTGTTAAGGTGTATATGTGCATTGCTGGGTGTGCGTGTGTAAAACAGATCAAGCCCAAGGACAAGCCACAGGAATACATTAGTGAACTTTTCTCAGAATACTTGGTTGGTGTGTCAGTCATTGATAATTCATGGATTGTCAGTAAAGGAAATCATCTGAGCAGAATGGTGGATCAGCAGGCATGCCAAAAAGTCAGGAGATCTGGGTTAGAATCTCAAAAACCCCATGTTTGTGTAGAAAACTCACAGACTGATACAAATCCACTGAAAATATGTGTCATGAAAAGTCTGCAGGTCTCAGTCGAAATCTACTGAAGTGGATCTGGAACTTGTACTAATGGGCAGGCTACTTTAAAGAAGCATGTTGAAGAAAATGGGTTCCAAAAATTCCTGCCTAGCTACAAAACCAGATATTAATTAATCATTAATTAGATAATCATTAATTAAAGTACATAAGCATACAATTATATTCACACATTAAATTAATAAAAGAAATAAATAAGTATATAATTATACCTACACACTAAATCAATAAAGAAGATATAACTAGAATTGTTTTTTTATATGTGAAGTGGTAAATGTTTTTATAATAACTTCATGATCTGATATGTATTTTTGTGCAGTTTGAAATAACAAATGTTTTTTGGCATATTGCCTGAATAGCTTAATAACCTTTTAAACTGTTCAATTCACGCCTGATGTTTATCTAAATTACGGATACTGCCAAGGGCGTCTAAGAATGCTGAATGCTTGATTATATCTTATGTTTTGCCAAATGCTTGATGTGCCGTTTTATGTTGCCTAACGTTAGACGCCAGCCTTGGATTATTGGAGAATGTTCTGGACAGAGGGAAATGTTTTGCCTAACAATGAAAAGATATGGTTGGAAGAACAATTAATTGAGAATGTGACAAAAGTAAGTAAGTGCATGGAATGTGAAAAGAATAAACAAATGCATGGTATGTGGTAAGTAAAAGCTTGGCACAGAAGATAGACAGAAATAGTCAAGAAACATCCATCCATCCATCTTCTTCCGCTTATCCGGGGTCGGGTCGCGGGGGCAGCAGCTTCAGGAGGGACTCCCAGACTTCCCTCTCCCCAGCCACTTCATCTAGCTCATCCCGGGGAATCCCAAGGCGTTCCCAGGCCAGCCGAGAGACAGTCTCTCCAGCGCGTCCTGGGTCGTCCCCGGGGTCTCCTACCGGTGGGACATGCCCGGAACACGTCCAGGAGGCATCCTGATGAGATGCCCGAGCCACCTCATCTGGCTCCTCTCAACGTGGAGGAGTAGCGACTCTACTCCGAGTCTCTCCCGGATGACCGAACTTCTCACCCTATATCTAAGGGAGAGCCCGGACATCCTGCGGAGAAAACTCATTTCGGCCGCTTGTATCCGGGATCTCATTCTTTCGGTCACGACCCATAGCTCGTGACCATAGGTGAGGGTAGGAGCGTAAATCGACCGGTAAATTGAGAGCTTTGCCTTTTGGCTCGTCAAGAAACATCAACGGATAAATGCAACATGATCACAAGTTCACGACACGGCTAACAGTTTGTCATACGCAAAAGTTCATGTAATTCCGTACAAAATGACAGGATGATGAAATGATGTGCGACAGAAGGTGGAGTGAATTTATGCAGGTCTTTGTTGTGCAACAATGGAGGAAAAATGTTTACAGGAAGTTGTATATTTAGAGATCAAACCAGCAGAGGTACCAGAGGGACAGCAGCAGGAGAAGAACAGCCAAGAACCGGCTAAAGGATAATCGTCAAGGCCGAAAGACTGGAAGCAGGTGGATGGAAAAACAACAACCCCCACCAAGTCAACGCTTCTTTAGAAATGGTTCATTTGAGCAAGTGAGTGTTAATCAGTGTTATTTGTCCAGCGATCGTGCTTGTGTCACCACACACAGAGGTGAGCCCCCATTGATCAAATCAAAACAGATTATTTCAAATGTAAATCACAGCACCGTTATGATGACTGTAGCGGTTTTTGATTGGTGCTTTCAAAGTCCAATTTTCCATCATTATCAGAAACCCCTGCATATCGGCATAAGTCAGTCCAAAAAAGTGTTTTACTGTCTTCATCACTTGGCAGCCCCAAAATGAGAGCAATCTTTTCCAAATTAAAAAAAAATAATAACTAACAAATAAAAATACCTCCTAACTTTGATAAAAAAAATTAAAAAAAATGACGATGGCTGACGTAATTTTCTGTGTCACTGTTCTGACCTAAAAGTGTTTTTTTTTTTTTTAAAAGTCTTCAAAATAAAGTGTACAGCTGTGCGGTTTCGAAATTTCTGCTCAATTGTAAACAGCTTTGTCTGTGGGTGTGCATCTCCTCCCACGTGCATCAAAATACCACATCACAGATGGTGGCATTAAAAAAACAACACACAAAAACAAAGGCAAAATAACAAATGTGCATTATTTGTGCGCTTACACAAAGGACCAAAACAAGCAGTTTTGGGCCACGATATCCAATTTAGCACTCTCTTTACTCAAATTGCAATCATACTAACATGTTAGTATTTCATTTAAGCCAAAAGTATTTTAATTACATATTACTTTCAAATGATTACAAGACATTTTGTAAAATGTGCATGGTTTCTGCCTATAGGCACTTTTTTGTAAACAAGCATAAAAAAATGGCTTGTCATCATCTTATCTAATTCTTTTTACAAACTTTATCTCACTACACAATCTAAATTCCTTGTTGATCAATATGCTTAATGTACTCACAATATCATGTTAGTATATAACACAATATTAGCATTTATAAAGTTCTTATTTTAAACTGTATCAGACAAGATGGAATGATAAAATCCTTATTGAACTGCCAAAGTAATTACTGTATGTAATCAAGCTTATTGTTTTATGTTCCAATATAAATTGTTAGCATGATTGCATTTGCCCAGTTTAATTTTAAATTGGATCTCACTACTTTGGATGATATTAAATCCTTATTGAGCTGCCAAAGCACTTTCTGTACTCGAGTTGTCTTCTAGCTATATATTAATATTTCATCACAAATTGCATAAGAAAATATATATTAAAAGTGACAAGCATTATTTGGTTTGGTAATTGTTTTCCTTATTTAGAAAATGTTTATAGGATTAAAGGAAAGAAAAAAGGAAAAAAGAAAGAAAGAAAAAAATGGAAAAAAGAAAACCAAAAGAAAAAAACATTTCCATTATGCTCTAAACCTGAAAAAGACTTAAAAGTAAAGAATAGAGAGCGTAGTAAGATGCGGTGAGGGATTATAAGATCAGCTTTTCAAATTTGAGTTATGCTCACAAAATGTGTTTGACTCAGCAATATCTCCAGTGCCCACACTGAGGACTTAGCTGCACTAAGAAGGCTTTATCAAAGATTGTGTCAAAGCTTTTTTACATCTATTCCTTCTTCGCTTGTTTCAAAGGACAATGGAAGCGGTTGCTTCATGCGATTTTGGCTCGGCTGTTTTAAGAACAAATAGCAATTTTTTTTTTATCAAATTGGTCTGGGAATGTTTGCTCTATGGTTCAATAAGAAATTGTTTCAACTGTTATCTTCATCATACTGTTTGCATTTTAATATCACATGGCATAACTGATAAATTTATATACGCTTATCCCTACATCAGAAAGAGAAGAATACTCTGGCAACCCTGACAGGTTGCAATTTCAAACCAAGGTCAGTTATCATTATACCTACTGGAGTGGAATTGCTGAAGTCTTTTATTTCACATTGACCCTCAGAAGTGCCTTCCTGGTCCTACCGGGATGTGGAGCGTTTCAAATTTAGACCATTTCTCATAGGATCAAATGAAAGATCAGATGGGATTGGCAGGCCTAATCAGAGGGCATGTTGAAAAACCGTCAAGATTGATATGAATCGTACTCGAATGTTCTGATAGACACTTCTCATGGGTTCCCAACAGGACTAATCGCTGTAGTTCGCATGCATACGCTTCCCTGCCCGCCCACACCTCAACAACTCTGGTTCCCAATGGACTGCCGTCCCCCCACGTAAAAGGTGATCATAGCATTGACACGCTCGCTGATTGTTCAAGCCCGACAGCTCCATGACAGTTTGTCAGCTCTGCAACAAGCCCGTGTCGACGATGTTTACCGGGATGAAGGCTGGCACCCCGAGGGCACTCTGCGGCGTGTCATTACATATGTGACATAACGTCTGTTTGCGGGTTGAGTCTGCCAATAGCGTTGGCTTCTGACAGCACGGAAAGCAAGGAGAGCTTCAATAATTCATCGGAGGAGAAGGAGGCTGATTCGTCAAGAAAGCAGGGATGGTGACAGAGGGGTCAAAATAGGGAGAGGGTAATGCAAATTGAGAGTAAAAAGTATTAGGGGAAATTTATTCTGGCTTCATATTGCCAATTCTTGTAACGTCAGTCATTTGTGACAGTTCTACACAACATACAAAAAGAATATGTTTCCACCACCAGTTGGTGATTTGCTAACCTGAATTACATACTTGGAACTACTCACGTATGTCTGCACCAATGATTTCTCCTTACCTACGTAGCTGCTTTTCGTGTTTGCATTGTGTAAAAAGAGAATAACCTCCAACTATATTATACATGCAAGACAGATGATGTCATGAAACTCATTGTTGACATTGTTAGTACCGTATTTTCCAGACTATAAGGCGCACCTAGAAACTAACACCTAAAATTTTCTCAAAAGCCTTATGGTCTGATGCGCCTTATATATGGACCAAATTCCTAAATTTAAACTGGCCCGAAGCATTGTGTCATGAAATCAATCATAAGTGGCCCGCTGAAGACTATGAATCATGAATCAAAAAGACTATGGATCATTATTTTGTGATTATAAAGTAATTTGTTGCATCTGAAGTTGAAATAAAACAGATAAAATGGAGAATGATTTGATTAGGATTAAAAATCCGACATGATGCATTAATGGTGCGCCTTATAGTCCGGTGCGCCTTATATAAGAACAACGTTTTAAAATGGGCCATTCATTGAAGGTGCGCCTTATAGTCCGGTGCGCCTTATAGTCCGGAAAATACGGTAATGATCAGGGACCAAAACTTGCCTGGCTGTCAAACTAAAATATGGCATACATCTAAATAGAAATAAGAAAATTAAAAAACTCCAAATGCATGAATCTGTGAGTGCGCATGAATCGACGAATGTTTGTTACATACATATTGTGGAACTGTTGGAGTAACAGACCGCTCCCATCTCCATGCCCTAAGAGGAATACGTTAAGTAGTATAATCATGGAAAATCATTCTGCATGATGAACTAATGGAAGGATCAAGCCATGAGTCACAAATGAAAAGAGCAAAATTTGTGTTGGTTTGATGAGTGGGACGACATAGAACATGTTAGTATGTTAAGTAGGAAGAGGGTATTAAAATCTAGTGCATAGGAACTAAAAACTATTGAAGAGTTTTGAATTTGTCAACAGAACAAATAGTTGCTTACCTTTGGTCCCGCTGTGCCACAGCGAGACCCGCTATGTCTCTCGTTAGCACGGAAAACACGCTGCCTTGCAATTGTTTATGCGCAGTGCTCCTGTTGTGTTGTTCAAGGTCATTTTCCATCATTTAAATTCCACACATGGGCGATAGCTGCCCCATGCACATTGTGTTATGAAATTAATTCAAAACATAATTCTGCTTTACAACAAGTAATGAGCATCATTAACCCACGTTAGGAAAAACTGTTATAGCGTAATTTATGCACAAATCTATAGCCGCCTTGCCTCCTGTGCACTCGTGGATTAGCAAGGCAAAGTGCCAAACAAAACAAGGCCTACTACTCCTAATGTATTTAACGTGACATATTAACGGAATAAACAATCCCCTTATCCGCCAAGTGCATAGATGTCTTCTAAAACACTACAATCCCATTATAGAGACCTCATCTGATTCCACATCTTTCTTCGTGTCTCTTAGAATAATATACAGCTTGTACGCGGATAAGAGGATGCGATCTTCTGCTGTTGCCAATGTGGGTGGCTACGTTGTAATAAAACACACATTAGAATAGGCTAATCCTTTGTTTTGGCTACTTCTCGGGTACGTATGAAAAGAGTAGAGTGCACTAGAAGCACTACAATGCAATAATAATCAACTGAGAGAGGTGTGTATGAGGTAATTAATTAGGATTGTTAGTGCTAGTGTGCAGACTGGACTTGCCTAAAAGAAGTGAATCCCATTTTCTGCAGGCAAACAATTCCACTCGATTACACGACAAACAAAAAAGCAAAAGCACATTACTACCATGCACTGCATTGATGGACCTTATCAAATAGGTAGTTAGTTGCAACGGTGTATTTTTATGGAGGAACTAAAACACATCAGGGAGTTCTGAAGGTGTAAGCAGAACAAATACTTACTTGCCTTTGCTCCGACTGGTCCACAGAGAGACCCTTGTTAATAAATCAGATGTAATGAAGCATTGCATCTCTATAACCTTAGTTAACTGATTGGACTGCTAGTCAAAGACTGAAAGTCATTGTTTCGCAAGTCAACTCAAATAGAAGGAAATAAACATGTATTTCGAATTAATTTGTGGTTCATTTGCTATTAGTTTAGTGTAAACCTAAATAAAATAAATAAAGCTGCTACTATTAATTGTTAAATATGTCAATTCATTGTTTGTATTTATTTTTGAAAAATATGTTGGAAGATGTACTTGGAAAATGTGATCAAAGATTAAATCACAATCGCATTACTGATCAGGGGAAAATAGATTAATGAATTAATTAATTTTTACACAATTGTTTAGCCCATCCTGCGACCCCAGTGAGAATAACCAGCAGGCACACAGAATTGCCGGGCAGAGGATGTTCGCTAGATTAAAGAACTACACTTACAAACCTTTTAGATGTAAATGACCCCTGTGCACACCACAGAAAAAAAGACATCTTGAATGTTTAATGCTACAGGTCCATATTAAATATTCATCTCTGATAAGTTTGGGTGCTTCATTTATATGAAGATAAGATTCTGTAATAAGTTTTAATGAATGTTTTTTTGGGGGGGATCAGCAATATAAAACGGGAACTTCTTAGCCCCCTTTGAGATTTTATAAGTACGTACCAGAGCTTCAACTTTTACCCCATGCCTCTCCGGTGATCTACTTATAAAGAACCACCACTACTTGTGTGTCTTTTGAAAGATAAGTTTAGAATAAGGTAGAACCAAATGACCATCAGTTTAGCTTTATAATCGGTTTATTCGTCTGGCAGCAGTCTCTCCCAAATATATTCACTCTCTGAAGGAAAGTTATTGTAAACTAGAATGTGCAATTTCTGGAGAAATTGCGTGTGAAGGCGAAATGTATGAATAACTTCTTCGGGGAATGTAAGTGGGAAGTTGTGGAATAGGTAGGCAAAAGGTTGAAAGTTGGAATGGGTTGAATCGGTTGAAAAATGTAGAAATGAGAAGGGAAAAAGGAATTGGGTGTGAATTTCAAAATAAAAGATGTGAAGTTTTTGGGAAGTTGTGGAATAGGTAGAAAAATGATGAACAGTTGAAAGTTGGAATGGGTTGAATCGGTTGAAAAATGTAGAAATGAGAAGGGAAAAAGGAAATATTGGAGAATTGGGTGTGAATTTCAAAATAAAAGATGTGAAGTTTTTGGTAAATTGTAGAATAGGTAGAAAAATAATGAACAGTTGAAAGTTGGAATGGGTTGAATCGGTTGAAAAATGTAGAAACGAGAAGGGAAAAAGGAAATATTGGAGAATTGGGTGTGAATTTCAAAATAAAAGATGTGAAGTTTTTGGGAAGTTGTGGAATAGGTAGAAAAATGATGAACAGTTGAAAGTTGGAATGGGTTGAATCGGTTGAAAAATGTAGAAATGAGAAAGGAAAAAGGAATTGGGTGTGAATTTCAAAATAAAAGATGTGAAGTTTTTGGTAAGTGGGAAGTTGTGGAATAGGTAGAAAAATGATGAATAGTTGAAAGTTGGAATGGGTTGAATCGGTTGAAAAATGTAGAAATTAGAGTAGAAAAACGGAATTTTAGAGAATTTTGGTTGAATTTCAAAATAAAAGATGTGAAGTTTTTGGTAAATGGGAAGTTGTGGAATAGGTAGGCAAAAGATGAACAGTTGAAAGTTGGAATGGGTTGAATCGGTTGAAAAATGTAGAAATGAGAAGGGAAAAAGGAATTGGGTGTGAATTTCAAAATAAAAGATGTGAAGTTTTTGGGAAGTTGTGGAATAGGTAGAAAAATGATGAATAGTTGAAAGTTGGAATGGGTTGAATCGGTTGAAAAATGTAGAAATTAGAGTAGAAAAACGGAATTTTAGAGAATTTTGGTTGAATTTCAAAATAAAAGATGTGAAGTTTTTGGTAAATGGGAAGTTGTGGAATAGGTAGGCAAAAGATGAACAGTTGAAAGTTGGAATGGGTTGAATCGGTTGAAAAATGTAGAAATGAGAAGGGAAAAAGGAATTGGGTGTGAATTTCAAAATAAAAGATGTGAAGTTTTTGGGAAGTTGTGGAATAGGTAGAAAAATGATGAATAGTTGAAAGTTGGAATGGGTTGAATCGGTTGAAAAATGTAGAAATTAGAGTAGAAAAACGGAATTTTAGAGAATTTTGGTTGAATTTCAAAATAAAAGATGTGAAGTTTTTGGTAAATGGGAAGTTGTGGAATAGGTAGGCAAAAGATGAACAGTTGAAAGTTGGAATGGGTTGAATCGGTTGAAAAATGTAGAAATGAGAGGTGAAAAATGTGAAATGTCGAATGTCCCATTAAGAATGAATGGGGAAAATTTGTCGGAATTTTGGGAATTCTGCGAAAACGGAAAGTTTTCGGAACGAGAAAAATGGAAGCGCTCATGTCGTGAATATTTGGAATACGTGAAAAGTGGAATGGAGTGAATCGGATGAATTATGTGGAAGAAGAAGCGGGACAAAAAAGTGAGGAGAATAAAATATAATAATAACTAGAATGTGCAATTTCTGGAGAAATTGCGTGTGAAGGCGAAATGTATGAATAACTTCTTCGGGGAATGCTGCGGAATGACGTTGAAACGTGTTGAATTACTTGAGAAATGTAGAAATTTTGGAGAATTTGTGTTGAATTTCAAAATAAAAGATGTGAAGTTTTTGGTAAGTGGGAAGTTGTGGAATAGGTAGGCAAAAGATGAACAGTTGAAAGTTGGAATGGGTTGAATCGGTTGAAAAATGTAGAAATGAGAAGGGAAAAAGGAATTGGGTGTGAATTTCAAAATAAAAGATGTGAGGTTTTTGGGAAGTTGTGGAATAGGTAGAAAAATGATCAACAGTTGAAAGTTGGAATGGGTTGAATCGGTTGAAAAATGTAGAAATGAGAAGGGAAAAAGGAATTGGGTGTGAATTTCAAAATAAAAGATGTGAAGTTTTTGGTAAGTGGGAAGTTGTGGAATAGGTAGAAAAATGATGAACAGTTGAAAGTTGGAATGGGTTGAATCGGTTGAAAAATGTAGAAATGAGAAGGGAAAAAGGAATTTGGTGTGAATTTCAAAATAAAAGATGTGAAGTTTTTGGTAAGTGGGAAGTTGTGGAATAGGTAGAAAAAGGATGAACAGTTGAAAGTTGGAATGGGTTGAATCGGTTGAAAAATGTAGAAATGAGATGGGGAAAAGGAATTGGGTGTGAATTTCAAAATAAAAGATGTGAAGTTTTTGGTAAGTGGGAAGTTGTGGAATAGGTAGAAAAATGATGAACAGTTGAAAGTTGGAATGGGTTGAATCGGTTGAAAAATGTAGAAATGAGAAGGGAAAAAGGAATTGGGTGTGAATTTCAAAATAAAAGATGTGAAGTTTTTGGGAAGTTGTGGAATAGGTAGAAAAATGATGAACAGTTGAAAGTTGGAATGGGTTGAATCGGTTGAAAAATGTAGAAATGAGAAGGGAAAAAGGAAATATTGGAGAATTGGGTGTGAATTTCAAAATAAAAGATGTGAAGTTTTTGGTAAGTGGGAAGTTGTGGAATAGGTAGGCAAAAGATGAACAGTTGAAAGTTGGAATGGGTTGAATCGGTTGAAAAATGTAGAAATGAGAAGGGAAAAAGGAAATATTGGAGAATTGGGTGTGAATTTCAAAATAAAAGATGTGAAGTTTTTGGGAAGTGGGAAGTTGTGGAATAGGTAGGCAAAAGATGAACAGTTGAAAGTTGGAATGGGTTGAATCGGTTGAAAAATGTAGAAATTAGAGTAGAAAAACGGAATTTTAGAGAATTTTGGTTGAATTTCAAAATAAAAGATGTGAAGTTTTTGGTAAGTGGGAAGTTGTGGAATAGGTAGGCAAAAAGATGAACAGTTGAAAGTTGGAATGGGTTGAATCGGTTGAAAAATGTAGAAATGAGAGGTGAAAAACGAAATTTTGTGAAATGTCGAATGTGACATTAAGAATGAATGGGGAAAAATTTGTCGGAATTCTGGGAATTCTGCAAAAACGGAAAATTTTCGGAACGAGAAAAATGGAAGCGCTCATGCCATGAATATTTGGAATACGTCAAAAGTGGAATGGAGTGAATCGGATGAATTATGTGGAAGAAGAAGCGGGACAAGGAATAAAATATAATAATAATAATAAAGTGAAAAAAGTAGAATAACATATGTGTGAAGGCCATCGCCTTCACACAATAAAGTGAATGGTGTAGAATAACATGTGTGAAGGCCATCGCCTTCACACAATGACGTGTTGTTTTTCTACATGCTCTAGTTATCCAACTATCAGCAAATCAATAAAACACCACATCTGATTTGACGAGCCATTCGCTTTTTCACAGTACATGCAGGTCCGAGTGTAACTCTAATTTATCAAACACAAAAAGATCAACATGTAACAAAGTGCTAGACTAAAGTGTTGCGAGTCACTCTCATGATATATTTGGAAAGAGGGAGCGATATGGAACGAGAAAGACCACAAAACTGTGTAATAGTGTGCGGTTGAGAGGATTACCGAGCGGAGAAAAGGACAGAGAGAAACGGACAGAGTGAATTTCAACCGCCGCTGATTCGTTGTTGTCATGGTGAAATTGTCTTGCCGAATGTAGAAACCTTCGATCTCCTTTCTTAGCACCGGCTCACTGGTAAACATGTTCAATTAAAAAGCTGTGTTGAATTCTGAGCAGAACAGCTGGCACAGCTTGAGGAGCCATCTCTTCGTCCTGAAATGTTACAACCAGATGACATTTCCATCTTGGGAAGAACTAGCAACAAACTATTGATCATCCAGTACTTGTGACGCAAAACCCACGTTAACACACGTTTAAAGAATGAGTGTATTTTACCTTCCTTCTAAAAACTAAAGAACTTGGCAAGTTCGGTATCTTGCTTTCTAGTTCCAGTCCAACCAGACATTGTTAGATTATTTTGCATTGTGAAGTTTGGTTTCATCACACCAATAAATCCCTCCTTCTAAATAATGTTGATTTTAAAGTGTTAATTAATTTCCGGTGGCCATGGCTGTGTGCCGTCTGATTAATAACGCCGATGCTGCCGGCATGCCGAGTTGGGTCGCCTGTCATTGGAGATAAATCAGAGGCGCACTGTAAAGCGCCATGCTCCAGCTGTGTCCAACATGTTCCCCTTTTTAAATGTCTTTCTGACCAACGATAGAGGTGAGTGCAGAGGCCAGAGGCCGATGACAGCAGACCTGTGTGACCTTGAGTTAACTTAGCTGTCACTCACGAGACGGGCACACTAGGAAATGCCTCTAAAAACAGACACCAGGTCGATGTGCTTTTAGAACGCATCCTTTGTCGTTTCAAAAAAGTAGATTTAGCCTACGGTAACTTCAGCTAGGTGCACATATAAATCCGAACTGTTCCTTTGTGTTGTAGACAGGAGAACTTGGGAAAATCAACTTTACAAGTTCGGGTCAAGAGAACATTTTTTGACAACAATAGTGTGCATCATGGAATTGCAAGCAGAACCAATTTCACACCAGAGGCACTTTGACCATTCTTGGCAAAATGCCGAGTTTCAGTGGGGACAAAAAAAACAGTTTGAAGAGAAAATAGAAAAGTTAAACTTTTCAGACTTCCTGAGACACAAAATGGACACACAAGGACTCATCAAAACAACTGTTCAATAATTCATCCCTCTATTGATTTTTTTTATTACAATGCTCATCTTGCTACAGATCACGAGCAATCTCGGACCCTTCTCAGCTGACTTTTGGTGAAGAAGCGAGAGGAAAAACGATTGCCACATACTATACTGTAAATTTGACCCTTCACACATTCCTCCTCTATAAAATAACTTGTTTTTAAACGACGCAACGCATTCAATTGTACGGAATTAAATCACTCCACTTTGAAATATATTGAGATTCGAATTGAATCGTCCTTTATGGGAGACATATATCATAGCAGGAAATGTCGCATTTACAGTACTGGCAAGTTCATTCGTTGAAATTATAAAAGAAAAAATAACTGAGCCCCACCATCTCAAATCAAATTGTAATACCACAGTCAAACCTAATCGAATCGATCTGTTTTAAATCGAACCACCCTTAAGTTGTTATTCACCCCTGTATTATAAACCAGATCAAATTGTCTTTTGTGGAGAGATGCACACCTCTAATAGTAATTGTGTGTAAGACAATGTGTGACTTCAAGGTCTTTTGTTGAATATTTTCTTTTTTTTTAACCTGAAACTTGAATGAGATTTTACTCTTGTATTTCCTCTCTGGGGATCAATAAAGGATTATTTTATGCTATCTTGGTACTTAGTACAAGCTGAGGAAGGTTATTTGAAACCCAATAGAATCCTTGTGAAAAATGTATTTCCATTACTGGCTGTGTTATCAACAACATAGACAAAGTTGGGATTTGCACATGATAAATGAATGAATTCAAACAAATAATAATAAAAGCCGCTAGCAATGAAATGAAGGCTTTCAATCCTTGGACAAAGTTTTAGGAAAAAAACTTTGCAATGTTATGACCTACATTGAAACCAAATCCATTCGGATCTTTCCTTTTTTTATTTTAACGTGAGGGAGAACACTCATAACTACTCTTCCTCGTAATTCTGAAAAACAGCAAAAGGTTTAAAGCAAAATAGTGGTTGAGGACAAATCAAAACCTTCCCTTTTTGCCCCATGTAACATGCTGAAATTTAATATGAAAAGAAAAGTTCTGTGTGTTTTGACATTGAATTAAAATTCTTATTAGTAAAAAAAAGTCAATCTCACTCAGATAGCTGCAATGTAACTCACAAAAAGTCTTCTGTCCTCAGCTTCGGCTGTCATAAATACAGTATTCCGACTGATATCAATATACAGGCCAGTACGTCCAGCATGTCACCTGCCATAGATCATGACTCGTGATAAAATGAAATGATAAGATTTTATGAAGGAGAGAGGAAAGTTAATAGCCCCATTCACACTTCTCATCAAAACTGGATTTTTATCTGGCTTGCTTTCTTGTATGAATAGAATATTATCCATACCAATCCAAAAGTCGATGTCCCCCAAATCTTCAAAACCCGTGTCAATTCATTTCTCTAAAACCGTAAAAAAATATAAACCACTAACACTCCAAAGACCTTCATCCCACTTCCTTAATGCTCCTCTTTTGTTACTATCCCAATTGTAGCTAAACAAAGGGTTTGGGAAAGCAAGTCAACTTGGCGTGATAGTGAATTTACCTAAGAGGCTTATCGGCAGCCTACAAATCCAGTTACACCACCGTTTTTTTTTTGTACGGTATAAGCCCTCAGCCGTAGATAGTGTAAACTTGGACAATGAAAATGAAAAGAAAAAGTAGATTAGTGAAAAAGCTCTGAAGGACCTTGGAGATTTTATGGCTTGACAAGTGAGGCTGGTAAAAAGTTGGTCACTACTAAAATATACAATGTTGAAACACATAGTAAGGCTGGAGAATTTGGACAATTACTGCCATCGTTTCAGAATAAATGTCACAAAAAGTCAAAGGCCATGCATTATGCTGAAATTAAGTCAGTGAGGTGCACTGATTAAGTATTTATTAAGGCAGCACTGTGCGACACAAAGTGATTAAAACGATCACAAAACACCTCCCAGGTCATTTTTAATGGCAAATGTCTGACTATGCTGTCGTCATTTATCACCAGTTGAGACGTGTAGTCAATCATAGCCGTTTGCATAGTCTCTGAACTACGGCATGGTATGCTTCTCCAGCCAAAGACAGGCAGTGAATTTAAATTGATGTTGGACCACAACGACCCCCATAATTTATATTCATCGAATGCTCTTTTGGAGCAGACAGAAAGTAATGCTTCAAAATCTTACGGTCATTTGATGTCAGCTGGCTTTTTTTTATGGCCTCAACCTGTCTTTTGCCCAATTTATTGCAACTCATTAGCCCGTTGAATCGATCATTATTCATCGCGCCCTTAAGTAAGTGAGCATCTACGAAATCTAATTTAGCTTTACAGGGCACAAATTGTAAAAACACCTGCAAAGCTATTCCTCAGATCTTTTATTACTTTTGTCTTGTGAGCTTAATTTTGCCATTTAGTATCAAATCTAATTTTGTATCCACAGTACCTGTCTATAGAATTTTGCAACAATTTTAAAGGTCTACTCAGTCATTGCGGTTCTCACAAACAGATGATGCCCCAGGCATGATCAATTCTGGTAAGAATAAAAAGGTTGATATATAATAAGACTTAATAGAAAACCGTGGCACACCGCAATGAAGATACACAGCTATTCATTCGAAAGGACACAATACAATATATTTACTTGTGATTTATGCTTTGGACTACAAAATGCAATTTACTGTAACTGGAAACAGGAGAAACCAAACCTCTACCACAGCGATACAAATGTGGTATAATAATTATATATAATTTGGTATTTGGTATATACAAGTTCAGAAAATTAAATCCTTAAATTAAATTAAATTACCCTTCTAATTTGCATATCTAATTTACATATCACCTACAGATGGAGCTTCTTCCCCCAAGACGTGGCCGCTAGAGAGATGAAGAGTTTTATGCACAGAATACAGTCAGGAAAAAGACCCTTCAAAACACCTCCGGAGGGCTAAAAGTACACAACGTAAACTAGCCTTGGGCTGTTTTGTCAACAGATGCTACTAGACACCAAGGTTGTGTTAAAAAGTGTAAAAATATTGCATGAAGCCCCTTATAGAGATTACGAATGAATTGATCGCTTTCCAACATATGACAATTCCTTCTCGATCTATGTCTTATTCCTTCGTTTTTCCAAATCGCTTAACCTGACTGAAGATATCTAATGAACTTGTGACTAACAAGTCAATGGGCTTTGAAATGACTTCTATAACTATAATAGAAATCAAGCATTTGCCCCTGTAAATGGAAAGGTTGGAATGAAAAAAAAATGATTCTAATGAGGAAAAAGGATGAGGTCAAGAAATACACTGTCAAAGGGAAATGAGTTTCTAAAAATAGTCATACAGTAATAGGACATTTCATAAAGGTGTTAATTTACAGTTTGACCACCCAAGTTGCCATCACGCAGCCTGATATGAGTCATTATTTTATAACTGGTACAGTCCACTGACCACCTTTTTCATTTAAATTTGTCTATGTACACAAAAATGGCGACATTTGAAATGCATGATAAAATGTGTGTTGCGCAACCTTTTATAGATCACACTATAAAACAAAAAAATAAAAGTATCTCAAACACCTGATGGGCTAGAAAAAAAATCTATATTATTATCCATCCATTATCTGTACCACTTACAATTTGGAGTGCTCAATCAGCCTACCATGCATGTTTTTAGGATGTGGGAGGAAACCGGAGTTGCAGGAGAAAACCCACATAGGCACGGGGAGAACATGCAAACTCCACACAGGAGGTGGAATCGAACCCGCACCCTCTGAACTAGGCGTACGTGCTCACCAGTGCACCACCGTGCTGCCATTGTTATTATTTATAATAATAATTTATTTCTAAAGATTTATGCCACGGTGAATGTATCAGCCCTGGCAACGATCCACTCATCGCAGATCAGCTGCATCCCACTCGCTTACTCCGACCACATACTGAGGCTTCACTTTGTGTTAGCACGTCGGTGTGCACTTTCCAAAGCGCCAACTGGGAGCCTCCCGCAGTGAAGCACATTTTCAAGCAAGCTTTTTTTTTTCCTCCTCCCAGAATTGTCTCCACTATTGTGCTGTCTCCCTGTATTAATATTTGAAGCCAAGTCCCCCATGGGCTTTCCCCTCTAATGATAAGGATCACAGTCCTGGAAGTGGATTTCTATCTCCATCGCATTCACTTGACTGGTGCATTGATTCGTATTGACAGCATGCGGATGAGTACATTTTGTATTTGTGGGTCCAATAAAAAAACAATGTTATAAAACAAGACTTAAGTGCTCCATATAGAGACTATGTTAACAAATTACCATTTTAAATTATATTGCAGAATCCATACTCAATTAGAAAAAACAACAACTTTGAAATACTTCTCGTGTTTTCTCTCTAGAGCTACCAACACCTTGTGGGATGGAGGAACATATATTTTAAGTTTTTGTTTCATGTATTTATTAGATCTACTATATACATACTTAAATGTGTAATTGCTTTCTTCTCATTTCAAGCTTGTGCAGTGAGCTAAAAACACATTTTGTCACTCTTTTTTCATTGAATAACTCCCCTTTTGATATTTTTAGTGCTTTTTCTGTGTTGCCCTTAGAAGCCTATATAAGTAATTTTAAAATCCTAAGGATAAAATGGATATCATATCACCCTTTCTTTATAATGGCTATGACCCAAACCATTGTAGCTACTTAACGATAATGCTAAATGCATTTAAAGGCAGCTCGCCAAATGTTAATGGGAGGTCTATTAATAATCAAATGCACCTTTTCCATGAATACTCATAAAATACTATTCCCAACATGTATTAGTTTTCATTAACGGGTTCATGGTTGGACTACTCAATTCTATACATAGATATACGTAGATATAGATATATATATATATATACTATATATATCAGAGCTGTCAGACTCTTTTAGCGCATTTTATGGCACACTATGCTCTTTAATAAAAACCCATTAGTACCTCCTTTGGAAAAGGCAACTCCTAATTTGATTTCTTTCTGACAAGGGTTGCAGTTGTTGTGTTTGCATTAACAGTAAAACAAATCCTGAAATTGTGATGACATTTTAATGTCAGGTTCTGCCCACATTAGATAGTGAAGGCAAAAAGAAATAATGTTTTTTAAATTCATCAGTGGCCATTTTTTCTGTTACCTGATTTTGATGGAGAGTGCATTTGGCAGAATTATTTTGTAGGAGTTTGTCAAAGCCTTGAAATTACATTTTGGGGCAACGTGATTATAACTTAACCTAAAATTCATCTGTTTTGACAACCCGTAAATTGATTATGCATTACATAGCTTCTCGTAATTTCATTTCAAAAGGATAAAACATAGCCAAGGTCTTCCTATGCCCTGGAGGCTATTAGGTAACCATGTTTCTCCAATTGGCACAATCAGCTGCGGCCTTTTGTACCATGCCCTATATCAACCCGATTATCCGTAGATTTGGAAAGATAAATCCACATTTCTTCTTTGGTCGCTTCTCCTTCAGTTTGCCACCCCATGGAGTCCATAGTTAAAGTTAAAAAGTTAAAGTCCCAATGATTGTCACACACACATCTGGGTGTGGTGAAATTTGTCCTCTGCATTTAACCCATCCCCATGTGATTTTAATCCATCCCCTGGGGGAGAGGGGAGCAGTGAGCAGCAGCGGTGCCGCGCTCGGGAGTCCATCTCTTTGCCACAGGGGGATTTTGGTCCTGGTGCGGAATGTGTCCCGAGAGTTTCCTTGGCCTCGCTTTAGCAGTTTCGATCTGTTACTGCTGCTTATCTGTAAAGCGTATTTTTACTCGTAATCCTATCAAAGTTGGTGATTTCGAGATTTTTTTTTCTCAGGCAACTTTGTTTAGACATTGATCTTCTCCAAAGTATTTGCAGTCATTTTCCTTGTTTCACTGCATGACATTAATATAGAGCTGTAAAGCTGTTGGAGACATGCAGTTTTATTGGAATATAAATGGATGATCAATATGCTTGAATACTGCCTTCGCATCACTTTAAAACAGATGTTAGGATACATCAGGAATGCCATAATATGTATATATATATATATATTTTTTTTTTAAAGCATTTTCTTGTAATGACTATCAAAGACCTTTTTGAAGTCAACAAAGTTCATCTTGGGCTGAGCATTTAATTCCAGACTCATGAAAAAGTAAGGGCACAATTTGTTTAGAGCAAAAGACCTCTTGAACTCATTAAAAACTGAAGTGTTAGATTTACATACAAAACGCTCCTCTGGGTGTTTTTACATCTCGGTAAGTGTTTGAAAGGTACCATCTATCATCTTTAGCGGATATGCGGATTGCGGCAAAAAGTATTAAGCTCCCACAGGCCGCGCAAATAGCTGGTTTGACAAAGAGGGATAAAAAACTAAAAAGAAAATAAGAAGAGTATAATAAACCTTTCTTGTCACAACCTCACAAGTCAAAAGTGCTCAGCACTTCACATTGCTAAAATATGCAACAGCCCTTGAGGCATGAAGAAAAAACACACACAACCTTGACATTGCAAAGGCAGACAACAGAGCAGTGTTGAGCTGCAGTCTGTAATACTGACCAAACAGTCGTAACTTAAAGTCAAATAGGAAATTAACACTGTTGCTGCAACTTTGATTGTTAGCAGTCTCCCTCCCAAGTACCGTATTTTCTGCACTATAAGGCGCATCGAATTATAAAGCGCACCTTCAATGAATGGCCCAATTTAAAACTTTGGCCATATATAAGGGGCACCGGATTATAAGGTGCACCTTCAATGAATGGCCCATTTTAAAACTTTGTCCATATATAAGATATATACATTTGGCCCGCGGGCCGGACTTTGGACACGCCTGCTGTAGTGGCTCAATATTGGTTCATATATAACGCGCACCTGATTATAAGGCGCACTGTCGGCTTTTGAGAAAATTGGAGGTTTTCAGGTGTGCCTTATAGTGCGGAAAATACGGTACATGTGCTAACCAATGTGGTTTTATCATATTTTATGACAATAATGGGACCAGAGCTTGAGAAAGAGTCCTATGTTGGAAAACATGATCCTCCAAAGCTGCAAAAAGGTTATCAAACAGCAGTAATTTGTAGTAATACTTTCAATTAGCCCAAATAGAAATGCTAAGTCTTATCCATGCTAGAAAACAGAGGATTCCAAAAAAGAGAATCAGCTGAGTTCAGCAATCGTTATTGTATTAAATTGGGGCCATGTATCCAGCCGCCAGGGCATTGACTCTTAATTCTATTTAATTCAACAGGATAGCAATGGAAGCAAAAAAATAGTGAGGGCGTGTTGCCATCTTGTTACACTGTAATCAGTCCAGAACAAGACTAGAGTATCGCTTCCTCCAAATTGTACAACTTTTGATGTGCCACAGAGGTTGAAAAATCATTATCCGAGAGTGACGCACTGCTTACCAGCCACATTGATTGTTTATTTGTAAATCCAGTCACTCCCCGAGTGGGAGGACTATAGCTGCATGAATCAAAGACGCAAACAATTTTTGTCTACACGTCCAAGCAAAACAATCTCGGATTAGATGGTGTTAATTGCTTCACCCAACCTAACAAACAGACGTAAAATGTCACGACGGTGAAGACGTGGACATTTACAAGCATCTTCAAATAGGGTGACTGCGCCTCTTTGACAGCTTATTATACAAGCCAAGCCTGATACCCATGGGAAGAGTCAATAATTGCACGCACAACACATCATTAAGAGGCCGTCTGACCTTAAGCAACAGATGTACCCTCACATGGCTCCTGCCCGTCAAACAAACTGAGCAGCCTCAACCGCAACAAGGATGCAAAACAACACGTGGATCAATTCAAATTAGTCTGTGGACAATTATCACAACAATAGAGAGCTGTTGCAAATGCACAAATTACACTGAGGAAAAAGGATAAATCGATGCTTTTCCCAACTTTCTACAGCTCTACTTTTGTAGTCAATACGCACTCGTTCAAGTAACGATTCTGGCAGTTTTTGAAAATGTCGGACTCAAGGGATCAGGAAGTACGTGGTCGAGGACAACAATGTGAAAGTAGTTATGCTGGTAACAAGTTCAAGGTGTACCCAAATGAGGACAAGGGCAACAGAAAATGACAATAAAGCATACTGAACTGAACTGGTGAATGAATATTTTTTCAATGTCAGTGTTTTTTTCAAACAGAGCACAAAATGGTGGAGGTAGCTAAAGTCAATGTAATTTTCTATCACTTACTTAACTACAAACCACTCAGCATCTGGAACAGGAATGAATAAATTTCTACCTGAATAAACCTTGTCACACCAAATACGTACCGAGCTGGCTCACATTATTCTGTTCATGAATGGAACAAAATTAACTATTAGTTGACATGTTAATCAGAAATAATAACATACCTCACTGCTTTTGGTTTTCTAAAACAAGATTCCATAGCAACCAGTACTGTGACCAAAAATAGTAAAAAAAAAAGATGATTGCATCTTAAATCCCATTCTTCCAATGTGCAACCACCCTCCAAAGAATCCTGGGTTCAATTGGAGAGTAATCCATCGTAAAGGGTGTCAGAAGTGGGATGACTCACAGCTATTTGTGAGTTTGTTAAGACCTAATCGGAATACTCAGAATTCATATTTTATATCAGTTCAACGGGCTCTCCGAGATTGCACTAAAGCAAAATCACACCGCTTTCAACCAAATTTTGTCTGGAAAAATCAATGTCCTTAGAATGTGCTTGTTTTGATCCTTGTATATGTGTTGTTGACTTTCTTAAGCCACATAACCTTTAACAGCCTGACGATCAATAGGTTGGAAACTAAGAAGCCTTTTCAAATCCTCTGACGGATTGCATTAAGTACTCAAAGCAAGTGCCAAACTTGGAAACCGCACAGAACACTTGGTCCATCGAGAGAGGGAGAAAAAAAACAAAGTAATGGCTACATATCAATTAGGTTAAAAGAGGAGAAGGCCTGCCCACGAGCAGATATCATCCATTAAGCGAATCTAATAATGACATGTAAATGCAATTAATTTGATGGATGAGTTGCAGCATTCTAACAAATCATTCGCCTGCTTCATCATAATAAACAGAGGGGCAAATCCCATTCGATGAGAAGAGGTAGGAATGAGATTGCAGAGAAAACGATTCCATTATTGTGTTGTCAGAGAGTTTATTCTTGCACATCAAGCTTTCACTGCATCAAACACTGCAAAAGTGTCGCTGCTTTTATTTTGTCTTGAGCATCAAATATAGTCTCTTTGTCTCCCCCCTATAGCTAAACATTCTATGAATGCAAATGGTAAAATTGGGACAGTCAACTGAAGCAATAAAATGTACTTCAGGATTAAGTGAGGCTAAAATATAGCATCAACTTTAAAAAGTGTGGCTAACCTTAAGGTTAGCCAAATATACTAACAGACACTCACTGTGGAAAACGGACGTGCAGAATTAAATGTCAACTCAGACTCTGTGAGCAATTTGAAATCTTGTGAGCATGCTCTCAGCACAAGTTACGCACTCCTCTAGAAAGTCACGTTAGAAATTACTGTATAATGGAACATCGACAAATAGCTGACTGCAATGCCAAAGAGACCCAGATTAAATTAAAAGGTACTTCCTTCGATTTCTGCTAAATATGGCGTCGTACGATATTTGATGGCCAAACATTTTTGGATAACTAGAATGTCATCAATCTCTTTGGAAGAATAACGTAACTAATTTAAACACAAAAAATTTTCAAAATCCATTGCAATTATATTTTCTAAGAATAGTCAACAAAATGACATTTTTTTTGTTTGTTTGTAAAAATGCCGCATGTCTTCCAAGTGTCGCATTAATGTTTCATCCTTTAAATTAGCAAAGAGGCTTTTAGATAATGAAGATCCCTTATATGGCTATGCATTAACATAATGAGGGAGTCATTAAACTGTGCAACATCTAACTCACCAATGCACAAAAGTTAGCTCTGTGAAGCCGTTCAGGGGTTAAAGTAAGAATTATAGAGAGCTTTTGAGATTTCTATCATCAATTCAGCTGGGATGAATTGGTCGCCATCGAATAGCGAAAGGCCATATTTACCAGGAAAAGTTAAATGCTGATTGCTTGAAAGTGCCGCTCTGAATGAACCCATTAATACTGTTTGTTGAGCTGTCTCATTACTGAGTTAATTGTGCATTTGTCCCGATCGCGGTCATGTTACGGAACAGTGATCTCGCAATTGGACTAATGGATGGAAGGCACACACTGCGAACACACAGCACTTTATTATGATCGGTTAAGTTTCCTGAAATTATCAAATCATCCGTGACTGGCGGTGAACTTTATGTTGGGAGGGGGGGGGTGCAGCGGTAACGGGAAAACATCTGCTCTAGTACTTTCTATTGAATAATTAATATTTAATTTACATTAAATAATGAAAAAATTTCAGCCTAAAAAAAAACCTGTGAATGAACGTGTACACTACATTTTACAACTTTGTCTAGTTTTATAAATGTGAAATGTATTTTTCAATTTTTTAAATCACTTTCGTAACCTTGGCTGAGATAACATTTTTCTATTGAGGGCGACCAGTACAGGAAATAATAATCTGGAAGCTCATCTCTATTGCTAATACAATTTTGCCCATAACAATTTACCTTAGTTCACGGACTTCAATGTCAACACTTCAACTTGAAGTATGTATTGCTAGAGCATTCTATGAATTCTGGTTTAAAAATAACTTTAAAAAAAAATGGCCCAGTCTTGTAAACTCCTGGCAGCATCTCCTCTCCACCAGGACGGCACCGTGGCAGCAGCAGCACAACAAAGAAGATGCAGCCAATGAGGCGGGACGGATGCTGAGCGATGTGACGGCTCTTTTTTTTTTTTTAACTCAAATTACTGTTTTACTTTTCGAATTAGAATTTATGGTGCTGTGTCGCAACAGAGTCGCTATCTAATGGTTATGTTTCGGAAATTCATCCCCAGCCATAAGGGGTAAGTGTGTTTTTTTCCAATGTAAAACTTTCGACAAATGCAAAAATTTGACATTTAACTTTGAATTCATTTGCATAGCGTGTCGTCATGTGGTTTGAGACGCATGGATAGCATGTCTGCCTCATAGTTGGAATCTTCTGAGTGCTATCCGACTGGCTGGCAAAGATGACAAGGCATCTATTAGACTCAAGTCCACTATCTGATACCAAAAAAACATTTAAGAAAGTAAAATATGAAACAACCTGTCAATCTGTAAACTCCCAGAGCAATTTCAAGGTTTGTTACACTTGAGAAGACTAAACACAAGCATTCCCTGCTGCTGCTTTCACAATAACTTGCAGCTAACCTCTCAAACAACCGCTGTGTAATAGAATGTCCTCGTTTTCTCCACAAATTTCACATTGTCAAGATCAAATCCAATTTATTCTCTCAAGCCGCTCTTCAAATATGCATGACAATCTTAACCGTCTGCTGCATAAATACCTGTGGTAACATAATGGGCTGCAAATCCACTGCTCACCTTGGGCCTTTAACCAGTCTAAAGACGGATCAGCGAGCCGTAACCTCGGGGAGGCAACGCTCGGCTGTGTTCTTACTTCTAAAGGTAATTGCTGACAGATCAGAGCTTAATCCACCGCCAGACAAAATACCTGAGAAAAAAATATATATAAAAAAAAACGTACGTGTTACGTGTCTTCGAAAGCAACAAGGGGATAAGATGGCGGAGTGGGGGATACAGCCGTGTCATACCAATGAGCATGCAACGTGTGAGGTCAAATTCTCCCTTCGGGCTTGCTGAGCTCGCTTGAAAAGATCCAAAGTGGATAATGTTATCGTCATGGTACATATCAGTTTGACGGTTTAGCACATGAAATAGAGCCTTTGTGTCATCACGGCTGTGATGGGAGACAGTATTATTCTACTGACAAAAGGGACTTATGGCACAGATAAAGCCAACTCGGACAAATGTGCAAATGCAACGATGGGAATAAAATGTTGGTCCCGAAAGCAAATGTGAGTCATTGCACAATTTGAAATTAAACGAGGCACCGGGGATGTGCAAGAGTTGGAATCCTTCCAAGGTGCAGATGAAATTCTGGCGGGAATCGAATTTAATGGGTCTTAAACATCATTGTGATCGGCTTACGGGAACAAAGGCAACCTCTTTTTTCCTTTTCGTGTCGCTCGTCACGTGTGTAATTACGATAGCGATATGATTTTGGTAATTCCTTTCGTCTTGACGACTCAAGAGAATTGACACAATGGCCTGGATGATGCGCCTTCTCTTTTAAGATTATCCTCAGACCTTTCAAATTAAAAGCTAAGGTTGTACAATTTGTCTTTATAACGGGCCGGTTTGGACAGTCATTATCGGTGTTGCCGCAGTTACCTTGAAAAATAGTTACTTTATTGGTTACTTATTTTTAAAAGTAACTAGGTTAGATTACAAGTTATTTTGTTAATTATTTACTTTAACCAGGTCCGATGATTTTATTTAACAGATGTGTTTATTGTAAGTTTTCAGTTATGTTTAAGGATAATGTTTTTATTGAAAAAATTACATCAAGAGAGTTTTTTAAATTGTTTTTTAAAGTCTAAAAAGCAGGGCTAGGCAACTTTTTTTTTTCCTTGATTACTCAGATGAGGTCTTGGGTTAATCCAAAATTAGTGTTTCGAGACGACCTGACATATTAATTGACAATTTTATTTGAATTCATGTAAATCACTTTGAGTTATATTTTTATGAATGAATAGCGCTGTACACAGATTGCTTAATCGATCAATCCAATTAAGGTACATTACTGCTGCTAGCCTATCTCTTCTCTTCCTGAAAGCTTCTCTATCCATATCGCGCTCTGTTTCTGTGTGCATCTTGATGGGACGCCAGCCAAACTTAGAGCGTCCCAAACGTGTTGCAGGCTTTTCCAAAGTTAAGAGTCACATTCCACGTTATTCGCCACTTGGGGTGATTCATTGTGTAGCGGGGACACATTAAGGGATTCGGAGGTGGAAAAAGAGCAACTCATCTCAATTGCCCTTATAAATCAGTGTCACATTATATATTCAACGCGCACACACCAGGCAGTGTATACTGTTCGTGTCGGTAACTTTATGAATTTTGATTTGGAGCTTGTGGCTCTAAGATTCCTACACGCAGATACACATATGCACCAGTGAAGAAACCGTTTTTTTTCTTACATGCATTCCTGCAGCTTTTCATCTCCCATCTCTCCGTCTTGAAAACTGTGTTTGTGTTTATATGCTTGCAAAGATGCAATGAGAAGGAAACAAGAGAGCAAGAAAGACGCCGCTTGACATTCCAAAGAACAAAAGAAAATGTGTTAAAAGGGGATATCGTAAAAGACTTCAGCTCGGAACAAAGGAAGGGCGATGAGAAATTTCATAGAGGAATTTTGATTTTTAAATGGCTAAAAAAATATATGTCTTGCAAGCCTTTGCCCGTTGACAACAAATAACGATCAAAGCATAATCTCCATAACTGTGTTTGGGTTATTAATGTTGTCACTGCTATGGTACTTTATTTCAACACAGGATTGGGTGTCTTCTGTGTCTTTGAGTATTTAAGCTCTGCTTGCTTATTTACGCTTTGCCAGAATGTCTTGTGACCTCCCGTGTCTCTTCGGCGAGCGTTCTGCCACTGCTGTGTCCAGTCCTGTTTTTTGTTATTACCGTATTTTCTGCACTATAAGGCGCACCTTCACTGAACAGCCCATTTTAAAACTTTGTCCATATATAAGGCGCACCGGATTATAAGGCGCATAGAATAAATAACTCAAACTTGCTCAAACGTTAATGCAATCACAATATAGTAACACTCGAAATAGTGAAAACAATAACAATATATCAATAACTCAACGTTGCTCAAACGTTAATATCACACACACACAACACTTTTGCATATAAATAACATAACCCGCTGTGTCCTGTCTGACAGCTACATCCATGCCCAGGGTCACCTAAGGCCAGATCCGGTCAAGTTTGAGGCAGTGGCTAATCGGCAACAAGCACTGTTCCCACACATTTAGTGTGCAGTTCATCAACATTAATCTCAAATTATACTTTTGATGATGATTTTACCATGAGGCATAAAGCAGGTGTGAGCTCTTGTCATAGTTTAGCATAGCATCCATTAATCATTGAGAGGGTCAGGAAAGCCACAGTTCCCTTTCACACGGCTCCTCTCCGTTATTTAGAAAAGCAAGCTTTGTTAAAATTATGCGGCCTGCCGGGTTGTTATCACATGCCGCTCCCTCTGTGTGCAATTATGCGGAAGAGAAGTCGGAAAAACATGAATCAACACAACCAAAGTGCCTAAATGGACCATTTGGGCGGAGCAGTCCAAATAGATTGAGTCCATTACACGCATGACAACAAGGAAAGAAGAATGAAACAAGGGGGTTGAGCCCAGTATCTCTCCTCAATACAGTTCATCCATTTTCCATGACACTTGTGGTCATAAATCAAAGCTGAGCAGACAGACCACAACAGGAAGAGTACTTGCCATCCCTTCCCAAACGTTCATTCCTTCCCTAAACCTCGATGGTGCCTTCAATAATGAAGGAGAAGGTGCAAGACGACACTTCTCTTGTGGTTTGCCCAGCATTCGGCTTATCAGCATCAACCTCAGATGGATACTAAATACCACAACCTCCTGAAATTTCAATGACATTTCCGACGATTTAAAAAGTCCTTTGGTGGCTAATGGCCGTATTTGATTAAAATCTGCCGTATCATTTTTGCTACAGTTCTGCTGACGCGACCATGAGCCGATGAGAGGCAGAGGCAAGGCATAAAACAAGTTTCACCCAGATCTCAGTTTAAAGGTTATTATAGCAATCCAAGGAAACAAAAAAATGAAATCCTAAAGAAGTAATTCAAATGTTATTTTACACCAAATCTGCATCAGTACTGCACATGATGTGGCAGAAAAAATTGAAGATCGACAATGTTGTGCACTTGCCTTTTTTCCAATAGGCTATATCACATACAAAACCCAGAATATTTATTGTCCTGCTGAAAACTCCTCAAACTGATGTTGATGACCTTATTAATAGAGTGCATATGGCGACTTAGTGTCTGCACAAAAACACTCGTGAAGACCTACATAAAGTTTTTGTAGGGTTTTACTGTGCATTAGGCGCAGAGCATCTGTTTGTGTCTCGGGCTAGCCTCCAAAGACCGTATTTCAGCAACATTAAGAGGAAAGATGAATTTACAAGACAATAACCATACCAACATCATTATTCAGAAGCAGTTTGCAGGGTATAATTAATTACTTGCTATTCGGATAGGCGGATGGATGATGCACGGATCGACGGAGATATATCACCAATGACAATGATTTTGGCGGCTAGCTAGCTAGAAAAGCCAATGTGATGGATGGATGGATGGATGGATGGATGGATGGATGGACGGACGGACGGACGGACGGACGGACGGACGGACGGACGGACGGACGGATGGATGGATGGTCGGATGGTCGGATGGATGAATGGATGGTCGGATGGATGGATGGATGGATGGATGGATGGATGGATGGATGGATGGATGGATGGATGGATGGATGGATGGATGGATGGACGGATGGATGGATGGACAGATGGATGGATGGATGGATGGATGGATGGATGGATGGATGGATGGATGGATGGATGGATGGATGGATGGATGGATGGATGGACGGACGGATGGATGGACGGATGGATGGACGGATGGACGGACGGATGAATGGATGGTCGGATGGATGGATGGATGGATGGATGGATGGATGGATGGATGGATGGATGGATGGATGGATGGATGGATGGATGGTCGGATGGATGGATGGATGGACGGATGGATGGATGGACAGATGGTCGGATGGATGGATGGATGGATGGATGGATGGATGGATGGATGGATGGATGGATGGATGGACGGACGGACGGACGGACGGACGGACGGATGGATGGATGTTTTAAAACATCTGGCCTTTGAGGTACCAATGTTTTTTAGCATTTAGCCGCTGATGAGTGGAGGGGTGCTAAGCTAGCAGAGTAGCAGAGTTCCTGTAAATTTGCAGCCTGGCTGCCTGAGAGCACAGAGAAGTCCCTTCTTCTCACCAGTCGATGAGAACTGAAAAGTGATTTACTAGCTTAGTGCTCGCAGGCCTTTGCCGTCCTGCCAGCCTTTTAGCCGCCCTGCAGCAGTTCTGAAGGAAAATTAAGACCAAGGGAAGAGATTAAAATAACACAGCAGGCTATATATAGTTTGAAAAAAAAGTCTCATTTTGAAGTCATGGTGTTTTCACAGTAGCTACCATTTATTTGGTCTGCTTTTTTCCTATGAAGCAGTGAGATAAATCACATTGTTTTGTGTTATTGTGTTGAATCACACAATTAAAACTCAAATAACAGGGCTTTTTATAAATGATAAAAACACGCTGAGATTCATTTTTCAGTGGCACTGATCTCATTTTTTAATTAAAAAGGAGAAACAATAAAAAGCACAAGTGACACAGATTTCCTGACAAATTACATTGTTGTTCGTTCCATGTTTTATTGGTTTCATTTTGCCGCAGCCTATATGAACACACTAACTCTTATTCCATTAGTTTCGTGCTATTAGCATAATCGTGCTCACTAACCAACAAAAACTAATAAAAAAACACTGCTTCTTTGATGGAGAATTACAACTCATACATCTCCTTCAAGCAAATGTGTTGTTCAACAGCAACACCAACTATTAAGATAAACTCAGTGAATCTCACCACACAAGATCCTTTTAAAAGAGGAAAATTCCCACAACCCGTCAACCAAACAGTAAGGGGCCGTTTACATCTGTTCCCTCATCTCTGCATGTGTGTGTTTTCTCTTATTGCTTGACAGTGACGCAAAGACTAGCTAAGCATCTCATTGAGTGGAAGTAACACTAGCCACTGTGTCGTGTGTGTGTATGGACGTGTGTGTACTGGTGTGAGAGTAAAATATCAATTTCATGCATATTTGCAGGACCAAATTGCATCCCTTGATTGGGGCACAGAGAGGGCGAGGGTGTGCATGAAATGTAATCGTATTTTAGCGACAACACGTGGAGAGCAGCACCGAGGAGGAGAAAAATGAGATTGTAACTTAAAACGTGTGCAGTGAGGGAAATCACTTTTCAATGGATTTGAAGCTGAGGGAAAACCAAAACTTGTGTTGTATTAGGGTCAAAAGAGCTTTTGGGTAACACTGGAAAGAAACATTCAAGTATAATCTGAGAATTTTAAAAATAGATTTAAAATAAGACAAGGAATTGGTGAAATTGTGAAAATAATTGTAATTAAAGAAAAAAAGGGTAGTTTATCACCTTCAAAGATGGATTCTCTAGATGTATTGTATGTTTCACAAGTGCTCGAAATCCGCCCATAGCGAGGTAAAATATTTCATTTCCGGTAAATCATTTTCAGTGTGTCAACATGGGAATGTCACCAGTCAAAACGTAATACTGATAAGAATAAAATATAAACAAAATATACTTACGCTCCTGCAGCTTTAATATATATCACGCCTATAGGGGGAGACAGTGAGTGACATTTGGTCTTTAAGAAGAAAATATATTCCGTTATTTGTCCCACTTCGGGAAATTTCATATTTGTGGGAGGGTCATCAAAATGTCTTAATTAATATTGCAGTTATTTCAACTTGATATTTCTGATCTTTCAAATTAAGAGCATTTCATTTTCTACATACAACTACGTAAAATATAGATATTTTTAAAAAGGAAACATGAAAATGACTTTTTCTCAGGTTGAAATTTGCTTGGTGCACAGTTTGCACACACCAATGCCGTTTCTGTATTATTATTATCATAATTATTATTAGTAATAAGAACTTGCACGAACAATAGTAGCGTCCTGATTACTTGCACTCTTTCTGGAATGTTAAGAGGACAACAAAACTTGCTTCATTTATGCAAATGTTAACTCAAAAATTGATTCCAGGTACCAACATCACCATCATCATCATGTGCCAATGTGACACTGACAGTGTCGAATCGGTATCAGAGAGGTTCTTACCGAGGGCGAAGTAAGGCAGAGCCGTATTGTCGAGATCATCCATGACAGAAATCCGCCCAGGTAGATCCGTCCTGACGAATAATAGGAGCCGCGAGTCCCCTCCTCCTCCACCCGGTCCTCCTCCAGCGGTGCCCCCAACTCCCGCGGAGGCGCCCACTCCATCGCTACCTCCACCGACCGAGCTCCCGGAGGCTCCAACGCCGGTGAAGCTAAACTCGTTTTCCCGTAGCACGGGCAGCGTGGAGACGGTGACGCTCTTGATCTCGCACGGAGTCCCCGCTGCGTGTCCCTCTCCGCCGGGTGTCCCCTCGTCGGTTGCACTTGCGGTGATCGGCGTGAGCTCCAGGAGGAGCAGGCGGAAGAGCAGCAGCAACGGCGCGGTGCTCGCCATTTGGCCCCAGCGCTCCTTGTGTGCGCTTGTGCGGCTTTGAAAGCGCTTGCAGAGTGGCCGTGCACTTATGAGAGGAAGCAATCAGCCAGCTAGAAGCGAGCTTCTGGTCGTCCAGGAGGCGGCAGCACAGGTGAGCTGGAGAGGGGGGGGGATCCGAACCTCCAGCCGCCCCCTTGGCACGTCATCCGGGTTTATAGTTGTCACTCTTCAATCGCTCATTTCTCCACTGAGCTAAATCGTTTTAAAAGTATTTGGCTTTGAATATTACATTTTAAAAAAAAGTCTTCAAAGTGTTTAGGTAACAGCAAACGTGTGCTCCTTTCAATTTCACAAAATATTTACAAACGGAAATACAGTGATCCCTCGCTACTTCGCGTTTCGTTCATCGCGGCTTCACTACATCGCGGATTTTTTTCCCCCCAATTAAAAAAAAACATTTAAAAGTCAAAATAAAACTTCTAAATTGAGGAAACGTGTGTAACCTTTTGGACAATGTAGTATCGCTCCAAATGTTCATTTACATTCCTTTGGAAGTCCGTCACGATCACGAATTGGCATATTTCCGCTAACTCGTTAGCCTGTCCAGTACTTCGCGGATTTCACTTATCGTGGCTGGTTTTTGGAACCAATTATCCGCAATAAACGAGGGATTACTGTATTTAACTTCCAGGTGACATGTTTGAATAACCTACTGTGGAATGCACTCTAAAAACAATTACAAGTCAAATTAGTTTGACCTCTGCTGAACATTTTGAATGCACATTTCATTTTTACACAATTTGCAGTTGTCCAAAACTTACCGCACACTGAGAAATCTATCTTAAACTTTAACAAAACTATTTAAACGTGTAATCCGTTGTTATTTTAGGTTTGTATGGGAGGTGATTTGTATTTCAAATTTTGTGAGAGTTATTGTTGTTTAAATATGACTTAACCATTTCTTACACGACGAATAAAGGTTTGAGCCTGGAAGTAATTATTCCCTCTCTGTTATTTGTTATCATTCAACCAATACTGTTTCGACAGGTCTCCTCGAACTTTTGGGAGATGCAAGTTAAATTAATCCCACTGTTGCAACCTCAGAATGTTTCACCTGAGAGATCCCAGTTGCAATTACAGAATATTCACTCCGCCGAGGAGTAATTCACTTTGGCTGACTGCACCAGTGAATGAGAATGAGGCAATATAAAAGCATCATCATCATCGTCGTCATCATCATCTCTAGGAGCAACACAGTGTGGTTTGCATTTTCAAGGCAATTACAAAGAATATTGGTCATTGGAATGTAATATTTAAAAAATATTTGTCACGGTTTTTTTTTTGCACTGCTTGACATTGCTGTTAGCTGCTCACAACCTTTTGGACATAATTGTTCTCCATCTTTGTTACATCTTTAGTGTGAACACACCAACCACTGAAAATGTGTCAGGAAAAATACATTTCACGGAAAATGTTTTCTTCCGCGTCACTCGATACAGAATAATTCATGCAGTGGCTACTGCCGAGTGGGAAACGTCTAGACTCATATTTCTAGTTGAGTCCTTGTGAAAAGAGTGGAACAGTTGCACAAAGCAGTCACACAAAGTCTCGTGATTAACAGCTGCTAGCTGTCACATTTATACTTAATATTGAACTGTCACGTGTACGAGAATGAACACACTCCATCAAGTCTAAAGATGTTACGATTTGATACAATTGCACCATGGTAGCTTGGTGTGTAGCAATAATAACAACTAACGATTGTTCCAATGCATTCCAATCCTAAAGCAAAAGTCCCTATTATTGTCTTAACCATTTTTTGTTCATATGTTGTGTGGTGTACTTCATGAGATCAACGTAGCACACTACACGAAACAATATCTCCATTGACAGTCATCATTTTCCCCAAAGCTGCTGTCCACCGCAGTACCAAGACTAGCCTGTGAAAGGCGCCATGGTGCCACAGAGCAGCCATATCGCAGAACATACGAAGAAGTAGAGTCATGTATTACGCGGTGAAATAGTAGAACCTAGGCAAATAAATGCGTCTTTATTAGATCACGGCCATAGCACAAGCTTCAGGTCGCTTCCTACTGGCTATCATTTTGTCTCACACCTCAATCATGTGGATCATGCAATGTTGAACTCACACATATTCCACATATATGAAACAGGTTTAACATCCACTACTGTCAGCCCCATCGCTTCCAGAGAAGATCAGGCAGGAAAAGTCACTTTTACACCCCACACCACAGAATAATCGCTCTGGATAATCTCAGAGAATCCCTGAATCAGACATTTTTTAAACTTGGATCACAATGGAGGAAAAATACTTAAATTAACCCTGATTGTACAAAACCCAAGTGCACACACAGACACACGCACATGGGCATAGACACACTACACACTCACTCACACAAAGAGTTTAGAAAAATAGCGCACAGTGACATCTTAATGTCGGAGAAAACAAGCCTGAGGACAACAATGTCACGATGGGCTTAAGGGGGCTCTGATTTGCATAAAGACAAAATCAGTGATGTGACATAAATCGGCTTTGTTAGCCCTTCTGGCTTCACTTGGTGGCTGACGATGAGCTTCTTTTTCTGTCACTGAAGAAATTTGAAATGCAAAATTACCACTGGTGGCTAAACATTTAATTTGTTTTTATTGTTGCTCCTTTCCGGAGGTTTTGGGACTAAAACGGTGTAGTTTTTTCTCATTTGAGGTTAAACTGAACT
Source organism: Syngnathus acus (assembly GCF_901709675.1). Lineage (NCBI taxonomy): Eukaryota > Metazoa > Chordata > Actinopteri > Syngnathiformes > Syngnathidae > Syngnathus > Syngnathus acus. The sequence continues at coordinate 5,137,145 of NC_051097.1, forward strand.
TTATATTATATATGACGAACAATAAAGAAAGTGTAAAGGAAATAGTTGCAAACGTTGTTCATATTTTAACTGTAAAATGTACACCAACACCAATTTGTGCAACAATAATAGTCTTATTTTTATGAATGAATGAAGGACACAGCCAAGTGCTACGATTTGAATGGTATGATTCATTATACTTTACCACCATTGAGACCATTTTTTTTGCTTTGGCTTATCCAAAGAACCTGAACGAGGCTTTTTAAATGCCTCTGGAAATCTTGTTTTTTTTCTCTCACTTTAACTAACTGTACTTTCGACTCCTAATTGTCCCTCTTCATTGAGGTGAAGCCTGCTGACCCCAGGTTTAAGTGAAAGACAGCAGTTCCCCGTGATTTTGCGTAAAGCATTGTAAATAAAACAAAAAAGTCTGATAGCATTCAATAATGCATCTCGGAGGTGAGAAGGATCAGTACAGAGAAATACAAGGCCAAATAAAGAAATAAAAGGGAAACTGAGTAAAGCTGATATAATGGACTGCTGACTCTCAGCGCCAGAAAGTGCAACTAAAAAAAGAGCACAATAATGAGCAAAATCTAAAAAAAATGAAGAAGCAAAAAAACTCAGAAAGAAAGTATAAATTTTTAGACAATTACGCAGCTCAAGTTTCGGAGTGATTGGATTTTTGGGATTGCTTTGAATTTATTGCATTATAGTTTCAATGTTTGACAAAAAATATGAAATATCATGTGTTATAATTCCTTTAATCTATGTTTTTTTTTAACACTGATTATTTGCTTTTTTAAATGTGCTGATTGGTTGACTGGGTCGTTAAAAGGTTCATTTGATTCATTTCAGAAGTTTTGCTGTTGTTTCAAGAAGCGACAACAGAAATGCCCACAGCTCATCTTAATGTCGCCTTCAGCCAGCAAAGTATGTAGTCAGCGTGTTTGCAGCTATCATCAAAGCTCTAAATCGCCACTCTGACATTTATTTACCTTCCGTGGTATTTAAAACACTTCAGTGATTCACTAATAGAGCAACCAGCTTCAAAGATTAGCCTAAAGGGCAAAAGTTTTGCTGCTGTTTCCGCTTAAAGGTGCTGACGCGGGCTGCAGCCATGGAGATGATGCCACAGTTTGGCTGACAGATTTCATTGAGTCGGGAGCGTTCGTCAATTGCAAAACAGTAACAAGACATCATCACGTGGGATCGATGGGTATCCAACGACCTAAAACTAAAACAAGGGAGCAGAACAAGGAATTTTTATTAGCAGACTGAGAGCTTTTTAAAAAGGTTCTGCGCTTGGTTATTTGAGATTTATGGCTGTGGAAATTGCTTTGATCCAAACGAGACGGTGGCGGCGGCTTTGCAAATGCGTCCAAATTGAATTTGACGGACAAGCTTCACCTGAGACGGAGATGTTAAACTGATTTTCGGAAGTGCAATGACTGAGGGGCATGACCTTTAGTCTCCTTTCAGAGTAAAGGCTTATCCGGTGTTATCATGTGAGAATGTATCTGCTAGATCTTGATGTTAGTCAAATAATACTATTGTTTTAGTAGCTGTTTATGTGTCAGCAGAATTAGATAATAAAAGTTGTAAAACTGTAAAAAACTCCGGTTCATTTATACTGCGCTTTCACAACAGTTGTAGCTTGAACAAACCTCTCATAAAATAAAACAATACACAAACATACAAAATCAAAAAATCTCTATTCCCACATGCGCTTTAATGTTTGAAAAATGCAAACCGATATAAAATAAAAAAATACATTTTAAATGACTACAAGTAAACCTGAATACAACAAAAAACATTGAATCCAAGTCCATTTAATTGATATTAATAATCATGTTAAAATAAATGGTATACATTCAGTTACAGAAATACACCCAAACTACATAATATATATATATATATATATATATATATATATACTCTTGTCTTCTTTTGACATCCTCCATGAAACAGGAAATGGAACTGCCAAACTGATGACAAATAAGTGAATAGTATGCAGTGTTCAGTCCAAAGCAGGTCAGGGTTTTCTGTTTGCCCATTACAGGAGGAAAGACACATGTTTACGAGTGCCGCAGTGGCATCTTCAAGCAGATTTACAGTTCGACCGTGCCACGGACTGTTGCCATCCAAGGCCACACTGCTCATCATTGATAGTGACTCCGAGTGGAACGAGATCTACCTCTGGGTGACCCTGTCCTCCCCCGCCTCGCCCCTTCTGCTCTCCCCATCTTCCGTCATCCTCTTGTCAAGCCAGGTTTAGCGTGTGCATCCTGGCCCGCTGAGCGGCCCATCCGTTAGTCCTGTCCATGACAGAAGGTAGTGCTGGGACAGCAGGGCAAGGTCAGGTGTATGCGGCCTTATTCTCATCACTCAGGCCTTGCTCCTCACCGTTCCGTTCGGAATCCACCCCGTCCTCACCACCACACCTCTTTCCATCTGTCACCATCCAAGGCGGGAGCAATAAATTTCTCACCGTTGAGCGAGTTTTACTACTACTTGTAAGGAAATGGTGATTGGAGCGCTTATTGTACAAGCTCTTTGAAATAGCGTATATAATCAGGTGAATAAAATATTGCAAAGCTATAAAAAATGTATGAATGGATTGTACATGCGCAAACATGGAAATCAATCAATTTCCATGACCAGTTTCTTCTGTACCAAAGCATCACAGCTACCCATTTTTAATAAAACTTGCTTCCTCAAATGTATCCATATTATTCGTTATCTTCGAAAAAATTAAACAAAAAGAAAAAAAATGGCCAGTCTTGCAATCTTTAGGTGACATTAAGTCATGAGAATGAATAAAATCAACAGACCAATAGTGAGGACGGACCAATAATAGAATATGATTTGGACATTGATGATTTATGAAAGCAATCAATCTGTCCGTCTGTCCGTCTGCCTGCCCGCCCGTCTGTACATCATCCATCCATCCATCCATCCATCCATCCATCCATCCATCCATCCATCCATCCATCCATCCATCCATCCATCCATCCATCCATCCATCCATCCATCCATCCATCCATCCGAGTTTAATTATTACTCGCAAGTCACTCTGATTGTGATCTATAGGAGGGATTCATAAAATTAAAAAAGACAAAAAAAAGTCTGAAACGAGTCATTACAATTGTGACACACATTATTGGAAAAGCTACTGTACCACTTTCTTCCGGTCATGGTGCTCGCCCATCAACCATCCCCCTTTATCGACCCCCCACTGCCGCTACTTCATCAGTACAACCGGCGCCCTAATTTGACGCTTCCGATGACACCGTCCTCCCACACGCTGACCGCTGTAGAACGAAGGCCAACTAATTACATGGACAAAGAGTGCAATTAAAGCAATTGATAATGCTGCAACTTAATAAGTTGCCTGCACATTTATTTTCCTGTCGTAGCATCAGATAAACACGATCAGATTATTGTGAAAATGTATTAAGAAAGGTGACTTCATTAAGTTTATTGGATTTTATTAAATCACTTTAGCTCACAAGAGCTCAGCTTTATATACAAGGTTTTTGCAGTGGTGGAAGTAGCGAACAAATACTTTGTTAAAGGAAAGTTTTCAGGTATTTGTAGGACCTACTTTACTTAGCTTTTTTTTTTCTGATGACTTCCTACATTTACATTCTATATCAGATAATTGTACTTTCTAGTTCTACTCCGTACTGTCAAAATATGCTCATGTTTTCCAGAATCCGCAGAGAGCAGATCTTGGTGCAAATAAATTATTGAAAAACAAAATAGCAGCAACATGGAGGACCAAAAAGCAGGGAGCAATAACCACAATGATGACTAATTCAGAAAAGTAAGATATTTCCCATCTATGACGTCATTTAGTAAGTAAATGTTTGGATATTGTCGGCTATAAGAATTGTTCTTGGCGAATGCAATGCTTGGTGTTAGCCAAAATAAAACGGCAGCTTCCGACATTCAAATATTCTCCATTGAATCTGAAAAATACATAATAGGTAAGATGTACTTTGTAAGTTGGTTTAACTTATGCGTGACCTCTTGTCAGCTCATCCTTGATCGTCATTTTGTGTGCAGATATTTTCTTTTTATAATGACAATATGTCTGCCCTTCCCAAAGCCCGAGCCTGGAGACCCTGGACCCTCGTTGCTTTAGTATATGCTCCAGTAAACATTGTTCAAATGAATGGCTCGTTATCAGTCACATGCAGGCCAAGCATTTTCATTTGAATCATGTGAGTCATAAGGGGCCGCTGGACACACAACACAGATGCTTTTTAATTTAATCTATCTACGAGCAGTTGCAGTAATTATACCCTCTCCCAAAAAAAAGTAGTAACATTCAAATATATGATATTATAATTATAACTAATTGAAGTCATTTCAAGTATTTTGCATCTTTTATCAGTTCATTTAATATAAAAAATAAATATATTTCTAAATACCTGATGAAAAAATTCAGAACATCCCGCTCTGTTGATTTGTTGTGGTCATTTATAATTCCAACATGAGTCTCTGAATCACTGCATGAGAGTTTGTTTGTGCCATGTCTGCATCTAAGAGGCCGAACAAAATTGTGAGTGGATTTTATTTGTATTTTTAGCGTGGTGAATCATTGCATGAATTCCCCTTGATGTATATTTTCCCTTGGGTATGAGTAATCTTTTTATCATCTTATACCTGCACGCGACTGCAGTGGATGAGAGGCTTGAGGTGGAAGGGGGGGGGGGGGCGTTCCACCTCATTGATTGGTCTCAGTGACATCCCCCCGTAGTATTAGAAAATCTACCTCCAGGTGACCCCATCCCCTACTCGTATTTCCCCTCCATCATTCGGCTGTGATCTGCTGGGTCAGCTGTCACCCGCTGACAGCCTCAGCAAAGCAAAGCAATATTCTGCTTGGCTACGTTCAGCCCGACTGCACAAGCCCTCTTCAAAAGCAGACAAGAGGGTTGCTTTCCAAAATGAGACTCAGACATCACCTCTTTTGGCCATGTTGGAGCAGCTTTTTAACTCTATTCTTTTAAGCCACCAACAGGGGGCAACGTTGTTCTGCAGTTAAAATCATCACTGCAGGCAGACTCCAGTGGAGCATGTTTACAGACAAGAAGGTTGTTGAACAAAAGAAAAAAAAATACAGCAAAACAGGAGGAGATAAGTCTATGGTTGGAGCCAAATGACTTGAGGCAGTTTCATTTGAGCTTGCCAAATTGGATATTACATTAAAAATGTTCAATCATTATAATAATAACAAAGAGGTGGTCTTAAATGTCAGAGCAAATGTAGCGAACACAGGCGTTGAGGGCCAGATACACTCACAAGTGTAGGATGCTCTTTTACTGTGTCTTTTTTTTTTTTTTTTACTGACATGTACCCAATAAGTTCACCGGAGCCTAGCAACGTGTTTTATTTTTATAGATGCATGTATGGAAGTAGACCAACATTAACCCTTAGAGTACTGCATTATGAAAAATTGGCTTGTTCAGACATTTTCATTATGATGTCACAAGTATGACAGAAACCGAGATGTCTCTGATAGCAACACTACCAAACAAGCTCTTGCAAAAGGGATGCGGAATAGCCTCCGTACACACAATGCAAGGAAAAGAAGGTTTTTCTAAGATTTCCATTTTCTCCAGGTGAAATTCTCAAGGCAGACAGGTAGTCAGGCGGAATAAAAACGTTCTGCTAACTTTTTTTTTTTCTGTTCCTAAAGAAAAATTGTTGTCTTGGGAAACTGGGTAAATACATAACATTTAAAAAAAACAAAAGCTCAAAACAAATTAAATACAGGGTAAATGAACTGGATGATTATTTAGTATTCTCTGTTGTAGATTCAGTGTTTATGTACCGTGTCATTCAAAAAGCTGATAAATTGCTTCCAACGGAGGCAGAAACCCGGCTGTAATTTACATTTCAAAGATGAATTGATTGATAAGTTGAAAGACTTGCTAATTAATTGACTTTTCTCTTGCTTGGATTAATGGAACAGACATGGTCTTTTGACAGTGAAATGACAGCACGCTGTTGAGCTGGCATTACTGAGAAGCCTAGTTTTTTTTTTTTTTTTTTGCTAAATTACTCAAAGACAACCGTACCAAACATTTCACACAGAAAATGCCGTCCCGCTGATGGTGTTATAGTTCCTAGCCGATCCATTTCAAGAGGGCTACTACTAAAGTATTGATCTTGATATTGAATTGTGACAAAAATGTGGCCTTAAAGTGTTAGTGTGCCATATCAAACCAATGAATTAAAACATTTTTTGCCATTGCCTTATGGGTTAGACATGATTGCAGATAACCCCACACTCATTTTCATTTGCAAACGATATTTATTTGCAATTATCAACGAGGCAGGGGACGGAATGAATAAAAGCCCTCATACAGCCGTGACAATAGCTCGTACATGGCAGGAATAGCTAACAAAGCGTCGAGAGAAAGGTTCAGAGGGGAGTGACTTGCTTGCACAATTTTTTTGTAAAGACGCTGAAAGGAACGCTGGACCATTGCATGTTCATTCCCCCTGATGGAAGACACAGATGCAACCAGTTATTTTTTTATTTATCTATCTGTGTAAGAAACCAAGGTTGTTTTGGACTATCTGAAGAATAGCAAGGGCTAATTTACATACGAATGGTCCCTCAGAGAGCTGACAAAACAAGATGATTTTCTTCTTTCAAAGCCACTAAAACGTGTGAATATAATACATTGTCATATGTCACGAGAATGACACATTTCAACTGTCTGTTGGGTGAGGGTCACTGATATATATATATATATATAGTTACACTTTTTTAACAATAAAAAAGGAAATTGAAATTATTTCATGAATAAGTACCTCAATGTGTGTTACTATTTTCGGGGTATTTCAATTACTAGCCATAAATACTATATATGCATTTCATTAGTCATAAACAATAGAAGGAAAGACGGTAGCTTTTATGTCATTTATGAGCTTGAAATTGTATTTTTTTTTCTTTCTTCTGAATGCCATTGCATGCTAGAAGTCTGGATAAAAATTGTTTGCAGACCATTGCCTTCTGTATTCAAAAAGACCCCCGTGAGCCTTTTTTTCAGATCCTACCTTACACCATTACCAGCTGTAGGGTAGAATTCATAAATCCGTGTATGCGGAGCTTACTGAATACATTTTGTATTCTTTTTCATGCATCACTTGATCTGAGGCAACAAAAGGATTTGAATTGTCTGGGAAACACCAGTGGTGTATTTTCCATGCCTCTCTATGGTAGTCCTCATGGTCAAACTTGGTCACTGTTGTGAAGATTGATAGAGTACAGTCCAGATCAATAGCTCTCTAGGAGATTGTGTCCAAACAGTGTTGCGCTTAGAATAGCAAAAAGGCCAAATGTGGAGCTCCGGGTTGCGGCACTTTCCCTTTGTTGGAATTGGCTTTCCGACAGGAGGTGGGGGACAGTATGAGCTCATGCATGATGTTTGCAAAGAACAGTTTGTAGCGTTTTGTGGCCTATAATATAAAACATTTTTTCTTCCAAATTTAGAGTTAATGCAATGTAGTTGATTGTAAATTCAGTTAAGTTTGAGTGAATTAGTCAACTATGCATAGTGATCATAAAATATTGTCACTGTTTTATTTTCTGTTACAAAATATTGTATTTCCTTATGTAAGAAGTAACGTGTTTTTATTTGTACAAATGCTAGTGTAGGAGTAAAACGATCAGCTGACATTAACATTAATGGTTCCCATCGACCGTTTCCCGCAAAATGATTAATTTGCTATTCACAGCACCGTCAATTATGATAGACGATCTTGCTTGAAAGTTGCAGGAGAAGCAGATTTGTGCAAATTTATGTCGAGTTGAATCTGCACTTGCTGCATGGCCATAAGAACATGCTGATGTTTGTTTTGGTTGCCTATGTTTTATGAAGAAACATGCAACTGGTTTAGGTGAGCATTTTTTTTTCTTTCTTTTTTTTGTATAGTTGTATGACGCACTATCAATAAAATGAAGCAAGTTGTCTTTTCAAGCACAGTTCAAACTGTGTGGATATATGGTATGGTATTTTCTAGTCGTTCAGATAATAGTACATTATATGTTTACCATTACATAGCAATTTAATTTTTTATTTTTTATGAATAAAAATAAAATAAAAAATAAACCATTACATAGCAATTTAATTAGCAAGGTGTTCTGCTCCAACTATTTTTAAATGTCAAATTACAATATATTTCACAAAATGTTGTATACTTCATGCACATCTAGTAGTCTCCCATATTTTTTGAGTGCAGTCTAGCATTTTTTTTTTTTAGCAGTGATTTGCTGAAGTGGATTTTAGATGAATTCATGATGGCGTCAAAATAGGGTTCCTGATAAATTCTTGCAAAACATCCATCAAAAACTATGAGGTTCTACTGTAGCTATTAAAAAATCTTTGCTCAATATTTCATACACTAAATACTATGTCAAGCATTTTTTTCATAAAAACTCTTGTCTTGAAGTTTTTGAACGTTGTTCACCTGCTAAACTGTAATTGATTTAACCTGTTACCTGTTTTAGAAACTGGGATTATGCTTGAATGTTCTTGAGAGTAAACATTCTTCAAGCGAGATTTACTTCACGAGACGTGAAGTACCTTGCTTGCTATATACGGTCACCTGACTATCCTTGTTTTTTTCTCCCCTCGGTGAAAGCGCTGAAGCTTCACCTAACATCCTTGTCGATGGGACAATGTTTGGAAGAAGCTCCAATTCCATTGCAATTATTGCCTCCATCAACTCCATTAGTCAATTAATTTTAGCGTATCTTTTCATTATAGTTGCATGTAAGTGAGGGACAAAATGCCAGTCCAAACGATTAAAAACATAATTGGACTTGGACATGGATAGCTTGTCTTTGAATGGCTGAGGATCACTGGCGGAGCTGTCTCTCGGTGTGGTGTGGAGGTTGCAGCGCCTCCGATTGGAAGAACCTGAGGAGAGTGGTGAGGACAGCAGAGAGGATCATCGGGGCTCCTCTTCCCTCCATTCAGGACTTGTCATCCCAGCGCTGCGTGTCCCGAGCCCGAAATATTATCAGTGACCCATCACACCCCCACCATGGACTGTTCTCCCTGCTGCCCTCTGGGAAGAGGTTTCGCAGCATCCGCTGCAGGTCCACCAGGTTCTGCAATAGTTTTTTCCCTGCTGTCGTCAGACTGCTGAACATTCAAACGTAGCATTCCTCTGCACACTTGTAAATACTGCTTTTTGTCTCCTGCACTGTTCACATACTTTATCACTGCTGCACTTTGTACTTTCATATTTTTATATAGAATGTCACTTTTTTTTATAACCAGCCGAAATACCTCTACATTGCTGAAAGCCGTATGCAACGAAATTTCGTTTTGTACACACCAGTGTTGACAAAATGACAATAAAGTTCTGTCTAAGTCTAAGTCTAAGTCTAAGAAAGGGGTCCGCAGGGGCACTGGCTCCCACTGAAATATTCTTGGACCCCACAGGTGCAGAGGCTATCGATTTTTGGATATTCCACATTTTCACTCGTGTGACTCAAAACCATAAAGTCATTTCAGCCAATCAAAAGCTTGAAGAAAGTTATCCCAAGAAAAGGCACACAAACCACAGAATTATTAAAGATAAGACTTGAAATTGCACTGAATTGATGGCATTGTCAAACCTAAACCTATATTGCCAACACCAAATAGCTGCAAAATATTTGTATGAAGGAGTCGCCTTATATCTACAATAGTAAAGCAGTTCAAATATGCGGAACAGGTCGCAAGATGAAGCAGATGGTGCAGATTGCAATGACTTTTTCTTTTGTTCAAGCAAAATTTGACATCACACTGTGCGACAGATGGCTGGCAGTCACATATTTGATTGGCTCAATCACTCGGTGGACTCATTTCAATTGAAAATGAATATTAGGTTGAGGTTATGTCATCAGAATAAAATGACTGGGGGATAATTGTAATAAAACAAGCATTGCCCTCATACATCCTTCATTTCTGTGTTAAACTAAACAGTCATTACCCAGAGAGTGTGAAATAGGTGGGTCCACAGTTTAAAATAAATCATTTTAGTGGCATTGTACAAGTATCAGTATTTGTGAATTTCCTCTTCCAAGTCACACAGGGTGATATAGAACATCAGACACAATTCAGACCAGAAGCATTCTACAAACGGAATCTTGTGCATTCCACATCTTATAGTGGAAAGCATGGCCGATTTTAATCTGTGCTCGATGTCAGGTCAATATGATTGGAACCAAAGTTGGGGTGTGGCTGACAAGTAGTTTTACAACGATACGCAAAGATATTTAAATAGCTCTATCCACATTTTGCCACGTTTCAAGCGGGGTGATGAAGTGTCACAAATGAAATATAAGCTCGAACTGATGTTAGGTGTTTATGGGCCCAGTACAATATATTTTGAAGTTGCAGTTGACTTGACAGTATGCTCAATGTAAGATCTTATTCCTTCACCAACATTTTGTCACGTTTCAAGAGACAGATAGTATATTTTTCATTTCAATAGTCTTCAAGTCATACAGTTTTAACATAGGGTTAGGGTGTTTATGTTTGGAACATACCGTATTTTCCGGACTATAAGGCGCACTTTCAATGAATGGCCCATTTTAAAACTTTGTCCTTATATAATGCATCATGTCCGATTTTTAATCCAAATCAAATCATTCTCCATTTTATCTTTTTTATTTCAACTTCATATGCAACAAATTACTTTACAATCACAAAATAATGATCCAAAGTCTTTTTGATTCATGATTAATAGTCTTCAGCGGGCCACTTATGATAGATTTCATGACACAATGCTTCGGGCCAGTTTAAATTTAGGAATTTGGTCCATATATAAGGCGCACCGGACTATAAGGCGCACTGTCGGCTTTTGACAAAATCTTTGGTTTTTAGGTGCGCCTTATAGTCGGGGAAATACGGTACAAGCTCCTCCCTGCCAATGCAGAGTACTAAAGTCGACTCGTCGACTAGTCGTTTCAACTATCAACGCTCCACGGCATAATGAAAAATTGTCGTTGCCTGGAAGTATGGGCTATACAGGAATGTAGCAACTTTGACATAAAAAACAAACCTTGCCTTTAGCCAAGGTAGAAAACAACTGTGAGGGTTTTTTTCTTCAACTCCTACAGACTCTCCTGTATATGAGCCCTGACAATCTACAAGAACGTCAGCAACAGCAGCACTTGTGAGGGGTATCGATCCGCTTGCCCCCTGTGCTGCTCGCAGCTTGAGTACAGAACAGTGCCGGAAAACAATCCTCTCCATCTTTGTCAAAAGGTGCGATGACTTTACCATGCTGCGGAGACCGCGGGCAAAACTCTTTAGCCTGACGAGAAAGTAAGAAATGGAGAGCACAGTGGGTGTGGATGGAGTGTGGGCGGATGTGCATGAAAGAGCGGCTGTTGCTTCTGAATGAGGCTCTGATGTCAAAGAAAAGCAAAACAGGGGAGTGAGCGTCCTTGCTCGAACCACACCGCCATCAATTCATGTCTGACAGGAGCTTCATCACGTCTGTCACCCTCATCGTCATGACAATGGTTGAGCTCCAATTGTACGAGGCTCTCATATTTAGATTTCTTTGATTGTTGTGATTGTCAATACTTCGGTTAAAACGCAGCAAAATATTGTAATGCTTCACTTTTTGGCAGATTCTTTTGTTGAGAGATACGAGTTTTGTTGATAGCCTGGGTTGATAGTGGAAATTACAGTCTTCACCAAAATCAGGTAATCTGTAAGTCATTTAATTTTAAATAATAATGTAATACTCTCCAAATATTACTTAGTATGAGCTATTCATTTTTCATGCATATGGACCAAATCTTGAGTTGTATTTTTAATTATTTTCTTTTATGTGTCTAAATGCCTAACAGTTCAAATACATCTTTTTTTTTGCGTAAACCGGTCTACGACCCAAACAAAAGTTGGGGAGTTGGGGACTCTTGTACTGTGCTGGAAAAAAATTGACATCACTAAATAATTGACTGATTTGACTTTCATCACAATAGCATTTAAACTCGTCATTCAAACATTAGTATGTATCCCATCTCGAAACTGATTAAGACAAAGTGATGCAAATGCGTACTGTATTAAAGTTACAATGGATGATGTTAAAGTGACTAGATGTTTCAGCCAGACTGAACATTTCCAACAATTAGCCTTCGAGACAGGGCACTAATCTGACAATATGCTAATTTTAAAGTGAGGAACCTGAAGTGAATGCTAAGGCTGCCCCATCTGCATGCAGCCAAGTTATGAAGAAAAAAAAAAAAAAGAACTGATCAAATTAGGCTAATGAGTTGGCAAATTGAGCACAGTTTGTTAGGCTTCATGCTTTTATGTCTGGCATCGATCCAGAATGCCTCGCAATATTGGCTATGATTAAAGGATCAGTATTCCAACAATATTCAGCCTCCGCACTCTTCGTACAATTAATCAACAATTTTGTCTATTGAGGGATGTACAGAATCAAATAGTTTGTGTTGATGGTCAGCTTTAGATAAGATGCTTGAATTATGAGGAGAATTAGCCAATGTGGGGGTTTGAGACAAAGAGTTTGACCTTTTAAAACATACTGGCAACAAAACAATCCAATTCAAATTGAATTATATAGTGCTAAATAACCAGCGTTGTCATGTATTTTTCACAATTCCAATTAGGTTCTGGTCAAAAATAAAAAGTAGAAAAATAGGCTATAGGAGTGAGGGTTTTCACTTTCTGGACCTGGACTTCACTTTCTGGACTATCCTAGCAGATCGTTGCATGTGCACATGCAATGCACACATCGCCAACAACTTTGCTGAAGATTCTGTGAAGCTTTTAGCTTTGACAGCATAGTGATACGAAAGTCAGTGTAAGAGAAGTATTATGCAAATTGGAGAAAACGATTTTGCATGACTTGCTCACAGCTGACAATAGATTTATGTGGTTGTTTAATTTCATACTTGGTGGCAGACTCTACCGCCTGTACATTAGCGATGAAAAACTAAATTTCTCATAATATGTCCCCTTTAAGACTCAAATGAAAACAGCATTTCGGTTTAAGTGCTCGTCTCTCCAAGATAAAAATTAAAAATGTATTATGAATGCCAACAGCGATCTTTTCCAAGATATTAACCCGCAGTACATCCAACTTTTAAATGGTTGCAGCATTAACAGCTGTAAATACAAGAGAGTCATTTTTTTTACATGCGGGTTCGATGCAAGAAGTTCAGTTTTGTCGTTAATCACCAAGGGCACCTTTTATGAAGCAATCTCACTTTATTCATAAAGAATAACAGTGTGGCTCCATTAAGGTGCCAAACTATTTATCTTTCTTATAACCTGCTGATGGCATTACAAAAGTGGCTCGACGCGCCCCGTGCTCCTCTCCATTCCGTTTGTCCCTTTGCCCTCCTTCACATATAAAATAATTGGAAATACATGGAGGTAATAACAAGGTGGGCAGTTTACTGGAGATAACAAGAAGCCAGTGAAAGAGGAAACGTCTTCAATTGTTAAAGTGTTCGTGCGTGCAGGCCACGCGCGCCACTTGAATTAAAAAGGGGGTCGTAACGCAGTTATCTTTAATGGTCCGAGGTAAAATGATTAAGCCAAAGGTGGAAAATCTAAAGCTATACAAGTCACCATGATCGTGTTTTTGAAGTAGAGGTGCACTAAATGGAAAAAAATAATGTTCTGGCCACAACTATTTGTGGGGTACAAGCCATGATTAAAAAAACCCAAAAAAAAACAGAGAGACCCCTCCAACCTCTGTGATGCTCTCGATACGGATCAGAGAATAAAAAATGCAATATGTGATTTATTAGTCACAAGCTAAGGAAGGCATGTTTTATGGATGTCCAGCTCAGGAGGATTTGACGAACTACTGGTTTGATCTTTTGCGTGCATCTGGTACCTTCAGAACATGAATGTTGGGCCCTGAAGGCATCACCACCATGTAGTTAATATTGGACCACACAGTATATTATATATATTATAGTAAATTTACAACATGATGTCAATGTCAGTCATGAATGTGTCAAACGTGAGAAAGAACGCTCGCTTGAGAGTTGTTTAAAAAGCAACAAATCGTCACACGTCTTTTACTGTTGCCACTTAATATAAAAGTAACAACAACTATGAAATTAGCGATGTTACATCATATGTTTATTTTCAACCGATATGATGAGGTTAAATTCTGGTGGGTGACCCTTTCCGCACTCACAATATTCAAACAACATCCGCATGCTCTGCAGTATTTTTAATGATCTTGCTGGCATTGCTCCTCACCTTTTGTATACTGTAGCTTATTTTAGCTACCATTACCACTGCAGATTCTCAATGCTATTTGCTGCCCGCCTTTATTCTGCCTTTAATCTTGCATCTGCTACGCACGACTGGCCTTATTCTCCTCGCCATGACCTCTTTTATTTTGCCAGATGGGTGCCTCTTCATCAGCCACGAGTCAATCCTCTATCCGTGCAGGTCATTCATTTTTTTCCCCCCTCCACTTCCCTATCAAACTACTTTGCCGTGCTTTATTTTAGTTTATTGTTTTGTCTTGCTGCAGCTCTTCCCGTCTCCCGAATGGCTTTCAGATGGAAATGTGCAAAATGACTTGAATCATTGGCATTTATGGATTCAAAAAGAAAATCTATATGGAGCACAGTTGAGGGAACTAAAACGGGTCATCAATATACTTGTTTACTTTAAACTCATTCACTACCATCCCTCAAAGTTAAAATGCATAATGGTGGCAGTGAATGATTAACAGATGAGGGAAAAATCACCTCAAGTTCACAATTTCTCAGTCAAATCGAACATTTTTTTTTTTAAATGTTCATTGTGTAGCCTACCATCTGAAGAATTCCACATTTTCCCATTAGAAATGCCAATATAGATATCCCAAATTCAAGACTTCAATATTTCTAAAAAAAACAAAAAAACACTAATGTACCCTTTTACAGAAGCAATTTTCCAATTTAACGACAACATTTGACTAATTCCGCCTTAAATGCACCTTACCTTACCGATTCCACCCATTCCAACTTCAAATTGTTTCATAAACGGCCACTGTTTGAAAAATTGCTCATTTTACAACCTAATTAACAATTTTCTTCAATTTACAATTTCTAGACCAAACAAACCCTTCTAACTGCAAAAAACAAAAACATTTCCAAAACTTACAACATTCTTAAGCATTCCACATTTACCTTAAAAACTTTCCGAAATAAATGGAGATATTCAACCTATCCAATAGTTGAGCATTTTCAATTTTTCCAACACTGACATTCTACATTTCAATTAAGTATCAGGTCCACACGCAATTTCTTTCTCCTCATGTTATTCATCCTATCTCATTAATATGAAAAATCTCAACGATGTGCTGTCACAGTCCATTTAAAACCAATCAGGGCTCCCCTTTGACACCATCCTTCACTCGGTCAGCCCCGAGAGAATCGCCGTTACAGTAAAGGTTTCAAAAGTGACATCAATGTATCTACCCCAGCTCCATCTTTCTATCTCTCGCCACTATCTCTGTATCGCTTTTTCATTAAACCCAGCCTGTCCACTCGGCTCAGAGTGGACTATGATAGTGACAGGTTTAAAAAAAAAAAAAAAAAAGAGGTCCTTGTATAAGATCATCAAGCTACGGCTCTTCCGAGGAAATCCACAGCATCTCGGGTGCCGCGCTGCCATCCTGTTATGGCATTAGTGAGCCGCCTGTGCTTGATCATGGTTTTATCTGCAGCCGCAGATGTTCAAAAGATCATAACCGCTTTCCAGGGCAATATTTGAGCTATGGGACTTGCATCTTCCAGCTGTCAGTGAGAAGCTGTTGAACTGATATCAGATAATAAAAAAAAAACAATCAAGGATTCATACCCCACCCCTGTCTGTCGCATGTGCGTGCAGCGGCACATTCCAATAAAGTGGCCTTTACAGCAAACATTTTCCAAAGGACAGACTTCAACAGTGCGCCCAAACACTTTCTCACACTACGTTTGTCAGCAGAAGGTCTGTAAATCCCCGATCCCGGTGGTCAGCCCAACGCAGCGCGTCAAAAGCTAAAGGGCTTAACAGCTTTGTAATTATTTTAAAGGTTTATCTCGCGTGATTTGCGTCGACATCGGCAAATTAAAACGCAAGGCCATCGGTGTATTCCGGCGAGACGACACGATTTGTTTTTGCAGCCATGCAAAGGCTGGATTACGAGAGCTGTGTATGCTTTGCCTCATTAGTCACTTAGGAGGTAACTTTATTTATTATCTAAACCAGAATACACACATAGCTGTTTTTTCTTGTGTGAGACTGATTTGTCAGAGGTAACATGACTATCGTTCTGTAAATTATTGTGAGACATGATTCACAAAATCTCAACATAACTTTGTGTCTGGCAGCAAGCAGTGCAAGCTTGCGTTTGCTTTGTAATTGGCTCACATTCTGTTTCACGTCGCAATCCCAGAGTCGGTCGGCACCATCGTAAATATGGAACGATATTAAAGATCTTTTTGACTTTCAGCACTGTCCAATTTCTAAGAAGGTCAAAGTGGGGAAATGGTCCTGATTGGCTCAAACATGTAGAGATTAACAATGCCTATTACTGTTGACCCTTGTGTGTTAAAATCATCCTGCTCCTCCTTGCATTTTTAAAGCATTGCTCACCATTGGACATTTGTACTTAGGAGCGCATAATTGTAAAATGTAAATGTAAACATTTGTGTCTATTTCTGACATGAAGGATACAAACAAGTTTAACAATAACAGTTTGTTCAGTCTAAATGGTTCTGTAATATAAACTCTGCCATCGGATCCTTCAGAGGAGTCAAGGAGACTTTAAATCCTCCAGGAAATTTTGTTTGTACCCTGCAGTTGTTTCAAGCTGATCACTAACCATGAAATCTAACGACCAAAAGATGAGATGTTTGTTCACACGTGGGTCGAGTGCAAGGCAGTTGCACTTCTTGACCCTTACCTATTAAAATGCGTTGCGGGAACACAAATAACTGTCTTATCAAATTTTACAATTGCCCCTACATTTGATTATTATAATTTGAATGACATATAACCAGCACTGAACAAAATTCTGTGAATTTTGTGACAAGCTTTCATTGGCGGTTAACCTTTGCATGACTCAGCTGGTCAATTCTGACACAATGGGTTGAGGAAGTCATCACAGTCCTCTGGATGGCAGCAGAGATCCGTGCTCATGCAGTTTTTAAGAGTGCTTCCAGAGCGCCATTGCAGCATGCACACAAAGTGAGTGAGTCACAATTGACTACAAAAAAAACCCCAGTGCTGTAATGCAAAGAAGACAAAAGGGGCGCGGGTGTAACAAAAGACAGGAAGACCTTTTGATTGGGGCTGATATACAGCGGGAGCTTTCACTGGATGTCCTCCTCGTCTTTACACTTCTTCCTGCTGACCGTCATTCTTTTTTACTTTCTCTTATCTCCTGCCCTTTTTCATTGCTCTCACCTCTACGCAATTCAAAGTCAACCAACCTCCTCACCGTAGGCCACATTTATTGAAATGATGCCTGCGCACTTTTCTGTGAGACACTGCGGTACAAAAAGGCCACCTGGTCCGAAAGAAGGTATGATCCTCCCTATTACAACTGCTTTTGCTAAAAGTACAAGTGAGGTAAAATACAAAGCAAAAATAAACACAACCACGGTTGTCTGAAATGAAAATACTTGCTCTCTGACTTTTTTAGACCAGTAGGTAAGTACTAACCTACCATAAGCATTTTGCATCTTCATTCTTCATTCCCCTTGGGTTGGTGTCAGGAAGGGCATCCGGCTGTAAAAGGTTTTGCTCCAAAAATGTTCTCAGTATAGGACTCTCAACCACGAGATGGCCATGGACCATCCTCGGTGGAAGAAAGCCATATTGAGAATCCAGTCCAACCCAGCGGCGCCTGGAAAGCGGACTTTAAACCGATGATGATGATGATGATTCTTCCAGACAACCCTTCCGGCTAGTTGATGAGTTTGTATTAGATAGACCAAAAGGTGACTATAACCATAAAACCAGAAATAGAATAACAGTAACAATGATATGATTCACTACAGCATCTTCTCATTGAATGTCGTAGCTTAATTAAAATGCTGGAAGTCACGTTTGACTTTGCTTTTCAGATTGGGGAAAATATGTGGGTGGTCTGTGTCGTTTTTTTTTTCTGCTTCGAGGAGACTTGATGGCTAATCCTCTGTTGGCGGGGAGAGAGAAAGACCTCACTCAAATCTGGACGACAGGAAAATTTTGAACGCCTGCTTCTCTTGACTAATTTTTCCCTCTGTGCTTGTTGAGAAGCATTTGGGACTTATCTCCAGATAAACATATCACTCATTTTGAGTAACTCACAGAACATCAGAAAAAAAACAAGCACATTTTATTAATAATATAAACACGCATGCTATCAAAATATTTTTCTTCCAAAGATTTTATGCTGTGTGTCAGTGTGATACTACACAAAAATACTTATAGATTTAAAGAAATCAATGCCACAACTAAAGTCAGACTTATATTTGAATTCTTCTGAAAACAGTGGCTGGAAAAACCTTCAATGTGAATGATGACAATCTACTACTGTTGCGGCTGGAGAGCAGATACAACCGCTATAGAACTGACATTTACAGAAGAAGCTGCATGACCTATGTTTTAAGCCATGAGCATTAAAATACAAATCTTCAAGGATCACAAATAAGTTTTCTTAAGGGTCTAAGGTTCATATACTGAGGTTGGTTCGATTACACAGCAATATCCATCCATCTATCCATCCAATCCATATACGTGACGAACATGTAACTCTATGCCTCTATGAACTGAGGCAAATATAATAACCTGTCATCCACTATGTTTGCCAATACTCTCATATTCCAAATAAAACTCTTTCAAAACAACATAAACAGCTCTCATACACTGATGAATGAGTTTCAGTTCAGCGCAAAGACAGACTAGCACCCTAGGTATGTGTTTATGTAATACATTTTAGATACTATAAATCACACTTTCCCAACACTATTTTCAGTTTTATAAATAAATAAATACCCTGTATGTATGAGGATCATTTGATATTACTCACTGAACTGTTATAATTTACTGACATTTTCCATGCTGCGAAATGGTGTCAATGCACAAATCTACTTATTACATTCCGCGCCACGAATGAGCTTGTGCAAGACTTAGTAATATAGAAAAAAAAAAACTTTTATTGCTGCATAACGGTCTCTCTTGCTAACTTTTCAAATAATTCCTTTCATTTGCTTCACGTCCTGCTGCTAGAAGCACTGAAAGAAAGAAAAAAACAGGTGATAATTTTCACTCCCGAAGCCTCACAGCTTTTCCATTATGCTACGGGGTTTCCAAAGTTCAGGGAGGCATATTGTAGAGCAAATTGCAGGGAAAAGCATGATGGGAGTGAGCAGAATCAATTATAGACTGTACGACACACATCAAAAGGATGAGGCAAGCATGCTATATTTATTAAAAAGGGGAAAAAAGAAAAGAAGAAAAAATAAAGAAATGTCAAATGGGAACTCGCATTCCTGGAAGCTACCTTCGGGATGTTGATGGCCCCTCACTTCTCATTCTTTTTTTCAGTTCATCTTCCCAGAAGAAGATTTGATGCTACAGGTGTCGTATGAATTGAAGGAAAGTTAATTGAATGCGTCATAAAGAAGAGCCATGTGGCATGGAGCCACAGTAGGTACTGCATAAATAAAGGGGGATACGTTGTATAGTACCTGCCATTAAATTCAAACTCTCTTACCACATTATCTTATTTTGTATGCTTGACTGCCATTTTTTACTAAGAATGACTCACTAGTGCCTTGAAATATGAGTTAAATTCATTCCGTGACCATCCTTGTAATCCAAAACGTTCGTATCGCAAATCATCATTTAGCATTGAATTGAATGGAAATGCCATTGATCCGTTCAAGCCTCTGTATGTTTTTCTTTTAATGAGAATAGCACTTTGTAATAAAGAATTTAATAAAAACATATTGTAATAACTTAATACAATTTAAAGAATCAAACAGTTTTGCAGACTGAATGCTTCAAATCTATTCATCGTGCGGTTCCTTCTCGCTCATCATTCACAAATAAAGGTTCAGGTTGAGGTAAAGATGTCAGGCGTTCGAGTCAATGAAGTGTCACTTCTAGTTGAAGCAATATTTGTTTGGCAATTAAGTTAAATATGCCATCCAAAAAATCTTTTATCTTCCTTCCATGAATAGAAATAAATAATGAAAGAAAATACAAAAAGTAGTTACAGATCAGAGCAGAGGCAACTGTTTCAACTTAAAAGCTTCTATCATCCTTTGGCTCTCTGCAATCATTTACTAAGGCTTTTGCTTTCATTTTTCTTCACCCTACATTTAACTAAATCATGACCACTTTAGAGAATAGAAGTCACCCAAGACGATAAAAGACGTGTCTACTGTGAAACAAGTGTGGGAACATCGCCATTAAAAACCTGCTCCCTGTCAAATTCATGTCACTTTTTTTCACTTGTATCTAGCACAGCAAAACCTTTCCGAAAATGTGATTGTTGTTCTCGCAAACAATACATTCACATGAAAAAGC
This sequence comes from Syngnathus acus, assembly GCF_901709675.1. Taxonomy (NCBI): domain Eukaryota; kingdom Metazoa; phylum Chordata; class Actinopteri; order Syngnathiformes; family Syngnathidae; genus Syngnathus; species Syngnathus acus. The sequence goes on from NC_051097.1 coordinate 5,157,706, forward strand.
TTTCAAGAAAATGAACTACCTTGAATCAATGATGAGATTTCTTTGCATAAAAGTACTCGTCTACTCAGAAATCCACACTATTGAAAGGCACTATGTCAGATTACCTGTCACTTCGGTGGAAATGTGGAAAAGATACAGGCTGCTAACCTGTGGAATTTTTTTTTCTGACCATGGTGGGAAAAAAACAATCAATTGTAGATTTGACACAGAATTTTATCCAGACTGAACGCCAAATATACGTTTTGGAGTATAAAAAAGCCCATTGCTCTCACAATGCATTGTTAAATCTCACATTATCATATTAATAAACCAAAATCCATCAATATTAAATATTGACGCCACACGACAAAAGAGAGGAGCACATTTTTCTTCTCCGCAAATGTCCAGTAAATTATCAGATTAGCACATGAGATGCAAAATGCACACATAAAACACACACATTGTTTGTAATCAGCTATTTTGAGGTTGATTGCGATAAGCTAACATTTGTTTTTCATCTCAACAATTTGAAAGAAATAATACCTGCCTTAAACTGACAGAAGAATAATAGTCACTATGAAAGAAAAAGAATTAAGCTTCCATAAGTGCACAGGGATATAATATTCATGCTTGCAGGTGTATGCTTTTATTCAGGTTTGTTTTCTCACAATGACTCAGTGGTGCCTGCCAATCAAAAGGAGAGTGTTTTTTGAGTGGCGAAAAGCACCTTCTGAGAATCAAAAGCAGCAAACAATGACCAAACAAAGAAAATCCGACTGTTTGAGCCTCCTGTGGTTCTTGCGCTTTTCATGCAAAGACAGTACAATAGCAACCAGCGTATGATAACAAAGAAAAAAAAAAGACCTTGTTTGGAAAGGAAGATCACAGTTGCTGTACTGCAGCTTGTCTGTGTTTCACTGAAATGCACTCAAAAGTTTGATTTACCAAAAATTTTAACCTCAAGTGGCAGACCAACTTTGTCTAAGGAATGAAACACTACCAATATGCAAAAGCATATATCTTGTTTCCAGGTAAAATGAAAACAAGTGGATCGTAATCCCTTTAATCTCCAAAGTATTGAATCATTAAACAGATTCACAAATGGAAACAGAATCATAAAAATCTGGTCAATTCCACCCCTAAACATGCCAAAATGAATAACCTACTGCATTCCCTGCTACATCTCTCTGCTCACCTTCATGACCTTGCCGACAATCAGAAATTACAGAACTCGTGAACAATCTCTTCAACGCAACTGCAGCCTTGCAACAATATTCAGTGATTGTTATGCATGCCATTAGAGAGAGCCCCGTATGACACACTTTGAGAATAACTAACATATGGCATTAAAATTACAAGTAGTCCAACGATCGCACACTTGAGTCATCAAAAGAATCACTCTCAAAGCTATACTATGCGTGGCATAACAATCACACACTTGTGTGACTATTATTAAAACCTCATAAAGGGAAATATCAAGGAGGTTAAGATTATGGGATCTAGTCCAGACCCCTGATCCGTAATTCGATTAAGAGGTGAGTCTCAATAGATTTAGCCTAATGTTTGACATGGTGGTTGCAGGCATACTGTACAGCAGGGGTGTCAAACTTATTTTTGTCGCCGGCCGCATCATAGTCAGTTTGCAAAACAAACTAATAAAACCTGTTCAAATATTTAAAAATGAAATATTGAGTTCAAATCAAATATTTAACAAATATTTAAAAAAATGAATAGTAATAAAACTTACTAACAATATCTCTATTTTTTTTAAAGTGAAAACAATTTTGGAATTGACACAATTTGTCTTCGCGGGCCACCTATAATGATGTGTCAGGCCGTGTCTGGCCCCCGGACCTTGACTTTGACACCCGTGCTCTACAGTTTGCTATCACCACTGGCCACAGCTGCCACACTTACCATAAGTGCAGCTACAGTGATGTGTTAAGCAATAAAAAGAAAAATTGCACCTTTACTGCAAAAGTATTATTACACAATCGGTAGTGCCTTGTATTAAATGTGGCTTTTTGGAAAGAAAAAAAAAAAAGCGTACTTGTTGTCAAGTCAGCATTTTAAATTAACCTCCACGGAGCATCTTTATGTATGAAGCAGAATGAACTGCTATGTTAAAAAAAATTATTTGTTTATGTGTTTGAGGTATTTTGCCATGTAATTTTGGGGATGTTTTCGCAATCGGTGGGCCTGCTTCCAAGTTAGCCACTGGGCATGCAGCGACACAGCAAGCTGTGCTCCAGAGAGAGCTTGTAATGGATTGCGGCGATTCTTCGTGGACATGCTGGTGGAGCAGGTGGCGCCTTAGCTGCATCGGTGCATTTACCATTTTCTGGCCCACCATCTGACTATAAATCACACAGACTCGAGACACATTTCTAATAACTGGAGATGCTACTAAATAAATTTGGTTCAGTCGGAGGCGACTGTCTTTGCAGGTTATTTTTCTCAGGAAAGTAATAGACGCTTTCCGCCCAGAGACTCTTAGGTTTTTACTATCTATGAAAGTCAAACGTTGAAGTTTTTTAGGGAAATGTTCTCACTTGGATATTGCCTTGCTCTGGACATTGTAGTGCTATACTCCAGCACGTCCATTTTGTTGCAAACATAACCTCAGTCTTCTCTTATAATAAAACATATCTTCTCTATTGCTGTTGGCATGGCTTAGTCTGATTGATGCAGTCAATGTGGCTTTGTTTTCATAATTTCATAATTTTTCCAGGTATCATTCTAAAGTGGAAAAAAACTTGGCTGCTCCTCACAAATCTCCTAAACATGATTTTAACGGGACTCTAGGGAACTGACGTCACTGATGTATAAATATAAATTATATTCTGGATAAAATTAATGAAAACAATTTTATATTGTTGTCAAAACCCCAAAACACACTACAACCTGTCCAATAGCTATTAAAGCCGATTAACGTGAAAATTAGGAATAGGCTACGTTTTGTCACGCATGATGAATCTGGTGAGGAAAACAATGGATTAAACGTCCTAATCATATTATTTAAACTATATTTGAAAATAACCCCATGACAGGCTTAATTAAACGAACATTGAGTGTTAATCTGCTTGTAGTGGAGCAGATGGTAAATTTCTCCACTCCAAATGTCCCATATGCAAAGAGCACATCGTGTTTAGTCCCTGCAGAATTTGTGTGCAGGTAAAAGTGCCCACAGCGAGAACCACCTGTTCTCTTTTGTCCCGCTAAATCCCAACCGACGCTGGATGGTAAATCCCCTTTGGAGCTGAGACGGTCAGCTGCACCGGTCATATTTTCCCAGCCTGTTTGACAGTGAGGCATGGAGGTCATTAGCTGTGGGAGCTTTGGCCGTACGACAGTAAACCCATAGAAGTTTTAAAACGCCTAGACTGTGATTGGAAACCTTAGTCTGCAGCATTCCTAAGAGCTTTCATTTCTCTACTGGTTGATATTAGTCCTTGTCAAACTTTCCGAGGTTCTGTTATGTCATAGCAAGTGTCCTTGTCACTTTGTGTGTATCCCAGGTTGCATATCAAAGCAAGAACTCATCATGATTTTTCTTAAACTGGAAGGAATCAAATCAAATATTGTGGCTGAGTCAGCACAGTTTTATATGTCACCATCTATTGTTACGTAATGTTCAAACAAACCTTCAGTTAATTGCTCAAAACAAAATGTCATTCAATTAATAATTTGCTTTTTATATCTTTATCAAGCAACATCAGTGCACAAACACAAGTGTTTCAGTTAGGGAGCGAAGTACTTTGGTTCATCTTGTATGCCATCCACCATAATTAGTTCCTGAACAGAGTAGCTCCATCCTCAGGCTTAATGGGGAGCAATCAAAGCCAACACAAACATTTTGTCTGTTTTCCTGTGTGTCGCTATGAATGTTGTTTGTTGGGTTACATTGCTGATTTCCAGATCTGTTGTACTTATAAAAATAGCCAACAGATTGACAACTTCTAAGGCTGTGACGCACACACTCACGTATTTTGTGATTATGATTATTATGACACAATGGCAGAAATATATACTGTACAAACATCATTTATTCCCCTGTCTCAAGTCAAGGGTGAAATGTAAAATTTAGCTAACAGCACTTGCACATCTACAGAGAAATATTCCACCTACACGTGCGTTGAAAATCTCATTTATTTTATACGGCCATCCGCAAACACTCCACAATGAACTCCGTGAACCGAATGAATCATTTTTTTGTAGGCTCCTTTAACTTCAGCTCTGCAGTGTTGGTCTTCTAAAAGGAACATATTTATTAAAATGTAGAATGATATTAAATTTAAATATTAATCAGCTGGGTAAGGTTGTGTAGACTATGGACAGTCTGTGAATACTAATGCAGTGACTTTCAAATGCGTGGGGTTAAATAGAACAATGGATTCACACTTTGTATGTCAGGGGCTGAGGTGTTCTGCTACATTATAATTGACTCCACCGACAACAAAAAGAACAATATTGACCTCTACAACATGAAAAACACATTAAGATGTCCGTTAGTAGCCATATAAAAACTGGCCCTGAGCATTAACAGAATGCAATTACTGACTGCATATACGGCATTTCTATGTATATATATTTACATACTTGATATCCATTGCAAATTAAAAGTAGGCTGCTGCTAGTGGATGGGTCAGTACTACAGATCGAGTACCGATTCACATAAAATCAAATGGTGGTATGTTTTTCGGTTCTAAAGCGTCTTTCTAAGTTGTGATTCTTTGGAAGTTTTAGTAGGCTTTCCTTTGGCAAACTGATACCCAGTCAGCTATATAATGAATTCATTAGGCTCTTAAGTATTCCATTAAAATGAGAATAGTGCACCAAACCTGTGGGAAGGACCTGCTTGTGACTGGACCCGTCAATCCTGATGTGAACCATAAAGGTCAAGGTGTTGTTCTTGGATATACCGTATTTTCCGGACTATAAGGCGCAACTAAAACCTAAGATTTTCTCAAAAGCCGACAGTGCGCCTTATAGTCCGGTGCGCCTTATATATGGACCAAATTCCTAAATTTAAACTGTCCCGAAGCATTGTGTCATGAAATCAATCATAAGTGGCCCGCTGAAGACTATGAATCATGAATCAAAAAGACTATGGATCATTATTTTGTGATTATAAAGTAATTTGTTGCGTCTGAAGTTGAAATGAAAAAGATAAAATGGAGAATGATTTGATTTGGATTAAAAATCGGACATGATGCATTAATGGTGTGCCTTATAGTCCGGTGCGCCTTATATAAGGACAACGTTTTAAAATGGGCCATTCATTGAAGGTGCGCCTTATAGTCCGGTGCGCCTTATAGTCCGGAAAATACGGTACCCAAATGTTTCTGTGAATTTTTTCATGTAATGACTCACACCCGCTTTTGCTGAGGTAATCAGAAAGCTAAAAGTTAAGTTAAAGTCCCAATGATCATCACACACACATCTGGGTGTGGTGAAATTTGTCCTCTGCATTTAACCCATCCCCATGTGATTTTGATCCATCCCCTGGGGGAGAGGGGAGCAGTGAGCAGCAGCGGTGCCGCGCTCGGGAATCATTTGGTGATCTAACCCCCCAATTCCAACCCTTAATGCTGAGTGCCAAGCAGGGAGGCAATGGGGCCCATTTTTATAGACTTTGGTATGACCCGGCCGGGGTTTGAACACACAACCTTCCAGTCTCAGGGCGGACACTCTACCACTAGGTCACTGAGCTAGCTTCAAACACCCGCGGAATCTCCCTATTGTGTGGCTCTCCAAATAATCTCGGTCCCTTTTCATAAATCTTGTACAAGTGAACATCTGTTGAACAATATTGCAAAATGAGATGTTCCTCTCAGTGGGCTATTTGGGGGAGATTGAGTGCGTATGCCTCTACCCTTGTTAGAAGAATGTGAAAATGCCTAGCTTGAGACTATTTAGCCCCCCCTTGCCGAAAAACAACAACACTAACATTCATCAACTCAAACATCGGAATTGGGCTTTGTGTATCCACGACAACATTTGACTAGAATTGAATTACAGCTCAGTAGAATGAATGAATTCAAATTTGCCCAGGTAATTCAATTTCTAGCCAACTGTTCTTTAACGGTTTGCGGACGTTAGGTGCTGATTACGCTTAATTACGTCTCCAAATGAATCGCAACGAGACAGTGCACACGTTAATTCTCTACAGACGTGCTCGGTAATTTGTGTCCGTTTCACAGGGCCAAATAGGTGCCCGCTTCCAAAGACACTGGAACTGGCATATTTTCCACACTTGAACACACACCGCTACCCAAGAGTTCAGTGTCAGCCTAATTAAAATGCATGACTTCCCACGCAGTTCCACCTTGTGTATGCGCAAATTAACATGAATGATTTCGCTCTGCGTTGTCCTCATTAGAGAACAGACCTTACATGACTGTACTGTTAACTCACAACTACGACTTGTTTCCAGAGCTGAGACACAGATGTGGATTGTTTCAGATGGTTCTACAATAGATATGGTGATTAAATACATGTATAGTACGGAAATAGATTTAAACTTATGATTCATGATAATCCTTAATCAGTTTCAATTTTGGAATCGATAAAAGTTTTAAAAGCAAGTTCATATAAGCTTTTATTCTCCTTGCAGTATCTGTAAAAGTGGATACTTAGCTTGGCCATAATTTGCTGACATGATTGAGAAAGATGAGAGCAGAACTTTTCCTTTTTTCCCATTTAAATACAGATCTGAGCTGCTTCCGATGCAGCTCATCAGTCACATTTTATTAATCACAGCGGGGACATTTTACTCTCTATTGGACTAGCCGCGAGAAAGACGACCAACTGGGGACACAGGCCCATCTTTCAGGGAGGCCAATTTGTCTTTGGAAAACTTCATTTGCATCTGCAGTTAGCAAAGACGATGCTTTAATCGGAACCCACTGCTTCAAACATTTGAGATGGAGTGGACATTGCCTGGTGTGTGCAATGGAATGAAACAATCTCGTAATGGACAGTGTGTAATTTTTGTAATGCAATATATCCATAACTAGAAACTGGCCTATTTTAACAGAAAAACAAACAAACTAAAAGAGTTGCTTTTACGGAAAATGAAAACTTTTCTGATCTAACAGCATCACGCCTCTGGGCAGAATAGAGTCTGCAGGTGGGAATTTTCTTGCCAAACATATCGAACTGTGTTTAAGGTATGTGTGCAGAAAGGTTGCCACCAAAAATGTTTTGTAACAAAGTTGGCAACAATAAAGATTGAAAAGTAACTCAAGGGTATGTTCAAACTCCTGACAAAGATCAATGGTGTGTTCCAAACTTTCTGATTAAAGTGTTCCAGAAAGTCTGTCTGAATCTATTTATTAATTATTATTATTATTATTTTTTAATTCATTTATTTATGTATGTATTTATTTATTTTTATTTATCTATTTAATGAATTTACTTATTATTTACTTTTTAAAAATTAATTAATTTATTTTTTATTTAGGGGGGTCAAGTATTTCAGAAAATACAAAAGCAATTTTGCTTCAATAATTAGTTACAATTTTGAGAATCCACTGACACTCATCACTGGGAACTGGCTTTCTTGAAAACACTTTGAGGAAAATAATATTACTCATATTTTAGTTGATAATTCACAAGCCTATGTAGCCTAAGTAGAGACTTTCATGCCGCTTTTGTGCTGTTATACCGTACTGGTTGAAGAAAAGCAATTTTGCTTACTAAGTGCTGTCAAGGATCCCTTGTCAAGGTTATGTTACTAAAATTGAATAGACTCCACTCTCAGATTATTATGAATTTAAAACTGTGAATTACCAAAGTCAACATCTGCTGTAGCAAAGCAAATCATTGTGTTTCACCCACACATTGCAAAATACCCACTGAAGGGTCTCCGACTCACCTAAAGTGTGTCCGCAGACACCTTAAAATCATGCGGGTGTTGCTCAGTGGGTTTGACCCCACCCAGCTGGAGACGGCGAGTACACATCATTTTGAGACCATTAGCACAGCTTGGCATCTGTCAGTATCATCACGGATTTAAGTCTGCAGGCACAGATCGATCAGACATACAGTACTTTTGGATCTCAGTGTCTTTCAAGATCTGTTACTTGAAAGACTGTCGCAAAAAAAGGAGGAGAAGGGCTGAATTCTGAATTCCTAGTCAATCTTTGCAACTTTTAAGTTTCAGAGCTTTGAAGCTTCATCGTTAGCAGGTAAAGAACTTTACCCTGGATCAGACTGAGAGGTACGTATCATAGAGCTCAGTGGTTCCCTTAGTTTAAACTGTGCTTTGTCATAAAACATGGATACTAATGAATTGTCAAGCACAGCATTCAGAGAAGGAACATTGAGATTTAATGGTATGAAAAGCGTTTGCGATGAGGGCCCACCATCATTATGTATCTTCATTAGGCACAGGCCCATGAGGATAGGGGACAGATGGAATCCCCTTGGGCTCAAGTACCGGCGGTGGAATGGAGCCAGGCTCCTATGGAAATAAAAGGTGGCTCGCTCAACTGTAGATCTGAAAGGAGGAATGATGAAGGAAGTTGAACGGTAGGAAAAGCCTCAGGGTACCTAACGCCAACAGAGAACGCACCGGTCAGCTATTGTGATGCCAGCATTTTCAAATGAAAAGACTTTTAAAGGCTTGGGCAAACATAAATGATGAAGGATCCAAGACAGGAATTCTCAGGAGAAAAAGGGGAGTGACGCTACCACAGATATTCAGATAAGACAGAAGAGTCTCTTAATATTAATATGGGTAAAAGACAACGTAAACACTGCCAGAAGCTTTCTAGAGTTGTGCTCTCATCATACTCCACTTACAACCTAAATCGGTAACTTGACAAAAAATGAGCTTTGGCTGGCTTTTCTAAATAGAACACACACACATAACAAGGCTGAGCTTTGCAGCTAAAATCAAAACCCAAATGTAAATAATTCATTCTGGCCAACATTGTTTCAGCAGCTCAGTAAAAGGCTTTGAAAAGACGAAAAAACGTCGGCGTCTGCATTTTTGTTTGTCGCGCTGTTGTCCTCGCCATTCAGGTGGCGCATTCTGCTGAGCTAGCATTTTGCCACTTGAACAATTGAGCTGCCTATTTAAGCTGTCACAGTCCTCGCTCCCTTTTCTGCCTCTGCTTTCTTTTGAGTGTCTGCAGATTAAATTTACACGCTAGCCTTACATTCAGAGTGGTTATTGTCTCGTGAATGGAACATGTGTTAATTGGCAACTTAGATGATGCTACACTAGCATTATTACACAGAATTATACTTAGGGGGAAACATTTTCATGTGGTTCTCAAACCGTGGTTGGGGGCTCAATAGGGTTCAGGGTTTAGTTTCTATTGGGTCACCAACTTTGTCTTGTCTTTTCATTTGTGTCCAGTAATCTTATTTTTTTCCACGTTTGAAATAAACGAAACGAAACGAAGCTTTTTTTCTTGTTTACACCAAATATGTTTTTAGCTAACAAGTGCGCAACAAAAAGTTAAAGGGTACTTTTAAGGCGTTACACTTTGGGAGGTTCCTCTGCATACTAAGTTTTCAATTAAGCTGAGCAGTAAACACTGGCGCAATTTTTATTTTATTTTCATCGTTAAATTTATAACATCATTTGTCTTTTGACTGGCTAAAAGGACCCACCCACAGGGATGGGCAAGAGACGAAAGAGAAAGCGCTGCCGCATCCTAGAAATAGTTCACGATGATGGACGATACGCTCATATCTAAACATCACATTAATTCTCGGGCCCCGGCGCGTTGACGTTCCCAAGGACGCCCCAAGCACAGATTAAAAAATAAAGAATAAAAAAAACACAGGGACAGATCTTGAAGAGGAGGACACAGCAGTTACTAAACGCAGAGGAGCCAGATTGGCTGGTGTAGCTCCAGGAAATGAAGAGCTGAGAGCTGAAGAGGGAGGCAGAGAAGGCCAGTGGAGCGAGAAGAGCACGAGAGGACGGACATTAAGGAGTGCAGAGGGGGAGGACAAACCTGAGACACGGAGCCGCCTGAGGAAAAACAGGATTCACAGAGTAGATCAAGAGCCGACTGACAACACAACCAAAAACCTGCATGCCTGTGTGTTTACGCAATTAAAAATATCTTCTCCATCCACTCAAATGCTGCGTTGTGAATAATCAACATTTTCCATCATTAATATGCAGTTTTTTTAGGGAGGGAAAACAATTGTCCCCTGTATCGTCAAAGGGACGATAAAACAACCAGTGTTGTCCCATTGGCTTCTGTTTTCCAGCTCTTCCAACTTGCACATTTTCTGCACTGCAGCATCCATTAAAAATAAATACAAATCGTTTTATACCTCATCACCTGCTTATTTTGAAAGCCATTACACAAATAAATGTATTTATTACCACATCATTGACTTCACTATGGCGCCCCCATTATAGATGTTACATATTTCACGCAGGCAACATGATGATTATCTGTAGTCATAAGCAGCACCTGCAGTTGTTTCGGTGCATCACATGGATCATTTACCTGCTGTGTACCCCTCGCTGCGGCATGTGATTGTGACGTCAGGACAAAAGACAAGTTCCATAAGTTCCACAAGTTCAACATCACAAAAAAACCCAAACCCATATAAGAAACGGGAAAAACAACAAGACGGGTTATGTTACCGTATTTTCCGCAATATAAAGCGCACCGGATTATAAAGTGCACCTTCAATGAATGGCCCATTTTAAAACTTTGTCCATACATAAGGCGCACCGGATTATAGAATAAATAACTCAACATTGCTCAAACGTTAATGCAATCACAATATAGTAACACTCGAAATAGTGAAAACAATAACAATATATCAATAACTCAACGTTGCTCAAACGTTGATATCACACAACACACAAAATAAACACGTAAAGCATACTTTAATGAGTTAGTCCTCATCCATGAATCCATATTGGTCCATATATAAGGCGCACCAGATTATAAGGCGCACTGTCGGCTTTTGAGAAAATAGGAGGTTTTTAGGTGCGCCTTATATTGCGGACAATACGGTACTTGGAAATATTTTGTGAAAGTTATTTTCTTTGCAAAAACAAAGTATTTTGGTTTAAATATTGTCATCATTTAAATTTTATATTTGATATAATCAAAAAAATGCTTTTAACAGAGTAAAGACCACATTCAAAACAATAAGTCACTCTATTTGTCCAGATTTTAAAGTTAGGCCTTTGTTTATACTGCAATAGTACTGTTTTTGATTTAGGGCTATACAAATAAACTTGACTTGACTTGACTTTTCCACTCCCGCAATGATAACACAGCAAATATCTACTTGTCAAAGTCGTCAGCAAGGCTCTTTTTCTCAGTAGCGTCATTGCTCATGATCATACACATTGAGAAAGATAGATGCTAAGTCACAATGAAGCTAATTTATTCTTGCAGTCTTATGTTGAAGAAAAAAAAACCGAAAGAAAAAATCTATTCCGTGCTATTTAATTAAAGGCCAAAGCTTGTATTACGTCAAGCTGGTCTCCACGTGTGCCGCAAGCCCCATGCGTTGAGTCGAGTGTTTACGTATGGGGAAATTCTTTGGCGTTGTTGGCCTTTATTTGGACGAGTGACCTTTTTAACATGCTTGCAATCGGAAGCCATCGTGTCTTCTGAAAAGAGGGGAAAAAAAGGGAAAGGTTTTATGGAAATGCCACATGGCAGCATTGTATAATGACAGTGTAATGGGGGGTCATTAGGATTGTCTCTAAAAGACTGATATGCATGTGCAAAGAAACTAGAAGGGGCCAAACAAGATTGACCTCTGATGAGAGAATATACTCTATAATATTTTATTTATTACTTGATTTGGACAAGCGCTTCTTTTGGCACTTCTTTGCCACATCATTTCCTGTATGAAGTCTTAGTTTGATCCCCTTTAGCTTGGCGTGATCAGGCCAATATATTTTGGAACTCCAGATTGCCTACATCTTAGAATAAAATATTCTACATAATATCACATGGCTAGGCAAGTCCAGTCCTGGATTGTTGTCCAGCCTAATCATTTGAATCAAGTGTGTCGCAACAGGGAGCCATAGAAAACATGCAACGACCGGAGTTGCCTACCCATTAGTAATCCAAATACAGTTTTAATTGCTGCATTTAATCGCCTTTTATCTCCATCTTGTAAAGAGTGGTCATGCCACTAGCAGTTAAGACTCTTTAGCAGCACAAATGTTAACAGATTGTTAGCATTTTGGTTAATGAGCTTCATTTTAAGGAGAATACGCTGCATATCTTGGAGCAGATTTTTTGGTGTGTGTGATTCAGCTGGATCGCTTCATCGTTTGGTTTGGGCAGTCCCTCTCAAATAGTCGGGGAGGCGTGATGTCATGCCAGAGGGGGCGTCGCATGTGACCCCAGGAAACATGTTAATTAGGATCCAGTGTTATGATGAGGTGCACTTTTTACAATTTTATAGACAAATTATACTATTTATAGTCACTGAGGAGAGTTAGGGGGCCGTGAAATATTTTCTTCTTTCCGGGGCATAACAGAAAATAATTGAAGAGCATTGGGTTAGGAAAAAACACGCCGCTGTGAAGCGAGCCTTTTCTTGTGATTGGCTCGTCTGCATTTTTGGGTGTGGCTTAGTGAAAGGTTACTTGAGGACTCTTGTCCTGGATACAAACAAACACAAAAGTTATTAAGCTAGAAAATAAATGAAATTTCTGTTTGGTCTAATTAAAGTGGTAAAATTGTTTCACTGAATTGACTTTTGTTCATCCATGTGTTCACTGATGTGACTCTGCACCCTCTGGTGTTTGTTCCAGCACTGACTCATTCCCATATATTTTTTTTTTTGATGGTGTTGGGTGACACGAGGCACCCAGAAATGTTTCTCATGTTGCCATTTTTCTCACACAAGTCTCCTAAGTGTGAAAACTCCCATTACTCACTTCCATTCTTGCTTTGTGACTTCATCCAATCAATAGTACAGCCAACAACGCTTCTGCAACAACCACACCAGCAGGAATCAGCAAACGAACTGTTTTTACAGAGATGATATATTTGTGTGTTGCCGTGCTTGCAAAGAGAGCAACAAAAGCAATGCTCGTCATTTTGGTAGCTTGTTGCTTTTCAGGCCTGATAAAACCCTTTGCTTTGCTAATGATCACAATTAACGACATCTAACAAAAGACTTATAATGCGTCACCATGTTTTGGACCTCGCCTTTGACAAAATTGTCCTGGAAATTGCAGCAGACGGTTCGGAAACAATGTATTAGCACATATTCACAAAAGTGCAGTCTAGTCTATGGATAACTCCCACAAGGTTTTTAAAAATGCATGTAGTCTCTGGGGTTTTTTTTTTGCAACAAAAATATTATGTTTGGTAATGCCCCTTGGAAGGTCAAGTAGCGATATTTGTTTTAAATGTTATTTTTCTCCGTCCTTCCCTCTCCATGAGTACATTTTAAATGCCATTTCTTAGGTCATTGGCAAAGTTTTCCCTCCTCAAAGCCCACCTATTATAATCATATATTAATGAAGTCGTATACAATCCTGCCTGCATCTCTTACTGATGCCATTTTTCTAGCGATAGTTCAGACAGCTCCGTTTTTTGAGCCAAGCTTTGTTTATTTATCGATTCGTATTGCACTGCAAGTCCTCTGTTGTATAATTTATTAAAATACTTTTCCGTAAAGAACCGGAAAGTTACACGAGTCCTTACAGGTAGCCATTACAAACAAACAAATATATATATATTTTTTTTTTTGCCAAATCCTTATCCTACAACACACCTTAGAGTCGTTATTAAGATAATGGCGTCAACACCGCTGCTCTCAGAATCACGGAGGACTTTTCACTCTCATCATTTACAAACTAAAAAACCTCTCGAGAAGGTCAGATATAATAAGCGTTCAACTTTTTGCTTTGATAGCTCACCAAGAACGACAGTCATGGGGCGGGACGCTAAACTTGCAGTTGATCAAAAGCCTTTCACTTTTTTCTCTTTAAATTTACATCTCAAGTTCCTCAAAGTGCGATGCTACAAATCATAAGATCCAGTCAGAATCCCACACTGATTAATTTTGATGTCAACAGTACATCATCCACACGGATGAGTGCATTTATTTCTAGGCCGATGGAGTGGTTGCATACTTCTGGGAGTTTGCGGAGATTGCCAGCTGCATGCTGAGGCTTCGTGCAGGTTGGTCCGAGCCTGGTGAGTATCACCTGCTGCTTTTTAATGTTGTTCCCTGCAACATCCGTGCACCACGCTCACGTATAAGTGAAAATAATTTGTTCAGCATCCAAGCCTATTTTAGTCGTTGTGATCCATCCTGTGAACGTAATTAGTTACAATTCACGAATACTGTTGTTGGTGCTGGTGCATGCAGTTTTGCATGACTTTCATCCGGCGAACACAAGGTGAGAATTGTATGCTACACCCTGAATGTTCAAAACAAAAATTTCATTTGTGCGACTTGGCTTTCCATTTCATATCCCCGAGCCGTGCACCAGTTGAATAATGGAAATTCCATCAACACGTTGCTATACTCATGGTGAGTTAGAGGTACAAGGACGTGCTTAATTCACACATATATAGGCTCGGTGGGACATTACTTTGACATTGTGCAGGAAAACCTCCTGATTTATGAATACTTTTTATCCGGACGGCCTTAATCTAATATTTGTATTTTCAATCTGTGAACTATAATGCCGCCTTGAGCAGTGCATGTGTGAAAACATTCGCTGTAGTGTAATAACACAAACGATTTGAACGGCGTCTGACTCAGATGAAAAAATGCAAACTTGTAATCTATTGTTATTTGCTTGTTGTTATTTAGCTGAGTGAAAAGCAACAAACATGACGCAAGCATCATCAAATCATGAACTGACTTGACTGCTAAAGCTTACTTTATCATGGCAATGATAAATTGACCTTTGAGTGTCAGCGTGACACAAAAAATAAATGTCTATGTTCTCCTTCCATTGTTGGAACATGGAATTAGGTCTGCTTACTTTTTGCATGTAAAAAAAACTTTTTTTTTCTTGTCCATCCCTTTTGGCTACAATGGATGTGCATTTATTTTTTTTCCTAAAAAAAGCAATTAGCTCCATCCAGACAAGTTACTTCCCCTTCTCTGAAATTAACTTTGTGTGGCTTAATTTAATTCTCTCTCTCTCCATCCCTTCCTCTCACTTTCTCTCTCTGGCTAATATGCTTTGAATAAAATCACATTTTAAGCAGCAGTCAAAGCTAAAGTTTAAAAAAGTCCTTTGCTACTTCGATGTTTGTGGCCAGAGGTGGCATCTGTAATCCTGACAATGGCTTCTCACTTACCACAATAAATGAACAAAATTCTTGTTGGGAGAAGTCAATCAGGATTACACCTCAGGAAACAGATTTTGAATTGGGTTCCCCTCCCAACAAGTGCAAACATGATTATGCGACACGAGATGACTTAATTCCTTATGATTGGCAATGAATTTAAGGCTGCAACATGCTTACAAATGTTCACTCTATATTCATTGTTGTTGCACCTGGTGGGATGCGTTTCAATACAGACTGTCAGCATTCAAGATCCTTTTTGGATGAATTTCACTTGTAAGGAAATTATGCACACCCACATGTAGTGTACTGTACAAACGTGGCAAATTGGTTCAGTCGCATCGTTGTAATTAAATATGTGCTTGGATTTGTCAAATCAGCCCAACTTGCCAACTAGCAGTTTATTCAATTCAGTCAGTGATATGTAAATGTTAATCAGCGTCAAGTTTGAACCACAGGATACAACTAAATTTGAATACCCCAATACCAAACTAAGATCTATGTACAAAATACAGTCACTGCACAATTAGCGGCTATCACTTGAATGAATGATGATATTATATATGATATATGATGTAACATTTTTATTATCTAACAAAAGCATTACTTTTTTAACTATTGGATTGCAATGCACATGTAAATTTGCATCAGACTGGTCTAATTCAAATAAAAGCAAATAATCCCATAAGAAATTTATAAGTACATGTCTTATATTGCACTAGTAAGTAAGTACTGTGTTAATGATCAAGTAAAAAGTTGTGAATAATTTCACATATAAGTCGCTCCTGAGTATAAATCACCCCCCCAGCCCAAACTATCAAAAAAACTGCGATTTATACTCTGAAAAATACGGTATATATTCAAAATACATAGAAGGACTAGACGACAGAACACTCAATTCAACCTGACATGACTGTGACAAATGGCTGTGACTATTATGTAAATAACGCTGACAGTGTGTACACCCGAGCAAGAGATCAGATCAGGTCGAGTATTGAACTCAAAGATTTGTGAAAAGTGAGCTCAGGTACTTCTCATTATGACCCTTGGAGGTGCATTTAATCTAGTTTCTGCTCCTACAAGGTGAAAAAGTATTGATCCTCGGACACGGCGTGTGTGTTGAATGGGCAGTAGCCTAATGAAAGTAGCAGTGAGTGCTGGGGCGGTGTATTATATCAAGGTTTCGTCTGTAAGCCTCTATAAAGAACATTGTTTTGTACAAAAGGCTAATTAAAGAACCCCAAACTCTGTTTTATTGGTGCTGCCAAAGTCATTTTTTATTTATTACCGTAATTTTCGGACTATAAGTCGCGGGTTTTTTTCATAGTTTGGGTGGGGGGGCGACTTATACTCAGGAGCGATTTATATACATATATATGGGTTTTTTTCACTTTTTTGGGCATTTTATGGCTGGTGCGACTTATACTCCGGTGCGACTTATAGTCCGAAAATTACGGTACATCCCTGTTTGTTAGTGAGTAGGGTTTCACAAGAAAAAAAGTTTTGATGCAAATCAGGATTCCCAGAATTCCTTCAGAATTTTTAAAAATATACTTTCACATTGGTAATTTCAATTGCATACCTGATTTGAGAGCGAGCCTATCAAAAATAAGTATTTTACAGAACTAGGATACTTTACACAAACTACAGTGGAACAATATTTCTCAACAATTACGATCAGCATTCATGCTTTGTTTCCGTTTTTGCAAACTGACTAAAAACAATTCACCAGATGTTACAATATTGCAATTTCTGTAATTATTCTGATGGCTGCTTTCATGAATTCTGTAAATTCACATTTGGCATGTTCAGCTTTTTGTACTCATCAAGCGTCGACTCCATCTTTCTTGTTCTGCTGGCGCATCACTTATAAACTGCATCAGAGCACGCCGAACATTTGCAACAGATCATTATAAAATATTCAACTGATGTGCTTAACACCTTGATGTCGCATGTTGCCGCCTCAGAGGAATACCAGATGTCGGACTAATCCTGTTAATTGTTACGAGCTCTGAAGCATCAACTGCAAATGGGACGCTAAATTTGTGGATAAAGTTAGAGGAAGCTGGAGAAATGGTGCATTGTATGCCTTTAGATGTAAATTATTTTTAGCACAGTCTCAGACAAATGTCTTGTCTGACAATGTCATCAATCAACGACATGACTTTATATGAAGAAGCTGGGGTCATCTTGGAATAATAACTTGGCGTGTTTTGATCATTTCTTTAACCATCAAACGTGTTCTGTCTGTGTCATAGTATTTTTGTTAAGATAAAACACACACACGCCTGAGATTTTCAAAGCACGTGTAGGTGGAATATTTTTCTATGGATTTAACTAAAGTGCTGTTAGCTAAATTTTACATTTCAACCTTGACTTGAGAGAAAAGACTGACGGTAATAAATAAATCCACCTTACATTCATTCTTGAACAACTTATTCCAACCCAGGCAGTCTTGTGAAAAGTCAAATGAGGTTACTTATTTCTTAACGCAGTGCGGTCAATTCCGCTTACTGCTGGTGAAAAACGACGACCTGCCAACGAATGACACGAGCTAGTCTTGACCTTGGCACACCTAAAACGCTTGCTTTGTCTCATCGTTAAGCTTGTCATTTATCTCCGCCATCGCTCGTGAACAAGGTTAAATGCCGTATCCTTTAAGTCTACTCTAATAATTAAAAAAATATTTACTTTTGGGGTAAGTCACCAAATGACAGCTGTAGAAAGTTTCTGCCTCAGCTTCCCCTTTAGAGATATCTGCCCCCTACCCACCATTAAAAGGCTAGAAAATTAAAGTTTAAGGCATAAGACAAATGAGTAATTTTGCTGCCAAAAATTAGAGGCAACAAACACTGCTGCTGCTTTTGCGGCTGCAATAACCGCTCGGCTCCAAAACAATGCACGTTGCCCTTGGCGTTGCAATTTCACAAATTACCTCTTCAAATGAGAAAATGCCACGAGTCGATGTTTATGTGTGAGAATGTGACCACTGTTGTGTTTGAGGTTGCTGAAAGCACACAGAACATATTGAACGCCGGACATAATGCTCCTTAAAACAACACACGGCACAGCAGCTATGCGAAATTACAGTGGCTGCATCACCTTCCTGACAAGCGCTATAAATATTTAACACATTTCCACCCTCTGTGCGATGGAACTAAAATTAGTTTGGAACCTCTAAGAGGTTTTTTTTTTGCACGCTGATTAATCTCGATGATCTAAATTATACACTCGGTTACGGTTATTCCTCCAAAAGTTTTAAAACTCATGACGGCGTTGTAAATGAAGAACAACTTATGATTGTTCTTTAGAAAAGATGGAACAATAGTGCAATTTTAAAGCGTGGAAGGAAAAAATGATTTGGTGATTGTTCCATACGGCACTCCTTACAGTGGAATTTATAGTAGTAAGACATATAATCTAACTTTATGATGAGATGGGATCACTTTTAATTGCCCCAATCCAACTTTAATGAAAATCAAATCAACTCATTGTACATAATGACAGCAAAAAGGCGCAACCATTTAACATTCTTATCTAAATTTGAAAAATGCCACGAGCATTGCACTGTGCAGAGTAACAACAGCGGCTGTGATAAAGGTTGTTCAATTTAATAAAACAATCACGGCGTAAGGAGTTTGCCCTTCCTCCTATATCATGAACCTCTGAAGTCTGCTGAGGAAAAAAATCCTGTTGGGATCAAAGTGACAATGCATAATATAGTCTGATGTCTTTTTTATTACTCAAAACAGTAACATTGAGTAGCTACATTATTGAAAAAAAAATCCCTAAATTGTGTTTTTCTCATTAATGATCCATGGCTCTTAAATAATAGAATGTCTGAGCAACACCCTAACACCTAAACTAAAACCTAACCTGAACCAACCCTCAACCTAATCCCTAACCCTTCCAAGCCTAACCCTGACTGAATGATTGACTATTTTTTTCCATGACGTGAAAGCGTTTCCATTTGCGTCCCTCGTATGCTCCTGTGATGAGTGCAGAGCCCAACATGTGGCCATAAACAAGCCCAACTACGCATCCAACAAGCCATGGTTAGGCGCCGCGTTCATTTATTGCATTCCTCGGGGCACCACGGGTATCTGGACTCATTGGCGTGGGCCGTCTATCTCGTCTTTGCTGAGATATTTCAGTCGTTACCAAAAGGCTATACAAGCTGAAACAACAGGCAGCCCGTGCCATTCAAGTATAAATCAAAGAATAATGTCAATTCTAATGGGAGCTCCTGCTTGGAGAGCTTGTTTCCATGTAAGCGTTTGTCTACACTCTCAGTGGTACCATAACAGTAATGTCAATAACATCTACATTGCAGCAACTGGGTTGTTTGTGTTTCTTAAAAGCAACGGTGGAGTATTTGTGCCTAGATAATTGATGACTTAATGCCATCAGGTGATTGCTAGTTTTGAATGGAGGAGTTCAAGATGGAGTTATTTTTCATGTATGTGTTGATTTTTTAGTATAATGTTATAATCGTGATGCTGTATTGTCATGCTGTAACCCCAACCGGCATCTAAGCTCTATCACGTTTATAGTAAAGGAGATGGTCTTCTACTGAAAGACTATCTGGATATTTTGAACTAGCTTGCTAAAAAATGGGATTTCATAAATCAAGACTGCGCAAATTATAGCATTCATACTGATGATGTATTTTTTCAGATGTATTATTATAAATTATTAGATACTAGCGTCTTGTAGCATGGTAGCATAGTACTAATAAAAAATGAATCATTCATAATGTTTTTTGTCCTTTATATTAAAATTATATAATATATTAAAATAAAGTAAAGTAAGATTACCTCATTAGCGCTAAGTTTTTATCACTCAATTTATGGTTGTATGACAGATTTGAAATTTGTGAACAAATTGAAATTCAAACAGGTAAAATCTGAGAGTCATTTTTGTGAGGTGAGCTTTTATAATTTGAAAAACGTGGCCAAGTTTGGTATTCTTTCCAAAAATCTTTCGCCTGCAAGTTGATAATCTGCAAACTCGGGTGACGAAGGCTTTTCTAAACATAATTAACTGTTAACAGGTCACCAAAGCATTAACACCAATTCTAAGGAGCCCTGTCTTTGCAGCAACCATCTCGTATTCGACAACTTTGAGTATGTGCAGTGTGTGTGTGTGTGTTTGTGTGTTTGCGTGTGTGCCTGTGCGTCATGATCCACAGCAGCTGCCCCTCCAGCACAATAACAAGAGGGCTCTTTGTGTAAATTGGAGCCACAGCCTATTACTTCTTTTCTTTTTTCACTGCCGACCATACTTGTTCCAAATCACATTAACCAAGTTGATTAGCATAAATAATTTTCTCTTTGAATTTAAATGTTGTTTGTTCTGAAAATGACATTCAAGGGAGGAGGTTTGTGATAAAATTCCCTTTATTAAATGGATGTCCGCGGTATCTCATTGGCATTTCACTACACATTTCCCAAAAGGAAGACAGTGCGGGTGTCGTGGCTGGTGAGCACGAATGTTAAAATACCAGTCCATGGTGACGGGAATTGGTAAAAGTCTCTCTTATTCAGCGTTCATCCGGAGAGAATATGCTTCACAAAGGAACTGTAGTTGATGCATCCGGTGGCGTCCTCCTGTCCGGCCATGAGTCTGTCCACTTCGTCTTCCGTCATCCTCTCCCCGAGCGTCGCCAGGACGTGACGCAGCTCGGCGCCCATGATGGTGCCGTTGCCCTCCTTGTCGAACACTCGCAGGCCCTCCACGAAGTCTTCGAAGTTGCCTTGGTCTTTGACACGGGAAATGTGTTGCATCATAGGCAGGAAGGTCTCAAAGTCCACCAACTTGGTGCTCATCTCCTCCGGCCGCGGCTTCCCGAGCACCTTGAGCACATCGGCGTTGGTCGGGTTGTGGCCGAGTGCCCGCATCACGTCCCCGCACTGGGCATACGTGATCTTCATCTCACCCTTCGGCGTTCGGTCGAACAAGGCGAAGGCCTCCTTGAAGTCCTCGATTTGATCGGCGGTGAATTCAATGGTAATGCTCTTGGGATCGAAGTCTGGTTCCTTGGGACGCTCCGGTATCAGCTCGGGAGTTGGAGCCAACTTAGAGGCCAGGGAGGCCTTGGGCTCTGGCTTTTTGGGCTCGAGTTTTTTCGGCTCTATCTTCTTGGGTGCCATGTTTTACAGGGTTGGACAGGTGACCTGTGAAACAAGAACGTCTGAAGGGACTGGCGAGGGTCGACAGAGCACAGAGGCCCACCCCGCCTCGCTCGTCTTTTATATGTGTCTCATCCAGGGAAGCCACAGTGGAATTTTCACCAGTGCACTATAAAAGGAAGAAACCCAAAATAGATCCCCATAGCAAGTGATGTCAACATTAAGTATTGTTCTCAGCTGTTGTCATCTGGCCGCCGGTGCTATTTGTTGTCATTAGCCAGGGTCCAGTTGCATTAGGCCAAAAATGTTCTGTCTCTCTGATGGACAAAGGGATCAGAGTACGGATAACATATCAAGTCACCAGGGAGAGCGACGAAAATAGCTCTTCTCGGCAACTGTTAAAGGTCTGGGAATCGGTGCATTCTCCGGGAACTCCTTTTTTCGTCATTTAACATCTGTGGCTAGTAGCATTCGGTCTCAATTTAGCTTCTTACTCACTTTGTTAACGTGAATATCGCTGTTCGTAAACACGAGGGTGCTCTTATTTACAATGATATTATATTTTGAGTATTTTAAGTAGTTTTACTCAAATTCCATGTAAAATGAAAAAAAAAAAGTATTGTAGATTTGAAACATAAAAGAGTAGCCTACCTAAGTTTGAATGATTATAAAAAAATGCCAAGTTCATAAAAAGAGGCTTCAAAATGTTCTCAAACAGACCACACATGCTCAACTGTCAAACACAACTACGTCCAGAATCTTTCTTGTGTTCACACATTTCTACATATTTGAGGTGCAAAATTGAAAAACATGAGGCATCTTCTTAATGATTCAAGTGGACAACACATCTGCCAATTCACTGATGCATGACATCAATTCCCCGAGTTTTCTAGTCCACAGAACACACTATTAAAATAACGACAGACACCCAAAAAAAACAAACGACTATTTTGCCAGCGACCTCCAACCGTGACGAAAACTTTCCTTCGTGATTTGGCATCTTTCTTCTCACTTATTCTTTCGTTTTTACATCTGCAAACAGATCATCCCAGTGTAATGACTACATCAGATGCCACTTACTGAAGTAGTCCACTAAACAGCATTTCTGTCACACAAGCACAGCTCATCCAGTTATATGGCAACATCGACAGATCAACCCCGTTGCCAGCCTGCAGGAGGAAACCCAAGATTTGTCCTAGAATGGCTCGCGTATGCACCCGCTGCGTCGGTTGCCCGGCAACAGCCGCGGTCTCATCATGTATGCCCAACCTGATGCGGTGATTTGTGGTGGACCTGCAAATGCGACATTTACGGTCAATAGGCAGCACGGGGGCTCTGACTTCTTTCTTTTTAGTGACCAGCCGATTCCGAGGATGAAATGTGGCAAAGTACAATTTGATAGCCTTGCAGAATTATCAGAATGTGAATGATTTGAACAGTGAATATCAATTAATTGAATAAATGAGCCTCCTTGAGGGTGTTCTCAAGCATCAATGGGCGCTGGTTAACAATGCATTTTCACCACAAGAAGTTTTACTAGGAACTCTTGGGTGTGTTTGGGTTGTGAGAACTTATGCCCATACAAATTAGTCCTGAGATATTTAATTGTGGCCAAAATAAGGAGAGAGCCCAAGGAACTCTTGAGTTTTGCAGCACTAAATATAACTGGAACCTTTTAGTGTCAGGAACTACAAAATACCAAGAAAACTTGTGGATGAATTCATAAGTGTTATGGCACAAAAATCGAAGCTGGTAAAGGTACTAAAACATCAAGACTCAATTCACACCGTTTTATGTTAGCGTCAATAATTTTCTCGGATTCTTGTTTTTACATCAGGAAGCATTTTGTTTGATACGTTGTGGGTTCGTGTGAGGCTTACTTTGTGCACCGGATTAGACAGAGCAGATGCAAAAGTTTAGAGTCTGCATTTTTGCGGGTAGAAAAGGGCCACTGAAGACGTTTGGTCCACTTTCTCGGGGATTAAGTGTCTGAATTCAACATACTGGCATTCCAGCTGAGAAAATCACCTGGTAAGCTCCAAGAAAAACATCTTCTAAGCCTGTGTGCTGCTGGGATAAACAGGTAAAAGCCAGTCAGAGACATCCGCCAAAACAGCATCACAGTCGAATCGGAAATAGACCGGTCCGGCTGAACAGGAGAGGATTGGACCGCCGAGCCAAGTACTCCAAAGAGAATCGAGGAGTATGAATAGCCTGGAAACTTCTCTAATCTCCCTGTCAGAATTCCAAGTCAAGCTTGGGAGAAATGAGCATAGTGCCTGGGAGATGAGGCAATTGTGTTGTGTGCTCTCCCAGCTATTGTTTGACTCACAACAGGCATGACTACCTCAAAGAAACGATGCTGTACGAGAAGAGATAAAAAATTGATGGGTGTGCAAAGGATCATAAAGTTCATTTTGGCTCTCTCATTGTATCCATAAAACAGTTGAACAACATGAGATGGATACAAACAAGCTTTTCAAACCCTAATACTGTAACATTCTGATGGTAAGACTGTAGTGTGATTAAATCTTTGATTTTAATGACTGAATCAACCATACATCTTTTTGGTGTGATCAAGTGTTTCTTCAATTGTGAATGAATTGGAAAAATACTCCATCTGCACCGTTGAACAGACCCACGGACTATAAATATGTTTCCTGTCCCGCATGACTCAATGATTATCTCTTCGGGTGAGGAAATGATACCAATTGCTGTTCGGTATCAACTCTGCTGACAACTCTGCTGCCGACACTCGCTGATGTGCGATGCATCTTTTTTTAATCGCAGGCCACTGCTATTTTTATTGTTGTCTAAATGAAATACACAAAGGGAGTTTCTCTTTGGGTGGGTGGGTCAAAATCATTATATAATTGTTTCACCCAAACAGTTTTAGTCAGGTGGCAGCATGGTGTCAGATCTTTTTTGCCGCAACTGGGTAAGAACCGCAATTTTTGCCTCAGGTCAGGGGTTAAGTTGCACACCTGAGTTCGTCCGCTGCTGAGTGTATTGACTTTTTATTATTATTTTCATTTTGTGTGTCTTCAGTTGAGCGTGAAGTGCCTTTTCCTGTTTGTGGGTTTGCTAGCACTGGGAGCAGCGGGGAAAATGACAGAGAGAAGCGGGTTGAGGGGAAAGAGGAAAGAGCAGAAAACATGGATGCCTGCTGTAATTAAGCAAGTGAAGTATTGGAACAGACAGTGCCTTCGCCAGCTCTAATTCTTCAAACATGGTCTTGATTAAAGTGTTTACACAGTTGTGTGTGCAAACGGCTTCCTGGAAGAGGCATCCCATTATAACAATTCAATAGTAACCGGTCTACAGTATTAGCCCATTTCTTTTCGAGTTCTTTTAAACATTTGTCCTAATTATCGTGCTCGGTGCTGATGCTGATATTGTGGAACTTCATTACTCCTTCACCTCAAGGTTTATGTTTTTTAAGCATTTTTTTCAAGGAAATTAAAGAAACTTTTTTTTTTGCAGAAAATAATGAAAAGTTTTACCCCCCCCCCATTTTGCTAGACAACTAGAATTTGTAATACTAAAATGTTAAAACATTGCATCATTCATAACTGTCATTGAAGTGTAAAAATAAGTCAAGTGAAACTAAATAAGTGTCAGAGACGACTGAGGTTGTGGAAAAATGTTTAATGGGTAGTGTCGCTGGGGTCGGGTGGCTTACTTACTGCATAATATTGTATATAATATCTACATTTGTGGGTTTTTTCCTGTACTGATTAATATAGTCTCTGTTCTCTTGAAATTTCTGGTCGATGGGAGACTGAAGATGGAAATTAGTTCACATAGCAACAACATGATGCAAAGCAAATTTTCTTTGTGATTAAAGTCATCTCCACATGGTCCCTACTCAATGAATGAAATCAGCAAATAATGAGGCATAAAAACAACAAAACACAGCCTGAACTACAACGATGCATCGGGAAATGAAAAAGCTTAACCTTTTTATAATCCATTCTCCCCACATTCTTCTTTTGTGAATACGCCGTGTGAAAGCACAACCTTCTTTTGGAATAAGTGTCACATTAAAAAGCCAAAGAACAAACAAATTTGACACAAGTTAATCGCTTGATGCTAACTGAACTAAGGTCAAGGGTGATGTCTGGAATTATCAACACCAATGTGTGTCTTTAATTGAAAATGTATTTTATTTTTTGATTATTGACATTTTCATTATTTATTTTTTTTAGGCTTACGTATGTTCACAAGAGAAATTCCATAGAGGCTTTGACTGCCGTTTGGACTTTTAAGGCCTCCCTGTCAAAAAGTAAATTGAATCTTGACGGCTGACCTTTCAGGTCTTTTCAATTTGACTTACAAGTACGCACCGTCGCCATGAGCTTTGGTCTCCTATTTTAGCAGGTTACCTAAAGTCGGACTTGGTCCAAATCCATCAATGAAATACAACCACTGTCTCAGGAGCCAACCCGTGTCAGTTCAGACCGGACCGTCAGGCCGCCTGCAGTCGCACCCGGTGTTATCTGCCGGATTAAAGTCTGGCCCGCCGTACGCCTCGTCACACAGATATAAACAAACACACCACAAAGATCTGCACAAAACATGCACTCATCCAGCCATGCATGCAGTGGAAGGCAGTCACTCGCTCAAGTCCAAAGGGAATGGCAGCCATCAGCTAGAGATTTACTGGTGGGATTTGAATGCCTCACCCCACCAGCCCTCAAACACTGTATCCCTCTGAATAGCACAGAATGTAGACAGCTATACAAAGTGCAAATAAAAACTAGCAGAAAAACATATGTGTAACATTTCATCTGGATTGTCAGGAACATATGTTCACACTATGGTCTCACCAGTGGTGAATAAACTCCAATTTGCACCTCCGAATCTTTTTTTAACAATTGTTTTTTATTTTTTTTATATATATACATGGGGTAGAGTCAGATAAGCTTAGGCTTCCTTCTACTCCCTTTTGAACAAATATGAATTTACGATAAAGGGAAAATTATAATGCAATATCGTTTTTTTTTTTCTTTCTTTTTATGTTCTATTGTCAGTTATCATTTTCTGTATTTTTACTTTTTTACTTGTATTTCTTTAATGTTCAAAATAAACAAACAAAAAAAAAAAAAAAAAACACTGAGGAAGTATGCCGAAGTCTTTTAATTTTTGGTTGATGATTGTCAAAGTCTCTTAACAAATGATTGATACATCTATTTTGCAGCCGCGTACACAAGCAGGGCTAAAGTGAGGTACACGCTTACCGACCATGAACATCTTAACGCTTTGTCTTGTCATTATTGTGCTGAATGATTTCAATAAACATGACACAAAACGTGTGGTACAGCTCAGCTTTGAGTTGCCCTTGCACATGAAGATTTGCAATTGTAGATATTGAAAAAGTTTGTCTGACAGACATTCTTTGCTGACACGGCAATAAATGAAGATTATTAGCAGGGTAGACTGGCAGCAGTGCGCTCGGTGTAAAAATGGATGCAACTTCATTTTGCTGCCAGGGCAAATCTAGTCTAGCATGCGTGGAGCTGTGTTGCGGCTCTCTGGTTGTTCCAGTCGAGTTGCCAAACCCCTGATGCACCTGCTAATTTGGTAACAGAAAGTAGATCATTTCTTTGCCAACTGCCACACCGCCCTACGCATCTCACAATTTAGTGACAAAAAGTAGACTCATATTTTAGACTGGCTAAAAGGAGGTCTATTTTGCACCACAGTTGGCGTCACGCCTTTGTGCGGTGTGCCAACATTCCATTTGGTCATCGTTGCAGATTTCCTTCATTGTATCTTTGCAAACACAAGCATCGTGACTTAGCTATTAGTTTTGCTAACCATGTGACCTTCCAGGTAAACAGAAAGGGGGGAGATATTGATCTTGAATTAAGGTCAAGCGCTCCCACTCTTCAATTACAGTGTCCAAGGACTCCTCGCTCATTTGAGATTGACAGATCAGAGAAGACTAGATTAAGATTGGAAAAAATGATTATCAAGATGACAGATGCCAAAAGCCCTGTCCAGAATTGATAAACATTGAGTGTTTTTTCTGTGTGTGTGGTGTGTGTGTGTGTTTTGTAGATTATATAGTAACTGTGACATGCAATCAACTCACACATTTTCAGTTTTCAATAAACAGATCCAGTCACCAAGTGATTACATGGCGTGTCAGTGAGTGGGGAAAACGGACATGTAATAAAGGTTACACAAAGAAATCTAAAATACATAAATACAAGCAAGCAAGTAAAAGAACCAAGACAAAAAAATTAGCCAAGGACAATTAGTATAATAATAAAGAAATTTGCTATAATTAAGAGCAACTATGAGGTGCTTGTCTAATGGCAAAGAGGAGAGAGCAAAAAATATATAGCATTTTAAACTAACTCAAGAATACTTAAAATAAAATACAATTCAGTGTAATGAAATAAAACAAAATCATTTGTAAACAAATATTTATCCGTCATGGAAATTTGATACAATTAAATATAATGGAAATTGGAAAAAGAAAACTAAATATATATTGACTTATTTGCTCCGCCTGCAGCTGTGAAATGTATTTCTAAGCCACCGTGTCAATTAATATAGTTTGCATCGTGTCTTCAATGTTTTCTGCATGTGTGCACACTGAGCAATTTATTGCACAGTTTATGTCAACAATACAAGTTGTACTGACCGGTCTACCAATATTGGCTGTTGCCAATGGCAAGAATGCTGAATGAAAATTCGCTTTATGCATTGTCTTTGGTTAGTCATATGCTTTTGTGCTTCAAACAAATGGCACCTGTGGAGGTAGGGCTGCTTTACCCTTAACATCTTCCTGCTCAAATGGCAGATAAGAACCGTACTATATAAATAATCAAGGCTGCTGAGTGCAAGTCGATACGGCGATAAGTTTTAGCCTTATCACTGGTCACATGCTTTTGGTTCCTTGCAACTCCGGACAAATAAAACTGAATATTACAATTCACGCAAGAGTCAGCCTTGAACTCTTTTCCATTACCAAACTGTCAGCATGTCACGGTGGGATAGCACTGCCACTAAAGAAGAAGAGGAGAGTGTCATATGAAAGGAAGTCTATATCTGTGGAGCAACACAATGGGGTTCGCTGGACTTTGAAAATAGTATAAGA
This sequence comes from Syngnathus acus, assembly GCF_901709675.1. NCBI lineage: Eukaryota > Metazoa > Chordata > Actinopteri > Syngnathiformes > Syngnathidae > Syngnathus > Syngnathus acus. Next base: position 5,186,205 of record NC_051097.1, read on the forward strand.
TCTTCCATTTTTTAGTTGTGGCTATTATTTAGCCAAAAGAGATTTTGTGAAAATATATCAAATCATCACGTTAAAATAAATTGTTCGATGACTATGAAGGACGTTGTTCTGCAAAACCGAGCAAATATACCTCAGAGCAACAGGATAGAGAAGGACTTCAAAGTTTTTTTAGTTGAGTATTTTAGAAATTAGTTTATGCTGAGAATAAACGTAGCTCCTCTTTATCAAATGAGCGATAGTGTTTTCCATTTTGTTATATTCATCTGGCGATAATTAGAAAATTAACTGGTGCAGAAAAATCTAGTGAGAAAAAATATATAGAACGCTAAATAGTTTAGATCAAGCTAATCCAATGTAAAAAACAGGCAAAAACTAAATAGTAAGAAATATTAGTCATGATGAAGTAGACACAAAAACACTTCACAATAAAACTATTAAAAGTAGTGCACATCATCTATAAAACAACCCAATACATTTAGTTGATTCGTAAATATAATTTAAATGTAATTCAAATACTGTGTTTCCTCTGTGTTTTCCAAATGGCTTCCGTTCTTATAATATTTTTCAGTACAGTGAAGCGCCGCTATCGAGCTCTGCTGCAAATAGCAAAAGGCCTCGAGTAATTGCCGCCTATTCATAATCATTTGCAATTAGCCATAGACGCCACAAGATGGCACTAAAGCATTTCTTTCATTTCGAATAAACAAAGTTTGGTGTCCTCGAGATGTCAAAAGATGGCGCCAAAGCCATATTTTAATATTAGATGTTAATTTGGCTTGAGCACAAAAAAAGGAAAATGTGAGTTTTTCCACAAAATATCAGAGCATAGTTTCAGAAAGAAAACCACAAATCGCTGACTTTGCCAATGCTGAAACACAAATCTGCTGTGGTTGATGCGGCCTTATTCTTGAGTCTTCCGGGACTTAGTCAGTCAGGAAGATGGCCTGGTGCATCAACAGACCTCTGAACACCACTGAATCTTTGAGTATGATTCATGATTGCCCTCATGTCATTTTTCTTTATTCCGCAGCAACCGGCGCGACGGTACAGTTGAGAGCTACAACAGCGATTAGCTTTTAGGTTCCACACACTCAAGTAGCGCTTGTGTATTTGGGGTTTATATAGGGGACGGTGGGAATTGAAGGGGTGCGGTGGAGGTCATTATAGTCCGTCAGCCGTCAGAGTGTGGGTCTCCATCTTGCTGAGTGATTGAGCGATAAGGCAGTCACAAGCCATGCAGGCTGGTCGTACATCAAGCAAATACAAGCCACCTCCACTAGCTCCCCGCATCCCCAAGGTGATATTGACTCGGGCTTGATAAAAAAAAAAGTGAGGGTGGGCAAGAAAGAAATATTTGCGCTCAGCATGCTAACGTCACGCTTGAATTAATCAAAAGCGCATCTGAGGTTATAGCTACATTTTCGTGTGCAGCTCCTCACAAGAGATATTAGATTTCTAAGATAATTAAGATGCTTTGTTGTATCATTTTGTATCATTTCTCCTGGTCCTTATTATATGCAAAGATAAGATAAGAGCTTTTAACTCACTCAGTCGACAAACTGCAATTATTATTTTATTTTTTTGGCATCTACTTTGAAGTCAGACCACTTCTTCTTTCCTACTGTGGTCCTGTCACTGCTTTTACTCCAGCACTGACCTCCTGCCACTCGTAACATTTTCTTTTGTTCGTTCTGGTGCCGCCAAGCCCAGCCAACAATATTGCCTTTCCTGCCACCACCTGACCAATAAGACCCTCGAAATTGCATTTTTTTCTTTGTTTCACATGGCACCATGATTCACCCTCACTGACCAGCATGGCTCATTTACTATATTCATGCGTTGCCTTACATTGACCGTACATGATTGAATATGCGCACATGAGCCGTGTGCACACTTTTCTGAGTGCAATGTGACTTAGCAAAGTAAAATGTTTTGCGTCCTACCTGGCAGTGAGCTTCATATAATCCAAGTGCAGTCTATCTCAAGTCTTTGTAAAGGACAGATTCTTGATTCAGCTTTTGCATTGAATTTCATTTCATTTTCCTGGTGAACCTGAAAAAAGCAACAACAAAATCCAGTGAGCATACTTAAGTACCACACATAATTTTGTGACTCAAATCTCGTATCAGCCAAGAAAGTCAGGATGTGTGCACAAAAGTATGAATGTGTGTATGTGAGGTCCAAGCTTAATTCCAGCATGCTTGCCAATCAAATTTCTACCCATCCGGACTCTCGGAAACAGATTGAGCCAAATTCTGTCCGAGACTTTGCGGTTGTGTTTGTTCGCCCCTAATTGCCTGCTGTCAAAATGTCTTGAGTGAGATGATAGCAGGAAATAGGACAGGGCATGCGTGAACCTCATTAAGTCATCACTCAGGGCTGCAGATGTGGCGGAATGAAACAGAGTTACACAGTAAGATATTAGCTGTGTCACTCGTGGGTTTTGATCTTGATAATAATTGTTTATTTTGACAAATAGAATTGGAAAAAAAAATCATTTGAAGAAGAGACAGGCGACAGCTCTGGTTTTAACTGGGTCATCGAGGAATGACAATATTGGCCTCACTTCACTTCGACGTCAGAGATGATTTTTTTTAAACTTATTATACGTTAAATACTTTAGCAGCGGTATTCTTTTATTTTATTTTATGTTCGCAAACAGGCTCAAAAGGGTCATCTAAATTTTTTAGGAGTTGGTTTCAGGTTTTGGTTTTACTAAGTGATACCCGGTCCAGCTACTTGTCAATCATTACACAGAGTATCCTCCCGCTTAAATAGTAATTCTTCTTCAACTTGCCTCAAAGAAATGAAAGAATTTAAAGGTGGGGAAGTTAGGTTTCACCTCATCACCCAAAAGTCCAAAGTCAGCCGTCAAATTCGACACCCCGGAGCCACAGTACCAATTTACGGAGTTGCTGTTATGGCCATGTCGGAATGTGAAATGTGAATCGTGCAGCCTAAATGAGTCCTAGCGAGAAAATGAGATTCTTGGGGAGAGCATTAAAAATACAAAGAATATACAGCAAAGGAACCCAGAGGGTGCATATCACTGAGATGTGGGCTATACATAATGCACAAGGCTGAAGATGTCATCTCAAATATGGTAATAAGACACTGGAATGGGGGTGGGGGTAGCTAATGGATCAGCACATTAAGTACACTTCTGCGAGATGAAGCAGCATAAAATAAGAGGGTAAATTTGCTGGATTGTTAATGTCGCCAGACAGAACTATTTGAATTATACTTTCATTATTTATCAGGAATCTCTTATCTAAGTCTCAAAAGTCAGGGAGTTTAATTTACGGTAACTAATTCCATAAAGTGATGAGTAGCACAAAAATCTAGGACTTAAGAACAAGAACTAATTTTAACACTAGGTGACTACAGTCATTGCAGCTATTTCAACCACAAGCCTGATTATGCCTCAATCAATATTATGTTTGGATGTAATTTTGTTTATTTTTCCGAAACTATGATTGCAGTTACAGTAATTTGAACATAAAATAATCCGATTTACAGTGTTTATTTAAAATAACATTTGTTTTTATATTATTTTATTACTATTATTGTTGTAAAAAATTAATCCAAATAATATACTTGGGTTATGAAATTATTGTTATTATTGTAATTATTACTATAATTATTATAAGTATTAAGACTGGTGGTATGGATGTAGATGCTTTAATAATTAAAAAAATTAAAAATGAATAATTCATCATATTTCATGATGATCATGTTTCTAAATGTTATTACGTAAATTTGCATGAGCAAAATATTACAAACGACTGCATCTTATTCAGTCGTGCTGGTGCAAATGCACAAAGTAAACTTGCATATTTAAGAGTGACTTTATATTCGTAAAACAGACTCCAGATGCTTACGATGATTACTTTCTCCCAGAGGGAGTACAAACAGTATCACTGTTGATCATAACGAGTTAAGATGGCGCTTATAACGGCCTCTGAATTAGCACGTTTGCAATTCATGCACCGCCAAATGCTAAGAAAGGATGGGCGTTTGTTAAAGCAGAGAATCAATATGCTCTTTCGTTTCACAAATCCCTTCTCACCTTTCCTGAGCAGATGGCTTACTCGAGAGCGAGGAAGAGCACAAAAAAAGGATACCAACCAGTAATCATATGTGCAATAAATGGTGCTGGTTATGTTCCTGTGGAGTGACGACAGATGGCGTGGTGATGGTCCTGCCTTGGAGTGTGTATGCGCAGTTTAGAGACACCCTCACGTTGCCCCTGATGGGGACTTGTTAAGCACGGTGGTTGTCTACACCTATCGCCAAGGCAACTATCCAAAGGAGCCATAAATCACACTGAAAGTGTCTTTCATTGACATCTCATTTTCTTAGCGTGCGGGTGCTATTGGGCGAGAGTTAAAGCTCGTTGAAAATTAGAATAAACAACGTCGACCTCGAAATTAGCTTGGCGTTTACTCCAACGATTTGTCTGCCGTTCGGGGTTTAGAATTGATCATGTGGATGATGCAAGTAGAAGCTTCAAGTGGTCTCGATTGGCTCATTTTTGATAATATAGCTTAACAAAAACCCTGTAATGAAGTCAACGTCAGTCTCTTAATGGGATTTTCAATCATTTTATTATCGTCAAACACAAGCGAGTGAAGACGAGTGCCTCCATGTAAAAAAGTGGACAGACAAATACTATTGTAAGAATTCCAATGGTGTGCGTTGAATTTTGGAAATGGGCCTTCAGTGGGGGTTGAAATGATCTAATCCACTTCTTAACTCATTCACTGCCATTGACAACTATAGACGTCATATCCATTTTAACTGGGGTTAATAATGCCATCACTTTGCCATATTGTTCCAAAAAATAATGCAACTACGAGTGGCCTTTTACAAAAACTTTGTATATTCTTATGTGACACCATCCTATGTCCTCAAGAGCAACTCAATGATTTTTTTAAATTTTGACAAAAATATGTTCTCTTCTTGCTGATTCCCCCATCGAAAAATGTACAGTCCCGACATCGTATATAAAGTAGCCCGTAATTGCCAAACAAATACAAGAGAAAGAAATCTGGCTGTCATTGTAGCCTTTATCAGAGCAGTCACACCTTCCTGGTGTGAGGGTCTAAAAATAATCTGGTCATGAAAAAAATCTGACTAAATTTTGCTGACCGAAACAGGTCCGTTCTCCAAGAGAATTTGCCTCTCTCTACCTGACAAAAAAATATGTTTGAACAATTGAAATCCAAAGCCTATTAAAATGATAAACGTTACAGCAATTGACACAAGCTGTAATTTGTAACACCCGCACTTGTTCCTTTGTTTGAATGCAGATTCAAGTCACTTTACTGCTGGCTTTGAGTTGGATCCATATCGGGCTCATTTATAGCCGGAGGCTTCATATATGTGATATGATCATAGCGATCCTTTAAACGCTGAATGCCAGATAGGTCGAGCACATCCATTAGCTGATTGGCATCAGCAGTTTCATTCAAGACTTACAATCAGTGGTGCATTGTTGTCGCTTGGCCACCAGCTAGTAATCATCAGTCATACCTGTAGCAATGCTAACCCTTACAAATAGAACACAGCACGCTTTAATGCCAGACAAAGGCTACCTGCCATAATTAAACAGCTTCTCTTCTGACACGTTACATTGTGTTGCCTGCCAGCCAGATCCGTGGCCCAAAGGAATCGTGACTCAACTTGTGTTGATCACATATGCTTCATCCGCTTCTTCTTCTTTTTTTTTTTATGTGGATCACACGTCCAACTGTGCGCAAGCATATGGGGCTGCTTGTGTCTCAGATTGTGTGAAGTCTGCATTCATTGTTTGTGATTTCCTGATTCAAATGAAAATCTATCAGAGCAGAGTACAGAAAGGATAAACATCTAATAAGTATTTAATAAAAAAACTTCCGCTCATATAAACTAGACTTCACTGGATGAATTTACACAATTTCTGATTGGAATGCCTTTCCTCCTCGTTGTTGTCTAAACTCCGTAGGCATGTCGATCAGCCGGGCTGTTACAGCCAGCCGGATTTAGTATGTTCAACACTATGACCTTTCTTTGACCTTCTATAAATGCATTTGAAAGGATGTCTATGTATTCAGGAAATGAGATACTTGAGAGAGAATTCAGCCAATAATATGCATATGTGCCCTAATTGTGTATAGGACTGAGCGCATGATGACTTGACAGGTTGCTACTACAGATCTATTTCTGATAAAGGTGCATATCTGCTGATTACAGATGAACAGTCAGCCATTATGTTCTTTAATTATTGAAGTAACTGTGCATAGAATATGACTTTCTTCTTCTGCCTGCATTATTTGCATTAACAGCACACTTGGGAGCCCCATTATCATCAGATGCTCTTGTTACGCTCATAAGGAGATTGGAGTCAATCGGACAGAGCTGACAGATGGGAAAGAAGCCGGACAACGTACACTGGGGCTTATCTGACAGGGGCCACCATTAAGGCAAGTGACCGACTGACAGACTGTGTCATGCAGGCTGACACACACACACAGAGTCAGTCGAGCAGGAGACAAAATGCTCTGACAGACTCAACATGGACTGACAAATGGACGAGGAATGCCCCGACTAGAAGTTTTACTTAACTTATGGACCAAACTTAAATTGCTTGGAGGGTGTCAATGTGATATGCAGATATGAGCAAAGCTGTAATGTTTGATATTTCCACGTGTTGCCACAGTCAACTTGAAAAAGTAATTTAGTTACTTCATTGAGTACTTGACTTACTTAAAGTACCGTATTTTCCGCACTATAAGGCGCACCGGATTATAAGGCGCACCTTCAATGAATGGCCCATTTTAAAACTTTGTCCATATATAAGGCGCACCGGATTATAAGGTGCACCTTCAATGAATGGCCCATTTTAAAACTTTGTCCATATATAAGACATATATATGTCTTATATATGGACAAAGTTTGGCCCGCGGGCCAGACTTTGGACACGCCTGCTGTAGTGGCTCAATATTGGTCCATATATAAGGCGCACCTGATTATAAGGCGCACTGTCGGCTTTGAGAAAATTGGAGGTTTTTAGGTGCACTTTATAGTGCAGAAAATACGGTACCCAAATTTGATCACACGATTGAATAGTTATACAATTTTGGTGGGATTTCTGACTGGAGATAATGTATTAGTTGATTAAAAAAAATAAACTTACATACATAGATTGACTTAATCGTGCATTATCATGCATTCCTTGCTTATTATTATGAACATCTATGACTCCAAAATAACCAAAACCCCAAAAGTTTGCAAAAATATTCACTCATTCAAAGGCGAGGACGTTTTAAAAGACTTGTTCTTTACAAATCCACAAGATCAAGAAAAGGCCACGACAAGCAAAGAGAAGCAAGTATAACCTTTGTTTTGAAATGTAGAAACAGCAATACAAATGCTTGGTCACCCCAAGTTTTCAGCTCTGACCTTGGAGGAGGCAGAAGTGTTTTTCCTCTAAGGACATGCAAAGAATAATAAACTAGTTGCTGTGGAGGATGGAAGGGGCATAGCCTACGCTTGTGACGTATTACTGCAATGCAGACGGAAGCTATGCTCCTATGAGTTATAGTCACTCAGACAACAAAGAAAAGCAAAACCTACGGTTAAGGTTGAGTCATAGAAACATTTTATAATTGAATGTGTAATAGCAGTCTAGTGAAATACAGTAATTATTTTAAGTACAGCATTTAACAAAGTTAAATTGTGGCTAGAATATTGTAATCCAAGTTATTCATATTATACTTCTCATGTCAACACACATCTTTGTTACCTGATTGCCTTGAATTCATGAAATCTGACATTTCAAATGAAACTATAAGGCCCAGGGAGCTGAAGCAGGGAAAATGATGACTCAGGGACATCGACTAGTGGTAAAACAGAGAAGAGATTAGGAGATAATAGGAGAATTGTCTGTAGTTCAGGTTGTCATTGAATCCTTCCACTGTGGGTCAGCTTCTTGGGGCATCGACTTAATCAGTAATGACGACACAAAGCAGAAGGCTGGGCTGCTTCCAGACGAAAGCACTTGTCAAATTACCCGCAGAGCATCGATTCGCAATCGATTCACAGTCCGGCTGAGATAGGAGAGTGGTGACGAATGGCATTCTTTTATACAGGTAAAGGCAGTAGCCACTTCTTTGGTAAGAAGATCAAGAGGCTGTTAGAGACATGTGCTTTTGGGAAAATTTGATATTTATAAATATTCGAGGGCCAATCCTAATCTCAATTCGAATTAATGTATTCATTTAAAACAATTAATCGTATTGTTTTAATACAGTGCTTCTGCTTCTGTCGCAATTTGGGAGAATTTATTTTTTTTGTCCGTTCAGACACCTGGGCGGTATTTTTTTTGTACAAATTAATGACTGAATTGGTTTAAATTACATTACCATTTCAAAATAACATTAACAGTATTGCATCAACATTGACAAAAATATATCTGCGGTGTCCTTTTTAAATGTCAATGTCGTTAAGTGTGCGACACTGAAGATGCAAATTGCGACTCGTGCTCGCTGTTACGTCATCTCAAGTATACCTCAAAGATAGACATCTTAAGTACACATCCAAACAAGTACACATCATAACAAGTACGCTTTTTCCGCTATATCCTCTCAAGAGCAGATCTTCAAAAATACATATCTAAAGAAGACCATGCTCTGAAGCACATTTTCTTGCAACAACAGATATTTTGGGCTACATCCTCTCAAGTACACTTAAGAAGACATGTGAAGTACACCTCTTCACAAAGTTGCAAATACAAGTCTGAAGAAAAATGCATTTTCATAACTGGATATGAAAGGCTCAAGTACACACTATTCTTCAGATGTCTTTGTGACACAACTCAAATGACACATCTTTAGAAGGACACATTCTCAAAGATTTCTTCATAATGATACCTAATAGGCCACATCCTTTCAAATTTGGTCTCAATTGTTTGTATCTGAACTGCCTCCCACACTCATAGATCCTTATTTGAGGATGAATCAAAGTTTCTGATGAGGTCAAGGCAGCATAGGGGCCACACCATGGGTTTCTCCCTTTCACTGAATAAGTTCATCAGGAAGTGAAGTGCTCATTACACTGAGCTCACCTTTCCTCCTTGTAAACAGCTATGTCCTTCTGCTGTGATCATTGTTCTACTTTATGCCGTGGCTTGTGGATTGCGTTACAAAGCATATAATTATACTTCTCTTGAATTATGAGCCCGCGCAGAGTCGTAAAGCATGCACCTGCCGAGTAAGTAGACACGCTAAATCATTTGTGCAAATAGAAACTGCTGTGCATTCTACTGCAATAAGTTGAAGAAGAAGCTGCCCGGATTGGGGGGAGTAGGTGTCGTCATTTTGAAAGGCTTTGCCATCCTCATCATCACCTCAGAGGGAAATGATTTTTGTCAGCGTGACAGCATATCACCTCCGCTCGCAGTTCAACGGAATAATAATGTCATATTGTTATGGCATGCTGGCGTTATTATGACCTTGGTCAATTTACTACATGAACATTGATTTGAGAAATGAAAAACAAAACCAAATACATACCAATACTATATATAGTACCTACACATGAACTTTAAACCACTGTCTAAACATTATTTTAAAAATATTACACACATATTGTTATATATGTATATTTATATAATAATTTAATATCATATAAAGCCTGTATCATAAAAATAATAATAATAATAATAATGCAATTTCCTGGCACTCTGTACTACTTCAAAATTAGAATCACGTACTGTATGTGTGTATGTGTGTGTGTGTGTGGGGGGGGGGGGGGGGGGGGGGGGGTTAGGGGGCGTCAACACAAATCAACTGTAAAATTGTCAACATTTAAAGGAGAAGTCAATTATAAATTAGAAATCATCTCCAGAATACACATATAAAGGTTCTATTTAGGGTAAATGAATGAAATGTAGGCGAGTATTTTGGTAAACACAAAGACATGACAGAAAAACAAAGACAGAGACAGAAAGATTAATCATCTGAATGCGCAAAAGATGCGCGGAAACCATGGTTACGTCTAAAAATTTCATGCCATACATGTCAATCACTCAGTAAAATGAAAATGAAACCAGTGCATATTCTGAGCACAATATGCAGCATCTTTATTAAAGTGTAAATCAGGTTGTCACAGGTGGGTGTTGGGAAACAGGATGTATGCATACCCGGCAGCTATCATGGGAAATGGAATTTGAAGGAAAATATAAACAAATAAATAAGAATCTGGTATATTAACACGGTTCTGAAAACGCATGCAGAATAGATAGAACAGGCAGACTATTTAAACACACCTGCATATTGACTGCCATAAACAACACGGGTGACTATGAAATTTTAATCCATTTTATCCATTATGTATCCCTAAATGTTAATGTAAAAAAAAAAAGTCTTTATTTATACAGTGCTATGTATATACAACAATTAAAATGTTGAGCACATTAGGTTTTGTAGCTATATATTTTGCTAGTTTTAACTCAAATTTGCTTCAAAATACAGTGACCTCAGGGCAAAGTTTGCATCTCAATTCCATATCGGTGAAATTGATACATAACGCTATAATATAAAATAGGTTTAGGTTTGCTGCTATGTAGAGACTTCAAGTACACAAAATTCATTATTATTACATTGGATGGTATTTATACTATTCATCCTTTGTATATTAGTAAAGCCTATTATTCCCTTCAAAGTAATCCCAAGAAAAACAACTTCAGTTTCCAAAATATAAAATTCAGACCTATTCAATTGAGTGAAAATTATTATCTATAGAGGTGAAGCATTTATTGAATCGGCTGGCATTATATTGAACATAATGGAAGCGTTTTGGCCGGAACAATTACATCAGTGGCAGCCTTGATGGCCATGAGAAGCCTTTAGAGAGCAACGGTCGCAGCATCTTTTCTGTGTCAGTCGCTTCTTTTCTTCAATGTCGGTGCAAATGTGCTCCAAAGCAACAAATTTCAATTCATAAGGATCCCAAGGACCGGGGCAAATATAAAAGCAATAAAAGATATCCAGGAGATAGGTCCTATCTCCAGTCATCACAGTGCAAAGCATGCATCAGGCTTTTGTCCTTGAGACATTTTCCTCTCGCTGTGCGTCCTCCTTCTAATACTTACCCCCATGATATGAAAAATGTGATTAAACTGTTCACTGCTGGGGAAAAAGGGGCAGTGATTTTCCCAGAGTCATTATTTCCGAAGCTGCCGATGGAGCGGCCACGCTATCTTTTGCCCTTACTCGTACATTATTTTATTTTATTTCCAGTACCTCATTTTAAGGGACACTTTCAAATAAGTGGATTGTAAAAAAGACACAAAAGTCCATTTGTGATTACATTCACATATCTTATGTATCATAACCCCGACGGTGGAAAAATTACTCCTAGCTAAAAATATTGATTTGACAGTGTTTGTTTGGCGTATAAACAGCCACAGTTTCACTCCTAGTGAAGAAACTTGCCGTGACCTAACATCAATTTTATAATTTGCTTATTAAAGATGTCCGAGGTTTGGAAAAACAAGAAAGCGCTCCCATTTTTTTTTTTTTGTCCATTTGGAGCCATTATTGACTGCCCTAAAAGTTGCTAATTGACGTAACTGGGAGTAAGTTAATTGCTTTCAAGGCTAGTCTAAAAAGTGCTCTTGATCTTCATCGTGGAGCATCACCTTGCTCTTTTTTTTAATTTTCTGAGGATACAGTTAAGTGACATCGGAAGTAGACGGACAGATGGGGAGATGGATTCATGGAAAAATTGGATTAAGGTTACAGTTCACAGATTTGACAGTGGTCGAGCCAAGGGAAAGGTACAACAAAAAAATGCTTGAAAGAAAGGATGGCTGAAGGAAGGGGCAGAAGGGGGATAATGCAAGAGCGAGAGATGAATGCGACGGTGAGGTCGGCTTCCTTGCCTGGAGCGTTTATGATGGATGGTGTGTTTTTCTCCTCCATGCTCGCTTCAGTATGTCACTGCCGGCTGGTGTTAAGGCACTACTCTGGGATGAGGCAGCGAGAATAAAAAATTAAATTGATTGATTGTAAGTGCCGTACTTTATTTACTTGCGTTACTGACTTTTAGTTTTGTAGAACACCAAACAAGTCATCTGGTTAAAAATAACATTTATAGAAATATTGAAGGTGATTAAAAACAAAACAAAAAAATAAAAACAATTCTATGCTAATAGTAAAATATGCGAACAAGATTACTGTTCAGAGAAACGAGGCAGACTTTTGCCAAGAAAAAATATTTAACCAAAGTCTTCAAGTGTGGTTTGTTTTCTGATAGGCTTAACTAACCAGGGCAAAGCTCTCTCAAAGACAAAATTGTTAACAAAATGGAAAACCAATTGTTTTTGTCAAAAATCTGTTTACAGATGTATTTGCGCACTAACATGATTACATAAAATCTCTTTAAAATGCAGATTGTTGCCATTGCCGAGTTAAACAGGTCAGCAATTTTAATTTTACTTTTAATCAGAGATGGCTTCATGTGTCCTTGGTGTTGATTTAAAAACTGCCTTTACTATAATTTTTGTTTTTTTATTTCATCTATACAAGCTTGGGCAATACGCATTTTAACAAGCTTCAAAATTTACAGCTAGACTTAACCTGCTGCTCAAACTCAGCCTTGATTCATTAATACTGTAATAATAATAAAAATAATGGAGAGTGGGAATCTGGCAGCCAATCTTCCGGTATTACCAAATATATTAGGCTACTATATTAAAAATGCTTGTATGCTAACAAGATGAAGTCAAAGTTGTTAACAGTAATGACACAAACTATTTTAAATTAGTAAATTTACAGTACAGTGAATATCGCACTAGTTCTACATTTTGCTAATGCTGTTCGAGCACAAACAATTGCTCTTTGCAGTCGTGTAAAATTTTAAACATAATTGCACATGATAAAAAAAAAACCACAAATTATTTAGGCTTTTCAAGAAGAGGCGTCATCGGCACATAAATGAAAATCTTTAAGTACTGATAAGATCTTACAGCTTTCCAAAATGCTAACCTAGGCAAAGTATTGACTGTCACTTAGGGGAAATTGAGAAATTTGCCTGTCATGTTAGCTGACGTTACAAAGTGGATTATTGTCACCCCCGAGGAGAAAATCCTATTTAAGCCGCTATCTATTTATAGATAGCGATAGCGCAGAGGTTCAGACAATGGGGGGGGAGTCATCAATGTCAAATACACCAAGGTCATTCACAAAAGTGAGCATGTTTAATTGCAAATAACATCATGGGATCCCATCATGTAGCTTTGCAAATGTACAGCAAAGAGACCGTGATGCAGCAAAGATTGAGGTTAAGCACAAAATGTACCAATCGTATTTATTTTGCAGTCACATGAAATGTATTCACACATATCATACAGGAAATATAATGAGGAGACGCCTAAAAAAAAAAGGATGCTGAGTTTGTATTCACGTCACCTTCACGCTGCTGCTCTTTGTTATGCATGTCATGCCCCACTCTTACTCAATTATACACCTGCCGCTTCTATTTATTCACCCGTAAGAAGGTGTCATTAATAAGCCCGGCTACCATTTTCTGACCATTTTGATTAGGACTCATACGGCACACTCATATCTTCATTAATAATTGACTACAGTCGACATTAGAACATTTACAAAGTAGAAACAGAAAGAGCGAGAAAGACTCCAAGCTTGGATAGACCTCGTCAACAACGATCTCAAGAGGATTCAGATAATTGTTGTATAATTTGAAGAAGAAAAAAAAAAAAACTCTGTAGTTTTTGCACAGTGCTAGATTTATCTAGGCTGCACGATATTGTTGATATGGTTGTTGAATATTGCGATATTTATATAATTGCGAAATGTATCATGTATCTATGAAAAAGAAATTTATGAAAGAATTATTTCTTGTCCTCCTGAAAATATAAGCAAGCTCAATGTATTCCTAGCTAATTAACGTGAATTAACCTGAACAATGTTCAACTATTGGATGACGTTGACGTCCATCTTGTCCAGTTCAGATAAAAGCATACAATTCCAGACAAAAATATCGTGTGTTTTTGCAATATGTTTACTGCAGTTTTGAGTTATGAGCAAGCTCTTCTTTTCACTTTTCTCCAGGCGCTACTGTCTGTGGTTTAAGGCAAGACTTGAACAAATCAATAGAGATAAAACATGCATGTATTGTCTTGCACCATACAAGTTTTATGACCCTGTGTGTGTGAATGTGGCTTCCTGTCATCTCTGAACTCAACAACAGAAACCAACAAAAACAATGATGAACCAGAGCCTTTTGAATTTTTCACATCACATCCAGAAAGGGTGTGTCAAGCAAAACCAGCAAGGAACATAAAGACAAGAATTTGAGCAGTACCTGTTGACTAATTTATTCTCCATATAGTGCCGTACATCCCCTTCCACAAGTCAAAGTGGTTGCATTGGGCCAAGATCACAAAGCCGACCTCACACCGGCACAGCAAGGAGCTCAGCCATCCTGGCCTCAAGCCAGGCAAGTCCCTAGGACAAGCCGAGGAACCGAATACAAGCACAAGGACCATAACGTACTCTCAATCTTGCACGTAGTATGCAAATTAGTTTCTGGATGATTCCAGGAGCTCTGTTCAGTACAGCGATAAAATGAAAAAAAAAAGTCTGTTTCCTAAAACGTTGAGTGGCTCAAAATGAGATTTGCTGTGTGCCTCTTTGCACCAAATGAAGTAGCTTTTAGCTTTAATAGCGAATTGAACTCCCAATATTGTTCCTAAATATTCTCCCAATTTCACCATCATTCACAATTCATCCTCCTCTAAGAAATCCCCCTTCTTTCAATTATCATGCAAAACATTCTGGATTAGTTATAAATTGTCAGTAAAAGATAATTACTATTGAAGCTGGTTCTGCCTTTGCAAACAATGCTCAGTCCAGACTCTAACCGTGAACAGACCTTGCAACATTGATTTTATTCCCATCAGAAATATGCACCTTGTCAGCTCATAGCAGCAATAATGGATGTAGCAATTACTGCCTGAACGGCACGTCACAAGAAGTGTAAATTCTGTTAATTAGACGCATTTTAAGGAGACCAAGTCTATTAGTAAGCCATTCACAGCTCCTTCACAGTTGCAAATGGTTCTCCTGTTTCCAAATGAATCCCTCGTGGGTGGTTTGATATTGTGATTGTCAATTGATTTTCTTAAGACTATGATTGTTTTTTGATATTTAAACAATGACACTTTTTATTATGAATGTTGAACATTTGGTCGCCTTTGTCATGGTATTGTAGCGTGTACGGAATTCAAGGGTCATTAATCAATGTTCATTCATTAAAAGAAACACTATCAATGTCAGCAATATACAAACAAATATGAAATCAAGCTACTTTTTTTTTTAATATATGATCATAGGTCTAGTAATCTCTAATCATATTGCATGGGTCGAGCCTCATCGTACAGAACATGTCTTGCTGCCATCCTCTACCGATCCCCAAAGGAGACAAAAATAGTGAATCGCAAATTTGCCAGAGTCCACCACTTCATGCCACTAAATTACTATGTGATTTCATAATATTATTTAAAACTCATAACATCAAAGAATGTCAACATGGCCCTTGCACTCTTCAGTTTTTGTATGTGTATCCTTCGAAGGAAAAAGTTTGATACTCCTGCCTTGGGTGATAGCTAAGTTTAAGTACAAAAACACGACTGGCGTTTGCATTCTGATTGAGTAGCTGCTTGTTTGGACTTGCAAATTGGTAATGACAGATAAAAGATGTCCAGGGAGTTCTGTCCACTTGCTTCTCGAGACTGCTTTTAAGAAAGCCGTTAGTGTGAGTTTGACATGATTATGAGATGGGATGATGGCGATCAAGGCACATCAGTTGCTTTTACATGACAACACTCCACTCTGCCTGCATCACCGAGGGGAAAAATCCGACTTGCTCTGTATACTAAGCAGACCCGTCACCTTTCAAAACGCCAATTGTGACATCAAGGTATCGTTAGAGCTTTCATTGTCTTCATTTTACACATCCCGGGGCTTTATTTGTCTGCCCTTTTGACAGATTGTAGGATTTATCATCCGTGTTTTTCCCCCCTATTAGACTAACTTGGAAATTACGGCTTTAAGGGATGAGAAATGAGTGCCAACCTGTCCCTTGATAAGACAAGGCTCTGAGGAAATTCTTTCAGTGACATTTTAGTTTGAGCTGCAGGAGACCATGTTCTTAGCAATGCAGACTGGATTTTTGGGAAAAAGAAAAATAATCTTTGGGTGAGATTTACTGGATGGATATTACATTAGACCATTAAAAAAAACCAGACTGTTTACAGAGAGCCTAAAAACGCAAATGGGCTCTAAAATCAAAGTTATTAAAATTATAGTATTCCAGTTTCCATGGAAACAAGAAAAACATTCTTGAGTAAAAACAGTACCCTGGAGATCCAGACTCACTGTACCAGCGATTGAGTCTGCTCATCATCGCATCAAACACATTTCTTACAGTGTAGTGAACCAGTCTGTGAAGAAGAAGAAAAAAAAAAATCTTTGAAATAAATGATTACAGTGTTGTCAGCTGCTGGGGTTTTAATGACTCTGTGTTTCTGGACATTAAAACTGAATTTAGTGCTAAATGAAATGAACTATCACCGATTAATAGTGACGTTGCGGTAGGACTGGGTGATGAGAGAGAGAGAAAGAGATTTTTTCATTAATTGTTAAAAATAATGACTCGAGGGGGGGGGTCTGAATTTAACATGCAACATATAAAAAACAACATAAATAAGGAAAAATAATAAATAAACAGGAATGTATTTTTAAAAATGTGTTTAGTAGAACTGGCTGAATAATGTTTCTTTATGTTTGGAGGCAGAAACTGCTGCTTTGTGTTTGGAGGCTGCTGCATAATGCTGACGTTTGAAGTATGAAGAAATTAAGTATAGTAAGTTTCCTCATAGGTTGGCTTACCAAGCTATGAAAATTTTGTATGTACTGTGGTGTGTGAAGCATTCCATTTTTAAATACATTATGGATTCAGAAAAATGTTTCTCAGTAATGATCACAATTTTGGGGGGGATATTGACAACAACACGGTCATCCCATCCATAAAACATAGCCTAAAAACTGTTTCACACACACACACACATGCATTCACACATTTGTTAATGCAGTCCAGGAGTATTTGGACTGAAAATTGTTTTGCTCTGTACGCTACCATCTTTTTCACAGAAAGGTTTTGTCCTTGGCTGTCTATTTTATTTGCTGAATGCTGATTTGCTTTTGTTCATTGTCATGCTTAGAAGTCCCAAAAAACGAGCTGGTTTACCCCACGGGGTTTATGCTTATAAATAAATGCATCAAATGTTTTACTTTCTTCATGCAAATACATGTGTGGTCTCCGCATGCAAAATAGAACCGTCCGAAAGCGTGTTGTGTCAGATTGCCTCAGACATCCTCGGCCAAAGAAGGCAAATTGTGTTTCTGTGGAGGTTAAGCCCACCGGCTTTAGAATCAATCTAATTGAGAGAAAAGGCCTTTGCTGTCAAGCCCCTTGGGCTCTTTTAAACATTGCTCCAGTTCTAGCATTAAGCAGGCTTCCTCCCTGATGCCTTCCCTACGACCAATCCTCGGACAAATCCCTAAGCTGTGCCAATGATCTCGATGCATAGGTGTGTGAGTGTGTGTGTGTTGGGGTGGGGCTTTGCAACGGAAGGTCACGGTATTCTCAGACCAGCCGAGAGGTAAGACACGGTCACGGCTGAATTATGAGATGGCACGCGGCAGGGCATGAAAAAATTGCACAGCAGGTCGATCTCTTCAAGGCTTCATTGTTGGACGGTTCCACTGTTAAAAGCTCATCTAAAGCAATTGCTACAGCATATTACTTATATCATTTGTGATACAGTCTCATACATGAATCACTGGCAGTTATGGAAAGATTAGCAACATGATCCACAAATCCAAAACCTCTTTTATAGTACCCTGCTTTCCCCTTGAGTATATCATGATAACATTCTATGAAAAATCCATGCTAATTGCAAATATTAAAACTAAACAAGCATTCTTCCTTTGAATATGATAATCCTTTGCATGGCTCGAGGAAAAAAGGCAATTTGGACGTGAGCTAAAGCAGAACGACCTATAATGCCGTATCGGACTGCTGGTATTTGCAAACATGTAGAAGAATTTAGCTTGTGAAATGTTGTACAGTAAACTTATGATGCAATATGACATTGCATTTTTAAAAAACTTCCCCACAACTTTTAGTTGATGTACAAGGATGCCTGGTACTCCTAAAACTGTGCACTATTTATTGTGGGGCTTTTCAAAGTTTATTTATCCATTAGTGTAGTAATGATGTGCTTTTCCTCTGCAACGATAATCTTTAATTACTGCAGCAGAAACCATCAACTTCATGATGGTAGCTTGAGGGTAAAGACCCTTGCAGATTAAAAATGAAAAGTCTGGGGACCACAAATGTGACACCATATTTATGTTGATTTAAATGTTAGCAGAAAGAATGCAGCTGAACACCACCACAGTGCTAGGACACAGTTTGTGCTTCATTCAATGCCACACAGTATAAAATCAGCTATGATAGAACATAGCTTCTGGGATGCTGTTTTGGTTAGCAACAGAGTTCCACTGTAGTTGGTTTAACCTTAGATAATAACAACAGCAGCGGGCCAAATAAAATGATGTGGCGGGCCGTATCTGGCCCCCGGGCCTTGGGTTTGATAGCTGTGATTTACAGTATAGCCACCTGGGATTACTTGTGACTTGGTGGTGAAAAGGTCTATTGCTTTTCTCTCAAAGATAAAATGCAAATATGGCACAAATTCCAATTAACGTCATGACACCAACTTCAAATGGATGCATACTGATGATGCGATGAATCATTGTTTGGCGCCTGATATTTTCTTCTAAATATCATTGCTGTAAGAATCGCATCCCGATGTGCCGTAATTATTGTGTATTGTTTATATGTGCATCAATAAAATACATATTTGAAATAGATTCACTCCCTCTAACCAAGATTGTGTGCACCATAAGAGAGTGTGAACATTCAATAAATAACAGTACAACACAACCATTCCAAGCTGTGCACTATGCTTTTATCTTTAAGACTGCAAAAATCTTACAGCTTACGAAATAAAAACAGGCTTTACTCTTTGAACAACAATGAAACCAAAATTCATTTCTGGCCCACAAGAAATAGTTTTTTACTTTATTCCTTTTTTCTGCGAGTTGGCTACTATCCTTTAAGCACCTTCACCTTCATTGACAATAGTAGTAACTACGATGTAGGCAGGAAATCTTTGGGTACAAAAAAAAATTACCTTCACTCCTATGACCTAAAGTGTTAGTAATAGAAAGCATTTTATCAGAACGGTAACTGGCTCTAAGGTTGGAGAATTCGGAGGACTCTCACCAGCAATGAATGTACAAGTATTTAGAATGTTTTAGTTTTTGTTTTTTTTGCCTGCCAAGAAGAGGTGATATGTATTTCCCAGAAAATAATTAAATAAATGATGAAATTTGTCAATGACCAAAAGTGTGGTCTGGGGTCCAAGCTGCCCATCCCTTATACTTTAACAAAAGTTTATTAAACTTCAGGCTAAGCAAAAAAAAAAATCATATACTAGATAATTATTTTGGTATTAAAACCTTCTCATGTACCAGTACCCCAGTATTCCTACTTGCCAGTACCCCATTTTAGTCAGACCTGCGAAGGACTTTCATAGCCGCTCAGGTGTATTATTATGATTATTATGATTATTATGATTATTATGATTATTTTATAAAAGTGATTGGGATGTTTCTAGAAGAGAGCACCCCCACAATACTGAAAATTAAAAAATGTACAAGGCTTCACTTTTTATGAGAGTTTGCAATAAGTGGATTCTTGGACTCTTTCTGGCGGCCATTCAGGGAAACAAACAGTAGCGTCGTCAAGGCAAAAGCTAATGCACTTAGGCGAGGACATTAGAAAGACATCCTATTTTATTAATGCGGTCAATACAGTCCATTAGGCCACGGATTTAGCTGCCACAAAGCTCTCGCTCCTCCATTAATATCTTGCTCCTCCAGCTCATTCTAATCTGTTTTTTTTTTGGAGTGGGAGGGAAGAAGGCTGAGCAACATCTCAATAATTTTAAGTTTTGAGCCTTGATATGTGTTCAAATATTCGTTAACCCTGGT
Organism: Syngnathus acus; assembly: GCF_901709675.1. Classification (NCBI taxonomy): domain Eukaryota; kingdom Metazoa; phylum Chordata; class Actinopteri; order Syngnathiformes; family Syngnathidae; genus Syngnathus; species Syngnathus acus. Next base: position 5,206,397 of record NC_051097.1, read on the forward strand.
CAAATAACTAGCACTTTTACTTGAATTAAAGTAGTTTAAGTATTTCAGTTTTTTATAGTTTTTTAAGGTGGCACGGTGGGGCACTGGTTAGCACGTCTGCCTCACAGTTAGGAGGGTGCGGGTTCGATTCCACCTCTGGCCCTCCCTGTGTGGAGTTTGCATGTTCTCCCCGTGCCAAAAACATGCATGGTAGGCTGATTGAGCACTCCATATTGTCCGTAATGTTTGGGGGTGGGGGCGAGATTGGATAATTGGCATTTCTATTCACTGAAATGAGAAAACAGTTTGAGATATGAGTGTTTTGAGCTGCAAGCATGCTCAAAGAACAACTCAAACTTGCATCTCAAGGCACCTCTGATAAGCAATTTCCAGGTCACCTAACTTCCCAATAGACCCATTGACCTTGCAAAATGGAGGAAAGGATATTCATAGAATGCAGTGTCAGTTAATCGTTAAAGCTCCAAACATCAATGAACGTCGACCGCCGTGTCCGTACAGAACCTATAGAAATGTGCATTGTTCACAACGTTATACGGTAGCATCTTGAAGGTCAATTCATTTTATCGATAGGAATATTCATCCATTTTCAACCACATTCGTTGTCATTAGGGTCTCGGGTTGTCTGGAACCCAGTTGATTTTGGGTGTATGAAATCATATTGGTGGTTGCGGCACTTGATACACAACATATGCAGCACATGGACCCATCCCCAAAAAGGAATGACGTAAAAACACAAAACTTAAGACGTGTCCTTGTGCCATTCTTGCATAACCATGCAGGTCCACAATTCCCCCAAGATTGTGGAGGCATTCCTTCCTCTAAAATCAAGCTCCATGTGCCAGATATTTGCGTATGACAGTAATGACTCTTTAAGAGCTCAGCACAAGTCTATTTCCTTCGCTGCTTGACAAGGTCGAGGAGAGAGAAAAAAACGATTGTCTAGCGCTTGGAATCAACACCACTCTCGCTCTCACAATAGTGCTATTTCTGATAATCCCGACAAACATCATGGCAGCCGTCATCCCCACAATAGAATACATGTTAGAAAATGTGTTTGGTGAGAAGTGAAAGGGTTATGTCTTCTCTCCAAGCTGAAATGTACCATGAGGTTAGATTTTGTTCGCCCGAGGTAATCTAACACTTGTGCTGAATGATGCATTCAGGTAAATATGTAGTTCATGGACAAATTTGTATCGAGGTACACTTTTTTTACTTATCACAAGGGGAAGAAAATAGACCTCGGATCCTCACTGAATCTCATCTTATTCGGATATTTTGTATCAGAACAGGCATATTCGAAGCAGTAGGAGTAAATCAAAATATTGCTTGAATAATGTTGAAGTCACATATTTTTTGCTTTTCATCCAAACCCAAATACCCCTTTTGACTTTTCTAACAGAAGTTTAGCAAAAGTCTCTCACTGAGCAGGATATTGCCAATCTTGCAAATGAGTGAGCTCATACCTGGCAGCATTGAGAAAGAGAGCTCTGGAGATCCATGCAGCAAGCAAGACTTTTCCAATGAAGCATTGGCCGCAGAGGAAGTCAATATTAGGACTGGAAAGACACTGCGCTGTGAAAAAGAGAAAGCTTCTGATTGTGTTTAACGACTTTGGGACCAAGGAAGAAAGATTGTCCAGGACCGAGGTGGTTGACATCTATAACGCAATGACCCCACAAGGGAAATCACGGGATAGAACAACTTTTTTTGGACTCACCTGAGAGGTAGTGGGAACAAGACTCTTGACTGCTGACTTTCGAGGCTGGAGATCAGAGTAGCGTAAGCCCCGGCCAAGCTGGGCAATCGGCGAGGCTGCAAACTGGAAGCCAACTGGCCGGGTGTCATCTGGGAGATCTCGGCGACAAGAAGAGCCAAGATGAGAGCTTTCGGCTTGGGGAAATGGTGTTGGAGGAGAAGATTTGGCATCAATTATAGTGACTACCGCTTTGACTTAATTGTGCTGAAAATGTGTTACTTACTTTCTTGGAGCTCATTTAGTCCTTTGTCGACGGGTGCTCAGTCTGCTTGGTCTTGGGTGGCCTGAAAATAATGATGGGAATGCTCATTGATGAAAAACAATTACCGTATTTTCCGGACTATAAGGCGCACCGGACTATAAGGTGCACCTTCAATGAAGGGCCCACTTTAAAACTTTGTCTTATATAAGGCGCACCGGACTATAAGGCACACCATTTATGCATCATGTCAGATTTTTAATCCAAATCAAATCATTCTCCATTTTATCTTTTTTATTTCAACTTCAGACGCAACAAATTACTTTATAATCACAAAATAATGATCCATAGTCTTTTTGATTCATGATTCATAGTCTTCAGCGGGCCACTTATGATTGATTTCGTGACACAATGCTTCGGGACAGTTTAAATTTAGGAATTTGGTCCATATATAAGGCGCACCGATTTATAAGGCGCACTGTCGGCTTTTGAAAAAAGTTTAGGTTTTTAGGTGCGCCTTATAGTCCGGAAAATACGGTACTGTCACTAGCGTGAGTTTAGCTCTTAGCTTTCTCCCACATTCCCAAAACATTTCACTGACCCTAACTTCATAGCTTCAACTTCATTTATGTGAAAGGTTGCGCGAGCTCACCCAAAACATGCCAATCAGCAGTATAGGAAATTGATTAAATTAATTTTTCATTTGAATTTATAAGGGACTCCAAAATATGGGTGAATAATGCCAAGATGAAACTTGAGACTTTACAGTTAGAGGGCAGGGCAAACCCCTGGTCCATTACGTTCCCTGTGGACGTATTGACTTCTAGACAATATTATAGGAATATCAACAACCCACTTAGCAAATAGATATTTGTGTCAGACGAGATCAGCAAAAGTGGATACTGGGATGCGAAACGAGAGCTAGAAGCAGGAGGTAGGCAGCGTTCCAGGCTGCGGTAACCTTGATGACACCCTTCATTATGGGTGTGCCGGCTGACATCCTGACAGCGGCGTCCGGCACCAGATGGAGGGGAGGGACACACACACAAGCATTCGCATCCTTTCGCCTGACCCATCCTTTAAAGAGAGCCCACGAGTTGCCGGTCAGGAATGAAGCGGGAGAGTTGTGTCGGCGCCTGGGCTTTTTGACCGGCTCAGCCCGCCAAAGCCGCCCTCGTCCTTGCGCCCGGGCAGCAGGCGGCCTCCATCGCCGCTCGACCTTGCCATATCAAAAAACCTAAGTCCCACTCTACGTGAATACATGAGAACCCTCCTTCCAACAGCCTCCGAACGCCCCCCACGGAGACGTCAACTTTGGTATGCTTCATCATAAATTTAAATTGTCCCTGTAGGGAGAAAGCATGCTCAGTGAAGATTGACAGCTGGTGCAAAAACTCCTTTAAAGGCAACCCGTTTAATGTTGACTAAAGTTTAGACAACTCCTACAGATGATGGCAATTAGGGAGATTTTTACACAAGTCAAGGGTTGGATTGCTCTTAAAAATTTCAAGTTGCTTTCTAAGCCACATTGCAGAGAAGCTATAGTATCACTCAGTCATTCCTGACAGTGGTGCAGTGCTGCAGGAAATAAAGTCATGGTGGACTGATCAAAGGTGGCATTGCCAGTTAAGTCCCTTTTTGAGGGCATTTGGAGCCAGCATAGGGGGCTGCCATGCTTCTTTGTCTCCCTGGCAGCCACTTTGATGGAAGCCCCCCTGGGGTGGTTCACTCTTACTTACACGAGTGAAGAGTCACATCAAAGCGCATTGAAAGGGGGTTTAAGGGGAGAGCGGAGCATGAAAAATAAGAGCTGATCAATGGAGATGATAGAAATGAACGATGAGACATTGATTTAGATCTCAATGGACATGCAGTGTTCGGGAACAATATGGTACAAAAGGGTCGCTGCCAGGGTTGGGGTTTCAAATTGGATTTCAAGACACGTCAATGGTTCAAAATTAGTTTCGTAAAAGGGTTAGTTTTAATTTAGACATTTGAGCTCGGGTTTGGAACGAGGGTGGTAAACCAGGGCTTCAATCTATGGTTAGGTTTTTCAAATGAAGTTTCAAGACATGTTAAGGGTTTTATGAATAAAACATTTTGATGACCCAAGGAAAATACATTCTTTAAAGAAGTAGTTGGTTAAATTAGACTTCTAATTTCATACCAGAAAAATTTAACATTGGCCATTTCACGTTGAGCACAGGCAGCCTTGTCAGCATTGTTTTATTTTATTATTTCAATGACTGGCAGTGGTGCTGTTTCCTGCCTGTTGGTGCCAACAGCGAGAGGCTCACATTAAACCTGCTCAATTTTGGCGGCAGATGGCAAAACTGCGTGCGCTCCCAAGGGGGGTCTGATGCCAGCCTGGCTTCTGCGAAGATTGCCAACTGGAAAGTTACCGCTTTTTGTGTGCACTTGACGTCGGACATCACATCGATGTAGCAATACTAGCCAGGGTTAATGTTTCCAATTTGGTTTTAGTGTGAATGTTTAACAGGATGATTTCAAATTTCACAATTTCACAGTTCAAATTAGGCTTCAAGCCAGTGTAAGGTTCTCAATCTAGGTTTTAAGTGAGTGGTATTGTTTCAAAATAGAGTTTCAAGGCAGCTTTGGGATTTCAGGTCAAGTTTGATATTTCAAATAGTTTGGGTGTCAAATTAAGGTTTCAGCCAGGATAAGGGTTTAAAACAAAGATTTGATTTTAAGCCTGGGTTAGGTTCTCTAGACAGTGTCAGGGTCCAAATAAGGGTTCAGGTTTAAAATAAGTCTTTCAAAGCAGCATTAGGATTTCAAACCTGGTTTGGCGTTTGCTGCCTGGTTCAAAAGTTGCATTTCAAGCTAGGCATGTACATTCATTGGAATAAAGGATATGATAGTGTTTCACTTCCAATAATAATCGGGTAACACACAAAGAGGCCACAGCATCTTTTGTGTTCTATTTAAAATAAAACTGAGCTCAACGATTAGCATCGGGTGAACCGAGCACCTTTTGACAGCGGGGTGAGCGTGCCATCCCGCTAAATTCCTTAATTACCTTTAGCCATTCGGGAATCACTCAAACTTGCGAAAATGTGCCTGGGCCACATGAGGTTAATTGGGCATTTAGCACCCAAAGAGCTAGACTCAACCCCCAAGGACCAGCTTGTCCCTGAAACAGACACAAGTCCTTATTAGTAAAAGTAGCACAGTGACCCTTTGCAATATGAAATAACTACTTTCTTGTCTTTGGTTGCCCCTCCCACCCACTTACTTCCCTTCCAGATACTCGTAAACGGATGAATGCCTCCACGTAATCCTATTCCGCCCCGGTACTGTCCTTTGGAAGAGATGGGAGGGAAAGGACATAAAGGTGTCCCTATTTTAATAGTATTCAATTTTTAAGGAGAGCGGAAAAATAAGATATTTTGTTTGTTCGATTCGACTATAACGGCTTTTCCCTCACAAATGAAACCAAAATATGAGCAAATGTAATTATTGCACAGATGCTCCGAGACAGGATTGTTTACACAAAGGCATTAAGAAGCTAACTTCTGAGCTCATTTGAACTCCCTTCACGAGGAAAGCAGCAGCACCGAAGCCTGTAAATAGACTCTCTGAAGAATTCAAGTATAAAGTATTAAAGATTTAAAGATGGTCTTACATAATGTGGCGTTGGCGTCATTCCTGTAGATTAAAATGGTTGCTTCATCAATCAGTCCATCTTGTTTCTTGACATTTTTCTGCTTTTCTCATTACAATGATTTTCATTTTGTTTCCCTTCACCTTTACGTGACATAAATTGTATTAGTCTCATATTAGACCGCAAGGATTTTGTTGTTTTGGACAATCCGGACATAAGCTTTTATGATGAGGTAAGCACTGACACTTTTCCCCAAATTCCCAGCTAATAAAATTGAAAGCTTCCATTGTGATCCATCTTAACGTTCGCTAAGGTCAGTCCCATTTTTTCCTCCTCCCAAAATGCGATCCGACCATGCAGCTGGCGAGGCTCAGCACAAAGCAAAAACACACAATGGTGAATCCAATAACCTTAAAAGTCTTGACACCATTACACTTTGTGTGCACAGCTGTCTGCACAACCTTAGTTGACTTTTACAGAAAATGAAAGACAGAGAATGTCTTGACACATAATGCTATCGGAAGGAACTACACATTGATTAAAAAAAAAAAGTTATGAAGCCAACTCAAAACTTTTAACCTAAAATTTCAAGATCGCAAAAAATCTGAATTTTTCTTTTAAATTACCTTGATATCCCAAGATAACAATTTACTTTAAAATTGCATGAGATTAATGGCGGTATTATATTCTTCTAATTTCTAATTCCTGATCTTAAAACAGCCAAAATAGGACGGCCGATATCAGTATTGGCCACCGTCGAGAGTACCGATGTCACGGGAAAAAATAGATAAATTCCAAGCACCACTCGCATGACTATTTCGTTGTCAACTTTTTCACCGAGCAAGCAAAGTGCCTCAACATGCAAGCTGATTTGGGCGCGTTCAGACAATTGCCTCATAATGCTCCCACTTTTCTGGTTTGTGGCTTCCAATTACATCTACAGATGAAGAGCAAAGGATAAAATAATAAATAAAATAAAAAGAACAATAGAATTTTTTTTGCAATGCAAAAATACACTGGAACAAAAGTTATGAGAATATAAAAAAAAAAGATTTCTTCGAGTTTCCCCAAATTAGTCTCATTGTGTTGTGCTACTTTGCATTTTTGAAATGTTGCGATGGCCAATTTACTGCCTTTTGTCACAAATGGCTTAGTTTGCTCTTTGCTAAAACGTTAAAATGGGAGAAGGGAGCATATTTATCTCTTGCTAAATCAAAAATTGTTTACAAAGAAGAGACACTAAAACCTGAAGTCATTTGAATCCAGACAACACTTTGCATTTAATATACTTTTAATGCTCGAAATGTCATGTTGTTTTTGTCACCAAAGTGGCTCGTGTGACTGTCATACCAATTCATCAGACAAAAACAACAGCCTTAAGGTGTTTGTGTTGTGTGTCTTCAATTATCAGGAGAGCTGCCTGGCAGCAAGCTTGTGTGCAATTCCATTCAAGACAAATGGTAACTAACGAGGGTGTCGTCTGAGGTTAGTGTGCAGCAACTAACTGTTAACCCCAACTGTTCCACTGGTGCCCTTTATTTATTTACATGTTTGTCTTTTTCCCCCTCTACTCACTCGTTCCCTAACAAGCTGGGATGTGTCATAATTGCTCCATTGGCACCCGGCAACTAAGTGGAATATGGCGGATTTAAAGAAGGCATTTATCGGCCGGCGGTGGAAAATGGAGTTTACAACCACCCATGTAAAAACAAAAACAAAAAAGCATCTATTTTATATGTGTCAAAGACAAGGCTCGGGGGCCAGATACGGCCCGCCACATCATTTTATGTGGCCCCCGAAGACAAATTGTGCATCAACTTCATCAGTCAATACTAAAGTTACAAAATGTCTTCACTTTAAAAAAAATACAGATATTGCTAGCAATTTTTGTTACCATTGATCTTTTCAAAATATTTAAACAATTTTTACTAGTCTCCAGTTTCAAACTTAGTTATTCATCAGTTTGAAAACTATGACTATTGATTGATTGATTGATATCTTTATTTCGAACATCCAAAACAAAAAAGAAAAACAAAAAAAAAAAAACAAATAACACTCTAAAGTGCCACATAAGTCCATACAAAACAAAAAAAAATAAACCAACAAATAGAAGTAAATACATTAAATAAATTAATTAATTAGTAATAATAATACATAAGTAAATAAAAAACTATGATGCGGCCCGTGACAAAAATGAGTTTGACACCACTGATCTATTTGAATGGATTGAATGTGTGACACACACAGTAGGCAATTGTCCGAACCAAGTTGCAATCGTATAAGAAGTAGTGGAAAGTTTAGCAATTGATTTACTTAGTGCGACACATCCACATTTATTAATTCATCTTAAGTGGATGACGCACCCGGTGACTAATTCGACCACTGCGTCTATTCAAGGGATGGTATAAAAGCAACTAACTGTTTTGTCCCTGATGAGAAAAAAAGAGTTGTCTATCTGGGAACATATTTATTTAGCTTAAGCGAATGAAGCACCCCAGTAGGCAACTGAATGTACCATGATACAGTCAACTGCATCAACGGGGAGAAGAAAAGGGAGCAATTGATTAAAGCTCACTTGAGGTGCTTGGATAACAATGGCTGGTCAATTAGCTCAGTTGGGGCGGGGGTGTTAAAAGGCACAGTGGGAAACCTCGTGTGTTGTTCATTTCCTACTGACTGATGGGAGAAAAACGCTAATGCAACAAAAGGGCTCCACTTTAATCTTACAGATTTTAAAGACTAACAAAAAAGGCTTCCAGATATTGGCTAATCAAATTGAAGTCTTTGTTTTGCTTTAAAGGGCTTTCGGGCGGGGTGTGTGAAGGGGCTCGTTTCAGGCACAAGCATTGGACTGATGGCTTACATAAAAGGTGCTTTTTCTCCAACTCAAGTGGAGTGTTCACACAATAGGTTGCCTCTAAAGGCATTTTTCTTGGCTTTCTTATCCTTCCAGCTACAGGCTGAATGGACGTGTGACACCATGAATTGTGCCACAAAGAAATCCAAGCAGCCTTTTCCTAAAACCTGCTCTCTTTCTAAACTATTAGATTAATTACTCTATTCAAGTCACATTTATTTATATAAGTGAAACACAAAAGAGTTTCAAAGTGTTTCATAAATCCACAGTTCAGAGATCAAATACATCCCCTGGTTTAAGTCCCCCACTGGGCCGAGCAAGGAAGAATTCCAAGAGAAAACATTTGAAAAAGGAAGAAACCTTGAGAAGGGAACACATGCGGAGCGATCCTATTCCCAGGACGGCGTGACTGCATTGAATGATCACATTATCCTGCATGATAAACAAATGTGATGTAATGTTAGTTTCAACAGTGTGAAAGTCCATTTGATGATATGATGGGCCGCAGGTAGATACCGCTGGGGAAGCGGTCCTCCTCCCTCAGGTGATCAGGATGCCGACAACTCCGCCACCAGTCACCTAGCCCTGAGTGACAGAGCAGCAAAAGGTTGAGTACCAATCCCTGCGGGACTCCGCAGGAGACGTTACAATACTCGCATTACTCACAAGCCACAATGACATGAATTACATTGTATGTCCTGTCTGATGCATGAGATCCCTAACCCTTTTAGGTCTTTAATACCCAGATAAAATTACAACATAACAGTTGGTAAAATTTAGTCAAAGATACTACAAAAAGTCTCGGAGCAGATACACAGTACCGTATTTTCCGGACTATAAGGCGCACCGGACTATAACGGGCACCTTCAATGAATGGCCCATTTTAAAACTTTGTCCTCATATAAGGCGCACCGGACTATAAGGCGCACAATTAATGCATCATGTCCGATTTTAATCCAAATCAAATCATTCTCCATTTTATCTTTTTTATTTCAACTTCAGACGCAACAAATTACTTTATAATCACAAAATAATGATCCATAGTCTTTTTGATTCATGATTCATAGTCTTCAGCGGGCCACTTATGATTGATTTCATGACACAATGCTTCGGGCCAGTTTAAATTTAGGAATTTGGTCCATATATAAGGCGCACCGGACTATAAGGCGCACTGTCAGCTTTTGAGAAAATGTTTGGTTTTTAGGTGCGCCTTATAGTCCGGAAAATACGGTACATTTTTACATACCACCTAAGTACCATGTAAGGCTGTACAGTGTTGTGTTGTGATTACAGACAAATGCCATGACCAGATATTACTTACGTTCTTCCATTTTCTATCACGCTTGTCCTCATTAGTGTTGCAGATGAGCTGAAGCACTGCTTGCCATGAGCCAAACACAGGGCGCATATCCTTAAACAAGCATGCAAAATCTCTGAAGAAGGAAGATGAAAAATAAAAACAAGCATGCCAAATATTATTAAATATAGCTTTTTTTTAATGAGAAATAGATTATAATATGAAACATTCATTGAAAGAAGCTGATATGACCTCAACAAAACGGAGGAAAAAAAAACATTTACATTGGCAAGGTATTAGATGCGAAATTTTTAGGACACATTTAATGGATACATGTAAGCAACACGACATAGCATGATGCAAGACGCGTAAATGACTGCCGTTAAATTTGTTCTACTGTATACATTGCAAGTAGCGGAACATTTGCAAACTGTTCTTGTCTGGGCGCAAAATTCAAAATTAGTTTCTCATTCATTATGTATTAGGTGCATTTTGAGGTTCCCCTTAAAAGTTTTTAAATTCCCATATATCACTCACCTTAATCAAAATGACTAACTTCACCCCCATAAATGTGAAAAATAGCCACATTTTTAAAGTAGGTTGGCGTAATTTCACTGTATACAAATGGTTTTACGCTGTCAGTATATGATATAGAAAACAAAATAAACACCATAGACGTGCATGTTTTACGGACCTTCCTGTTGCTCAACAACAAAAGTTAAATGGTCCCGATAACACAAAAACATTCTCAAAGTGTGATGGGCCTGATGAGAACCACTCTATACTTTGCACTAATACACTGGACTAATTAGGTTACTGCAACAAGCATAGTACTGCAAAAAGTATCGTGAATAACTGGGGATAGAATTTAATTTAGAAAGCAAAAGCTCCTTAACAGGAGATTGTCATTGAGAGATATTTTGACCAGTTCTAAATATGTTAAAGGGATAAATAACAGGCACTTAATCATAAGAATAATCAATTTAATAGAATTATAGGGTATAATTTCTTGGGAATTGTCCAATGTAGTGCCAATGAAACAGGGACCAACAGTATTTACCGCGTCTTTTATAAGCCTCGACTTTCTGATTTGACATCCACTCACGGGAGGCAGTCAGGCACAGTTTCAGCAGTTAGCACACTCGCGTATGAAAGCATCTGCGAGATTTGAACATTGAACACAAAAGCCAAAGAAAAGTAAAAAAACAGCATAAATAGTCAAGACGCCTGCTTTCAGTGTTGGAAGAGTCAACTAATATACTATATAAGAGATGATTATTGTTAGCATGCAAATGCTGCACTTGGGATGTTTCGCCACATTTTACCATTTCCATATTAGCATGCTACTAAGCTGAAAATTCGTAGTTGAGTTGCATAAACTAATATGATAATGACACTAAAATGTTAGTTTGTATGGGGCGGATGGAACCTTTTACATAACAGCTTTGTACGTTTAACATTGAAAACTTTCCAAAGTCTACCGCGTGAAATGATAACCGAGTCAAAGTGGAATTTGACTCACGCAAGCCGATAACATAAAGCAATTATGGGATCAATGGGATATCACAAATTCACATTAAAGGAGACATGTTTTTTTTTTTACCACTAAAAACAGTTCGAAGATCGGCATCAAGTATCACCAATTTTCTCATCCTTTTTTTTTTGCAGCCTTGATGACAAGTTTGGAATTAGTCTCATCTACCTCTCATGTGTAGCTTCGGTTAATGTGCGGTAACTTTCCTGCTCTGCTTAGCTTTTAACTTTGACATAATAGTTATGTTTAGTCCATCGTAATTCAAAAATGTTATGTCGTCACTCAGCCTACTTGCCAAATCATGGGAAAAAAAAAATCAGTGTGAAGGTATTATTTTGCAAATTCTACATAAAATCTTGCTCAGACACATTTTAGAAATAGATAGCTCACAAATGATTTACACTTACCAAGTGGACAGGCACATCAGAAAACCAACTGTGTGTATACAAGTGATTAAAAGGTCAATTTTCCATGTTACGTCCACTTTAAATACTGTTAATTGCGGGCAAAATTAGGAAAAAAAACGTCACTAAACTGCAAATCTAGGTATGGATTTCGGAAATTTGTGCCTCTGCAATAGCCACAAGACTTTGTGTCTCATTCACAGTGAAGCAGCAATATATAGCAAGATCCAACAACCAAATAAAATTAAATCTCAAGAGATTTGTTTTGCAATTAGCTGGATCTCTTTTTTGTGCCAATAGAATATAATGACACCAGGTCACCAGGTATATCAACCAGCAAAACACATGAGAGAAACAATATAATTTCCATGTCCAACAAATGGGATTAATACATTAGTCATCTGGGATGGAATAAAAACAAAAATACAGGCAGTAGTGAAAATATTCCAAATTAAAATATATGATTTTACATGTGAATATCTTTTTTTGCAGCACATGTGGCTCGCCAAAATACTATTTGCTGGGTTTTTGTCTCAAATCAACTGAGAGACAAGTAAATCGTGTTGTGATCAACCCTTATTCTAGCTTTGGGGTGGAAGGGGTGGGGGCGTCTATGGCTTTTAGTCAGCGTGCCTCATGGATGAATGCTAACATTTTGGTGCTCAAGAAAAAGCTTCACAAACCAGCAGTCACAACATTGTTACTATTTTTTTGTTTGTTTGTCCGTTTTACGCAAAGCAGTACAAAATTAGCATCGACTGTTAAATCCACGACAATGATGCAGTCACGCAGCGGGAAAGTTACTGCCTTGTGAAAACACACCAAAACAAAAAAAACACGCAAGAATTGAAAAATTGGACACATTCAATTAATTATCGAGCCCCCCAAAAAGTCAAAAGGTATGTGCTGACAAACACACACCATCACATCCACTGTATAGGTATATATATAAACAGCTGGCTTTTTGTTATTTGACGTGACTATCCATTACGGGCCTGCTGCGTGTGCCTTACATGTCAGAACGATGACCGAGTGCTTCATAACTCACCGACTCGCCGAGGGTTGGAGAAGTAATAAAGACTCTATAATAAATGCGTTGGTTACGTTACACGCTATCGAGCTGTTTTTAAATCCTTAAGGTGTATAGAAACATTTTTAATTTGCATGTTAGCAGAAATAAAAGATATCTGGTCTGCCCGCTTGATTATTATTTTTTTGTTAAAAATGTTTTTTTTTTTCTTTTTTGACATCCCAGGTAAAGAAGAATGGCAGTTTCAGATACAACCTTCCGATCAAGGCCTCTTTATCGTGAGTATCCTTTTTTTTTTTTAAATCTCTCTCTCTTTGACAAAGTTCTTTGGAGGAATGACAGACATGCTTGGACACGTATGTTACAGTCCTATAACGTTAGTTCCGATTAACATCGTCCTTTCATAGATGCCTTTTTCGTTTCCTCCCCCTCTTTTTACGAATTATGCTTACAAAGTTTGAGTTACATCAAAAAGGCAGAAAAGGTCCAAAAGAGGAAAAAGGCAAAAGAAAAAATGAAATAAGAGCCCACCCGGGAGGTTCAGTTCATTGGCGGGCATTTTTTCGGTGTTGTTCTCCGTCCTTACGTTGGACATCTTAAAGTGATCAACACAATTTTGCAGTCAGATGATCTGATTGTTTTAGTATCTCTGTGCTGTACATGTCCAAGGCATGATTGACCCTGATCATTTCACTGTTGTTGAGCTTGAGCCGATGCTTCAGCATACATGAAAAGAGGTCCAGCTGGGGTTTGCCGGGTGCAGAGGGAGGGGCGAGACGGTTAATCCGATCCCGTATGTCCAGTAACAGGAGCATGACGGACGACGCAGAGTAGAACTGACTTCCTTGCGTGTACGACTGGTTGACCTGTTGGACGGCGCTGCGGAGGAGGTCTGCGTTGAAGCGCAGGCTGTAGCCAAACACTTGAATGTCGGATATTTTGATGTAGATCTGCCGTTTGTTTGGGTCTGCCAGATCGACGGGACCCGTGTCGTTGCGGAGCCCGGTGGGGATCTTGGCTCGGCTCCTCAAGTAGATATGGACGGTCTCGAAGAAGGTCTTCCAGCGGTTGCCCAGCAACAGGGTCCAGTTGAAGCACTGGGTGTTCTGAAGGCGCACCTTTTCCCAGCGGGGGTAACCGTGCTCACCGAATGGCATGCTCCAGCCTTCCGAGTGGCTGCCGCTGAACGGGTTAACGTAGACGAAGAACATGGGGTCGATGCTGCTGTTGCGCATCTGACAGATCTTCATGGACAGGCCGATGATCATGTGGAGGTAGTCCATGCGGTTTTTGTTGCTTTTGAGTGTCAGGGACATGCGCTTACGCCACCGAGGGTCAAAGAAAGTCTCCAGGCGGATCTCGTTACTAATGAACGTGGTGTGGATATATAGTCGGGAGTCCATTTTTTGCAACAGGTACTTAAGTTCCAGATCCTGAAAGTCCAGGTCCGTTTCGAAGCTGATGAACTGCTCGCTCCGCTCTGAGTCCACATTTTGGGGCTCGCAGCGGCCGCGGTACAACTTGTAGCCCTTGTTGCATGAGCCGCACTGCGAGATGTTGGCCAAGCTGCACATGGCGCAGCTGTTGTTGCCCCCGATGACGCAAGGGATGGGTCGCTGGCACAGGGTGACACCCGTGTGGCACACGCACGTTCGCTGGCTTTCCAGGAAGGTTCCCCAAAAGCCGTTCTCGTTGCAGTAGAGGAAAGACTGGACCCTGTTGAGCCACTGCATCACCGACCTTGTTGGAAAAGACATGAAAATATATAGGGTTAAAATTTTAGCAAGATGGAGGACAAAGTAACCAATTGTCCCTTTCCCACTAGCCATGTGTGTGTACGGTGCGGACTCAGGATGAAAAATCAGAGTAGACCAACAATTTTCTAGTTTCCAATGTGTTAATGGACTCGTGCATGGTTATATAAGAATATGGCGAGTACCAGTAAAATTGTTTTATGCGCTTACGGTGTGGCCTTTGTAATCCAAGGCCAGCCTGTAGCCTGGAGTCGTAACAAGAGCGTGAAGTTTAACACCCGAGACTCATTTCCCACACCCTGTTGCGTTTCAAGCTGCCAACACTTATTTCATACGTCACACTAACCAGGAAATTAAAATTAAAAAGCAGTGATGCTGAAAAAAAAGTAGTGCCAATGAAATTTTTAAGACTGACAATGAAAAACGCTTCCTTACATTTATTATAAACAACGAACATTTAATATTCATCTGAATAGCCCATGGCAGTGTTCTGACTCCACGCACAAGGCATTTAATTTGATCAAATATGACTAGATTTCAGGACAATTTTCCAAGCGTCTTAATATTTTGCAAGACATCTATTACTTTTTTTTGTGTGCGTTGAATTGGAATCTCTTGTGCATTTAATAAGGTTGTTTTTTATGAGGTGGATAATGGAGAGGGTTGAGATTGTTGGTGGTGGCTGTAAAATGCCAAAATGATACATTCCCTGGAGAAATTTAGTCCGCCTTGTCTGTGAGGTGGCAATTCTGCGGAAATTCAGCGTGATGGAGACGAGAGAGTAGGACGTCCTTTCCTTTTTACAAAAGGGAGGAGTTTAGTTATTTCCCTCAGGTGGAAGGTAGCACTTGCTATTCTTAGTTCGTCTGCGCTTCCCCGCAGGCATCTTTCCATGTCATCCTGACAGTATTGGAACTTCATTTCTGATTATAGGAAGTGAATTCAATTTTTTTTTTTGAGAGAGAGGAAAGTTGGTCAAGGTTAGCGTGACATGTTAATGAACCCGAGTTTCTAACTATGATGGATGACATTGCATTGTTACTAGAGCGCAAATCCCACCCGAGCTATGCGCCTAAATGAATTTGCACCTATGGAGGACGTTGAGCTGGCTAACTTTAGAGCCGACGTATCGGTTTAGGAAGCACTTCAAATCTGAAGCTGCCTTTAAGAAGACAAGGCAGTTCAGTGACTGACTACCACTGGGAAAACTTTTGAATCCGGGTCAAATGGTGTCACAACAACTTTGCCAAGAGGCAGTAAAGTGAAATTACACACAACAAACTTATGCTGACGGGTTAAAGATGTCAATTACAGAAATTATTCCTACGAAAAACACCTCTTGGCCACAAATATAAAAAAAGTAGATATTGCCAATGTGAAGGATGTTAAATAGTACCGTATTTTCCGCACTATAAGGCGCACCGGATTATAAGGCGCACCTTCAATGAATGGCCCATTTTAAAACTTTGTCCATATATAAGGCGCACCGGATTACAAGGCACACCTTCAATGAATGGCCCATTTTAAAACTTTGTCCATATATAAGATATATACATTTGGCCCGCGGGCCGGACTTTGGACACGCCTGCTGTAGCGGCTCAATATTGGTCCATATATAAGGCGCACCTGATTATAAGGCGCACTGTCGGCTTTTGAGAAAATTGGAGGTTTTTAGGTGCGCCTTATAGTGCGGAAAATACGGTACAATGTCTTTACAAAATGATCAGTGAGAACTGAAATGATCAGGTTTGTTGTCTCGTCTCTTAATTACTAACTCCCTCATTTGGCAAAATACTTTGCAGCACTTCCTCCGACCCGGGTAAATGGCACAACAAGAGACCGAGACGGATCACCCGTAGGAGCTTTGCAGGTCTACACAAGATCTCTTCAAGAGCTACCAAAGATGACGACCGCATCCCATGTTTAGGCCTTGTTTGTGTTCGCTATGTGCTTTTTTTTTACTCACTTATTGAATTTGAACCTGTAAATAAAGTTTTGATGCATATAAAGTCAGCATTCACACTATTCCTCCTCTTCAGCTTTCATAAGTATTCTCTATCATCAGTAGAGTCCTGAAGAGGATAATACATTTTGGGAAAATCCAACTAGACTGGAAATATTGTAAGTAGGTCATATCACAGGAGCTGTATTACTGTGTATTACCTTTTATTTGCTTTCTTCCTCGTACCTCAGCATAATTTTACAGTTTCAATTCTAATAATAAGAGCGTTTTGGCCTGTGATTTTTGGCTTCTTTGCTCTGTTGGTTTTTACTTTAGACTGTACTTGGCGTCGACTCAAAGCGCCTTCGAATCAGTGAAGTGAAAAAGCTTTGCCTTGGAAAATGTTCATATTATCATATCCACATCATTATCATTTTGGTTCTGGGCAGACTCAAACTCTCATGCCGCTTGCCCTGGCTGTATGTTTATCTGAAATTAGGGTGTGAGGGGAAAGAAAATACCATAAAGCTCCAGGCAATACTTTGGCCAAAACCATACAGTTGTTGCACCAGGTGTTGACAGATAGAGCGGGAGTGTTGGAATAGATTGTCGCGAAGTGTTAATAATGCCGCTCTTATTTGACCAGCGGTTGTGTACAAATTTCAACCACACACTTGTTGATTTGTATTAGAAACGGCACCCAAAAATGTATGCTAATTAGCAGGCAGCAGGTTAAATATGCACATAAGCATGAATGTGTCTTTCTGGTTTCTATTCTAATTGAGCATTTGCATGAAAGTCTTAAGCAGCTGATTTGCATAATGGTGCCATGACAGAGCGCAGCACCGCTCCAATTAGCAACTGGAAATGGGAACGACGCTTGCTATTCGGAGTACATCATGTGAATGACAGAACTCCCCAAAACAGTCATTTATTATGATAACCACTTTATGATTTCTATAGCAGATCAGATTGAGCTCTGAACCGGTCTTAATTGTCTGTATCTGTGACTTGACTGTCGGTCAAAATAATCCCATGATCAAGAATTGCAGCACATTTTAAAACTCGCCTGGCTGAAGTCGGCTCGTTTTGAGAGTTTGGTCCTGACTATCATTTGAAAGAACGTCATAAGTTTAACAGTCTTATTTACGTAAGCTTTATTTCAAAGTAAAACGCCCCCGAGAACTGACACACATTAACTAATAGACATATAAAAGTAAGCCATGGAAACTTAAAAAAAAAATGCAATCATTTCATGTCATTATTAGGTTGAAATACCGAGATAAATTGTTTTCACCGCGTTGTCTGGCTTGCTTAGATTTGTCGTAGGAATCAAAAAACAATCAAATGGAATAGATGTTTATTTCCACTGAGAATACTTAGCGTCTGTGAGGGGCTTCAAAGTTAAATGAGCTCAGATTACATGCATCATAAATTCCTCCCAAAGAGAAAGTCGAATCAACAGGGGAAAAAAAACACATTAATTTACCTTTATTATTTTGTATATTAACAGCAGACTTTTGTTTTTATATAACAGAGATTGATCGTGTGTGGGGATTCTTATTTCAATTGTTTAGTCACAGTCGTGGCTTATTGGGGAAGTCAATGCCAAGTGAGGCAACGTAGAGAAAATAAGCGTGCAAAAGTGAATTTAGTCTAAGTGAGTAAGCTTTGTAGTTAAGATATCTTATTTTCACTTCTTTTTTTTTTTTAATGTCTGGAAACAACATGTAAGAGATCAGCCTGTTAAGGCAAATACCAAACGATACAATAAATTTCATAAATAAGTATAAATACAGTACATAAGACATAATTAATATACTATATGTTATATAAATATAATACATAAATAGCAGCTCAATTATGTAATTTTATCATCATTATTTTAAAAAAAAATCTTTCTCTGATATGAGATATAAATATTGACTCTTCATTTTTGCTTTTTTATTGGGTGGGGCAGATTTACCCAATAACACTTTTACTATTTTAAGAAACATAACATGAGGGTCTAAAATGTAAACATTGAGCATTTACCTAACATCATGTCATTAGAGAATGCACATTATGTTTCCTGGGTACATTTATTCACATACTGTTTTGCATTTCCACGACTAAAATAACCTTGACGTTGCCAATCAACGTGAATTATCCTTTGCCAAGAACATTTAATTAGTCAGAAGAACTTTAGCATTAAAGCCTTCTTGGACTGCTTCAGATTGTTTTGTTTATCCTATAAAGATGTGTTGCGAGAAGCGTTGGATGGCCACTGGTGATGTTTGCACTTTTGGGGAGCTGAGAGGACTGCAGAGGAATCTGCAGGAGGCGCCACTGAACATAATTTTCACAGCGGCCCTCCGAGTGAAAGCATGCAACATTGGCGGCTGTGTGACAACATGCAACCCCGTTGTGGGTTTTGATGTATGAATGGCGGCAGTCCCACGCTGGGGATTGGCCCTGTGGTGCATGTTGTGGGCCTGAGATGCTTTCACAGCATCATCATCAGCTGCTGCTGCCTGGCTTGGACGTGGATGTTAAAATGCCTCCCTGAGGAGGTGCCGTGGTGGTGGTGGTGGGCACACATTTTGGAAACACTTGACAGATAGATTTTCAGTTTTGCTGCAATTCCCTCATCTATTGATGAGGGCTGCCAGAAGTAAGGGCAAGTCCCACTTGGTGCGGGGGACCTATGTTCTAACACCACATACATGACAGCACATTTTGAAACAAGCTTTGGGACTGGGCGTTTACAAGCTTTACACTTCAGCCTAGTCATTTTGAGCTTTATTATCAGTATACCAATTTTCAATTGTATATATTTTCAGTATTGTGAAATTTTTTCTGCAATAAAAATAATGCTGGTGAAGTACTACCAACCTTACTAACTCAGAGGAGTTAACAGTTTAACCATATGCAAGGAACCAAACCCTGTTGCAGGTAGCAATCTGCCAGCAATCAGCAGAAATGATACATGCATTCTGTTTTTAGCATGAAATGTTACAAGAGACTTAATCAAATGAGCAATAGTCAGCAACACTAAATATGGTAAAACATTAACCCATTTATTCAAACATTTAGGTTACACGTTGGATCTGCATGCTAGATTCAGACGCTGCTGAATAGACGCGCAAGAAACATGACTGCAAATATTGGATGCAGCCCAATAAAATAATTCTATTTTAACCAATATTATCAATCTGATCCAATACTGTTTATTTATTTATTTATGTATTTATTTATTTGGGGCGGACACTGATAGTATTCGATAGCATTATCACATCGGAACACTCATAAATGCTGCATGCTAGCTCGTTATCATCTAACTATAACTATCCCGGTTTAAACAAATTAATGAGAAAGAAATGTCTTGAAAAATGCGAAAAACTTGGTATTTGGACAGTGTTGTTGCATGACTGGAATGACGCTTTGGCAACTGTTGATGGACTCTTACCGAAAGAAGCTCTAAGTAGGGGAAGCGCACGCTATCTTTGATAACACTTGAGAAGCCAACTCAGGCGAGGGACTAGTGACAATCTAAGTGCTCATTTTCAGAACGCGTAAATCAATATTTCATCACTTTCAACTTGTACAGTGACGCCCTCATCACAGAACGCCGTTTTATATTTTGGGGTATTTGCTGTCATGTCAGGCGTCGGCGCCCCGGCGTAGTGGAGGCTCTCAAGCTGAAAGAGCAGGGAAGTGGTGGCAGATGTGTGCAATGACCTTTAGACAACACTCCCAGAGCTGCATTTGCTTTTATAGACGGTGATGTGGAACTACACAAGTGAGGTAGGCATGTGCAAACCTCGGCACTAAGTTGACGTGATGGTCACAAATAACGTAGCCATAATTTATAATGGATGACGTCCTTTTAAAGCGCGCAAGTGCGACGCAGTGGCTGGCCCCCCCAAAAAAGTGGACATTTTTTTCTTCCGAAATAAGTAAGTGCATTGTCACTTCGAATCTTGGGATTTTGAAGCATAAAAGTTGAGCGTGTTCTGTCAAGATTGTATTTCTACCCACCTTTCCCTGGGCATCTGGTGGTTGGGATTGTGGTGACAGCGGATGCTGAGGCCAAAGAGCTTGCGGGCAGTGCGCTGGATCTTGATCCGCTGGACCTCTAGGGAGCTCTGGAGCAGCCTGTAGCGAGCCTGCAGGTCCCAGTCGCTACCCCACAGCAAGTGCACGCTGTTGATGGGCAGGAAGTGAGAGGGCAGCCTCTTCAGGAAGGACTTGAACTCATCTGGAAAAGCAGAGAGGCATGGGGGGGGGGCATGTATTAGTTTATTCTTAGACCCTTAGTTTTGTGGAGATTTGAAAGTAGTTTTGTCATGGACTCCTTCTCACTCCATGTCAACCCTTACGTCATTCAGAAGCTCCAAAATTAAATTGCTTAATACACATTACATCACTATTTTTTTTTCTGGGATTTCAACTGCTGGCACTGCTTGGCACGACCTTCAGTTAACTACGATAACCCAGCAAGCTGAAAGGACCGAAAGTTCGACACCTTCCACACTCGCTCCTCTCCATACTTCAACAGAGTTGAACAGCTTTTTTTCTTTGCCCCAGCCTCGGCGGAGACGTCTCTCAGAGTTTTGCCTCGTCCTCCCGAGGCTTGTCAGATCCGCTTTGCTCGTTTGCTTCAGAGATATCAGAATCCTTCTCCTCCACCCAGTGTTCACTGATGTCACACGCCACCCTCAACGGGAATGTCGGCTCACGATTAAGGAACGTCTGAATCCGACGCCCTTAAAAATACATTTAACATGTCACTTTCTCCTGCCGGGTCGACAGCTGCTACGTTATGTATGCGACGGAAACGAACAGATCTGCTCCTTAATAGAAATTCCTAGAAACACCAAAATGTAGGGATGGTTTATCAAACCGAAAACACGACGAGGATAAGTTCTTCCTGAAGTGCCTCATTTGCGTGAAAATGTTGATATTTACTAGAACAGATGTGCTCAGATAACGTGTTTTGACTTGGTGAAGCAGCATGTGTTTCATTACATACGGTTATTTGCATGCTTGAGTAAACAACTGTCAGCGAGGCGGGTCATGTCTAGTTTAAATTTGACAGTAGCTGGTGTGTTATTCAGAACACCTTGTAAACTGCATTCTCCGTACATGCCATATACAATCTCTGACCTTACTTGAGAGATTTGGTCCTAATGTCTTACCTAATTGTCCATGAACCCTGAAAGTAGCTAATGACTGAAATGATGAACTCAGTTTAGCAACTACAAAACTCCGTTCTTAAAAAATAAAATTCTACTCACCGGAGTTCTCAAATTCTTTGTAGGAGGACGCCCACGACTCAGCCATGCCCAGCATGGTGTTCTCCATGATCTGGATGTCGGTGATGGGACAGTTGCACTGGGGATACTCGTCGCCACATTGGCAGATGCATTGGTTGTTGCTGCACAGGTACTCTCCTTCGCCGTTGCACATAATGTAGCTCAGAGCTGACTGGACAAACTTCTCCTGAAGGTACTCTGGGAAAATCACCTGAAGACCTAGAAAAGACCAACATAAAAGTCGATGTATGGGAGATTATCTTATATTATATGGCAATGGGAAAAAAGTATTTACCAGTATTTTGATGATTGTGAATGTTTTGCATGTGGGGAAATAAATGGCAGTGTCCTTTCAGGGCACTCAATTATTTGTCTAAAGGACGTGCTTCAGACGTTCTCAATGTTCAACAAGAGCTGACACTTTTGTACAGGCTTCACTCTCAGTATGACAGCTTTCACTTGTGATTGATGCCTCCCGTTGAGTGTACTGTCGTTTTATTTGATAATTACCACACAATCGTCCCCGCCCCCTCGCCATTGTAAGCAAAGTTTGTGTATTTCACAAAATTAGTCAACAAATTTCTGTGCATTGCATATCAACATAGGAACCAGATGACTCACACAAGTGGAAGAGGCCATTTGCACTGTCTCCATTCCCTATAAAATCAGGGCGGTCAAGGCATACACAGTGCTTGACATTGCAGAAATTGACTCTCCGCGCATGACATTGGCGCACATGAGGTGCATATAAACTGCAAGATCTCCCCTTGCGGATGATGTAGGGAACCACTGGCTGTCTTGTTATTCTTGAAAAAAGATCCTGATTATATTTCAGTTGTATATTCATTGTCATTTATTGCAGTTATTTTCTTTCTTCCCCAAAAAAGTATTGCAATATTATCTTTACTTAATGGAATATATGGACAAACTGCTATGCTACAGTACTGTAATAAAATATGACTGCACTTGAGTCCTGTTCATATTGATCCATAAGTGTCTTTTTAGTTTGGTATATAAACTAAAGGCGAACAAATGGAAACAGAAGTCCATTTCGACCCATCTTACCATCTCTCAACATATCATTTCTGGACTCTGGGCCAATTGATGTCTCACAGGAGATCTCTCAGAAATGAAGGCTGTGTGGCAGTAAAGCCTTTTTCTTCAATCCAGTGCCTGAAAATAAATCCCCGGCTCTACAACCCAGTGGACTGGAAAAAAAACTAAATAGGTTTTTTTCTTGCCCTTTTTGTATGGAACATTGGGAAAGCAATATATATATATTTTTTTAATCTGTTTTACTTGAGCACAAATGTCGCCTCAGCAGAAAATATGCACGCAGGAACCACAACATAACATCGCACTGATGAATGGTTTTTTTCCCTCTTCGATTTTCCACTCATGCATTATTTTCACCGAAAGGTGAAAAACTTAATCAATTTATGATGAATCAATGTAATGAATGGGGAGAGCAAAGGCTTTAATACACTTGCATAATTTGCCGATAAACTGTCAAACAGTGTCTCCGTTGTGTGCACACTTCAATTAGAGCTACTTATTTTCACTCGCTAAAAAAAATGGTAATGCAAAAACTGGGATGGCTAAAAGTTAATTAGAATGTTCATATTCAACAATATTAAGCATACGCCGCATATTGTGCATGCTGAGATGAACATTTAATTTCCTGAAACCTGCTTGGAACACTAAAACACCAACTATAACCAGTCAGCGGTGAGTTAAACGGGGCCAGCATAATTGGCTAAGTGTTTTTATTTATAGAGGTTCATTCGGTTCATCAATTCTGCGAAGCGTCCTGTACTTTTGCGCTATATAGTCTGCTGTATGCACACTTGCTCCATTTTTGCTTCTCTTATTTATTGTTATTTGTTTATTTATTATTTATTCATCACTCATTTATTCATTGTTTGTGCCTTCTTGTTTTTATTTTTTGTGTTGTTTACTTGTATGTATATTGTGTACTATGTCTTGTCACCGTGGGATAGTGGGAACGTAATTTCGATTTCTTTGTGTGTCTTGGCATGTGAAGAAATTGACAATAAAGCAGACTTTGACTTTGACTTTAGAGTTGCCGGTGAACTCCAGCCTATCCCTAAAAAGTTAACAATAACACGTCCCCTTTATTACGAGAATATTTAATAAAGATGTTAGAACAGCAACACTAAGTCTATTTTAATTATTCCCTATTGACCAAAAAAAACATTATCGCCAAAATAGGAGCAAGATTTACCAGATTGTACTCTAATTTCTCCAGTTTGTTTTTCTATACAGTAAAAGCCGCTTCCCCCAACCACACAATGATTGTTGCCCGTCAGCCCGATGGGGTGGGGTGAGGGGGAAGGTCGGGTTCTGGAAATAGCAAAGTGGATGGATAACTCATGGTGTGACCACAAAAGACTCAAATTGCACAGGCCTTTTTCTTTCTCCATCAGGCCTGTCTGTGGCCCCCAGATCCAATATTCATTTAGCTTGATGTATTCCTGGACTTGAAACTTTAATGTGATTTGTGGGACAATCCAGATGGCAAGTTCACGGATCAACGCCGCTCACTGGCGGAGTCGGGGCCAGCGGGGGCCCACCGCACAATAACACAGAGTGCCTACCCTTCTCCTTCCTCTGACCATACTTCACGAACGCCGAGCCTCACGTCAACCTGCGTCACTTCAGCTGCTGTCCACTCTTTTCTGCTCGCCGACTTTGTCTCTCCTCTTTGCACTTCTGTCTGACTTCATTACGCTCACTTTTGCTCC
Source organism: Syngnathus acus (assembly GCF_901709675.1). NCBI lineage: Eukaryota > Metazoa > Chordata > Actinopteri > Syngnathiformes > Syngnathidae > Syngnathus > Syngnathus acus. The sequence goes on from NC_051097.1 coordinate 5,230,857, forward strand.
CGCCGCGCACCTCCATGTGGCCTTTGGTTCACTCCATCACTCACTCCTGTTTCTTCACCTCTCGCGCTCTTCCCCAACTACACTCGATCACTGTGCATCGACTCAGTTACTGGAAATGTGATGTCTTGTCCTCACGCCCCCTTTCTACGAAAATCTCTCGGCAGCTCTTGTTGCTGCAGCGTGACACAGACCGCCGCTAAGGCTTATACATTTGTCACGATCTAAATCACCTTCAATGTCATTGCGCTGTAAAAAAAAACAACAACAGAATACTCTTGTATAACCCTAAAAACTTTGCCCACACTCACCCTCGCATAATGTCGACATAGTGTACCTAAAATGCTCATAAATATTTCCAATAGATGCTACCCGTCATAATGCCAAAACATTCTTTTGCCGACAAGGCATCTTTTCTCAGTTTGTGACTAATATGCGCCTCGGCTCAAAAAAGGTTGAGAACCATTGTTCTAAATCGAAGGGTGGTGTTGAATTGTAAAGCATTTTTGCCTATGCCATCAAATATGGGTGTAGTATGATGTCAAAGTTTTTATGGGATTTGCATATAAAAGCGAGCGCAAGGGTTCCGCGCCGCTTTATTTTCTATTATTTGCAAGAGGAAAATATTGACCTTAGAGGCCCCATTGTAAATAGCGCTGAAGTCAATAAAGATTTAATTCTATCCACTGAGTGATGACGACCATGAACTCCATTGTGACTTTCCATTCTGTCTCCTTGTGGCGTGCACTATTTTCAAATGTTGATAGATAGGGGTGAGGGGGAGGGAAAATGGGGGGGGGGGGGGTCAGCGTTGTAACTGCAAAGCGGGTGGGGGGGGGGGGGGGGGTCAGTGCTTGTAACTGCAAAGCGGTCGCCTGCTTATTGCAATTCCACGCTTCGCCTCATAAATCAGGGTTTCATTACAGATTAATTGACCATTGTGCGGTCCGCAATTTTGCTAAATAATCATTGCTTAATCCACTGACGCAATAAAGTGCATTTACTTGAATGGGAAGGTGAAGAGGGTGGTGGGGGAAGCATATAATGAAGATTGGGGGTTATCATTATCTCACCCAAAGACCTCGGATGTGGATTACTGCTTCTTGCATTTTTCTAGGTTGACGAGCAGGCACTCTGGTCTGCCAGTGGAAGCTTTAAACCACCAGAGGGGGGTGGGGCATATCATTGGAAGATTTGCTGTGTCGGCTCATTTTGCACACATCTGTGCTGCCAAAGCTGCTATTTATCCACTTTTCATTTTTATTCTGTAAGACTCTCTCCGAGCGGCACCGGAGCTCAGAATAGCACTTTTGAGAAACTTTCAGAGTTTCAGCATTTAGGTATGCTGAGTAAATTGAAGATTATCATAAATGTTTTCAGCGAGCAGCTTGTGTTGTCAAACGAGGAACGTCCAACCACGAAGATCTTAACCTGAGAGACTAAGAATTGCACCGGACAGTTTTGAAAATATTCCAAGCCTTCATTTTCAGTACAATCATTTCAAGTGGACATACATAGATGAGGAGATGACGTTATAGCTTCTATTAATTAAAAAAGTAAAATATGCTCTTTCCCACACACACACCAAGCATGCACACTCCAACATAGTTAGCCCAGATTGCTTATTAAAGCAATTGTGAGATTGGAGGAGGGCAGAGCTGTCCGTGGTACTTGATGAGCTGTCCGCACAGCCAACATACGAGTCACACAAGCACGCAGTAAATGTGAAATAGTGAAGCCGCCTCTCGTCTTTATTCTACGTGCACCATCTCAGATGGTAATAGAAGTCTTGGTCATTTTTCTCCAAAGGAACAACAGTGAGCCATAAAAGGCATGTTCAGACTGCATTACAAAGATAATGTCAGTGTTACGCATTAGCCAGAAATAAATGGCAATTTAACAAAATTACAATTGGGATTGTGTGGGGGGGTAGCAATATCATGAGGAGGAAGTTTCAAATTAATAAACAGAAAAGGGCATAAATAGAGTGATTACTGCTGAAATTACTGGAGCAAGTGCTCGTAATAATTTCTTGTTTCTATTTAATGTGACTAACATGCATTTTGGCAGCAGAGTGTCAAGTGCTTGGTATATCTGCCTCTGAAGCTAGTCCTTTTTAGGTTCAAATGATCTGAAATTACAGTAAATTTAGAGGAATACGAGAACAAATGTGAAAAAGTCGTTATAACTCAAAGAAATAATGTAGCACAAGAATTTCAGCGAGACTAAAGTAGCAATGTGGTAAAAATGTAATTATGGCAAAACCGTAGTTCTGGTAGTAACTTCTACACTAAACTATTTTATTACAAAAAAAAATAGAAATTAATACAAACAATAAAGGAACTACGGTATATTGATGGCCTGCAACATGTTCATAGTTTGAGCAGTTCCTTGCCACGTGTCCCTGAACAGCTGTAGCGGCTCTAGCGCACATGCGTGTCAGCACACACGAACATGCACACTCACTCGTCAAAGGTCTTGCAGAAATCACACGTTTAACAAGTACCCCGTAGAAATGGGGGGGTGGGCTCTTGTCCGATGTCAAGCTTTGACGTTTCCGCTACGCCTCTAAAAAGATATGTCCGCTCTCAAAGTATCACGATTATGCTGGCAGATCAAACGCTTATACTGACTGTGGACATTTATTGGGGGAACTCAACTTTAGATGCTCTCCAGTGCACAAATCATTTGGCACATTGAGATGTTTTAAGCCAAATAACCAACTGTGATGTACAAATGACAATTAATAAAGAAGTTGATTTGCTAATTTAGGCATTCTGTCAGGCCTGATGATCATAGGGGCAAAAAAAAAAAACGCTGCAAGAAAATATTCTGTCACATCTGTTATGTCAAATCAAAACTAGTTCTACTACGACAGTGGGCAACTTGCAAAGGAATTTACTTGCTTCAGTTTTGGGTTGTCTGCTTTTTTTATTGCAATTAAAAATGTGAAGTGGGCAAAACAACAGAAGATCGTGGAATCTACATAATATGGTAAATAGGGTATATTGTTTGTAATTGAAGGTTCAGACATTTCTGTCAAGATTTTAATTAGGAATAATTCAATCAGTAAGTACAATCTGGTGCCCAGCCTTGGTGGAATATTTTTCAAAATATTTTAAGAGGCGAAATATTTCATTTGATCTCAAGTTCAACTAGTGTCAACATTTCTATTGCTTCCCTTCAACTGAGATTGCGATAGTAATTTGGTGTGGCACATTAATGTGCGCTTTGTTTGTTTCTCCTGACTCCAGATTGACCCTTGAGAAGCGTTCTCAATATCAGTTGGAGTGGAATTTAAATTCCTCCAGAGATCTAAAAGGTAAAAGGACTCCATTGAAGCTCAGATGGAATTTGCAAGTAGTTAAGTGGTCGGGATTTTAATTGTACACAAACGTTTTGCTGTGTTGGCGAGAAAGAAATCTCATTTACCATTTAACATCATACAGAAATGCAATACGGTAATATTTCGTCACAATTGAGCGATGCAGAAAATTTTCAATGCAACTGTAAAAATGCTCCCTCCATACAAGAGAGTCTGTTCCAAATTCAAAGTCGGGTCCTCTCGACTGTGAAGCAGACGTGCTAGCCACTAGTCCCTCGTACTGTCCTGAGTTGAAAAAGTAATTGAAGAAAATCAAAGGGGCATGAGTAAGGTAAAAAAAAGCCATTATCCGACAGCAAGCCAATCACTGTCAATAAGGCCGTCATAAATTAGAAGCACAACAAAAGCAGAGTAGTTTGTCTTCCTTGACACGTGCTTTCTCTCAACAGGCTCTTCTCTGCATTTTCTCAAGAGCCTATCTCGGAAGACCCATGAGCCTATCGCGTAAGATTTATGAATATGTTCCAATAGCCTGAGCCAACAGTTTTCAAAGTGGTGAAGTGAAAATAAATTAAAGTGGCCCTGTAGGCTAGTCGTGAGCGGCGTGATGAATTAGATACTCATTGCACTGTCGCTCCATCGCCGTCCCTCCTTTTTATTTTTTTTTCCTGAGGAAGAATGCTGCAAACACAAACATAAAAATTAATTTCTTTTACAACGGACGTGTTGAGAAATTGATTTGTAGGCTTACTCATGGGGGAAAATAATTAGCAACTTGTTTTCTCTTGGAATTTTTCATTTCATGGAACCAATTGCTGAGGATTTCTTCCACAAATGATCATATACAGTAAATCTTGAGAGGTATTGAAGCATCCATGTAACCGAACCACCGTATTGATTTCCATTATTAAAACATGCGACCCTTTGCCCGGAGAACTGATAAGAACGGGATCATTTACAAGATGGATGGCTGCACCCGATTTCTACTCAAACACGGCAAAAGCCCCTCCACTACCTGATGAAATCTTCTCCGACTGACCTGCGGGTCAGCCTTCAATTGGAAGTGGTCAATCAAGGGTAAGTTTCCATTCGGGCTGGCACGGCCATAAATCTCCTCCTCCTGGCTCACTCTTGCCAAATGCGGGCTGTCATTTGTGTGTAAGCGCTAGCTCACTCTTGTGTCACAATGTGATGTAACCTGTTCGTGGTGGTAGGTCATTCTTTTATTTTGTTTTGGTTTTAGAAAAGCACTTGCGATAAGCAGTTAGAGTGATGAATTGTTCTTGTCGGGTTTCAATCTCATGTTTTATATATACGGTATATATTTTCCAAATGATAAAATACAATCTACCGTATTTTCCGGACTATAAGTCACAGTTTTTTTTATAGTTTGGCCAGGGGTCCGACTTATACTCAGGAGCGACTTATGTGAGAAATTATTAACATTATTATATCACTTCACATGTTAATTTTACACTAAACCGCAAGAGGGCGCTCTAGGCCTGTGGAATAATTGGAACTGCAACTGACGATGAGTCTGATGTAAGCCACGTAGAAGAGGAAAAGCCGCATCTTCTCCCTCTGGAGTTAGCGAAGTTGTTCAAAAGTGACACAGAGGATGAAGATGTCATTGGATATAGTGATTTGGAGTGACACGGATGGATTGGTAAACTTGTTAGCATGTTATTTATGCTATAGTTATTTGAATAACTCTTAATATGTGACATCAGGCACGCTCACAGTTCATTGTTTGTGTTTATGTAACGTTTGCATGCCGTACAATTATTCATTTTTTATTTTAAATTGCCTTTCAAGATGACATGTCTGTTCTTGGTGTTGGATTTTATCAATGTCCCCCAAAAATGCAATTTATACTCCAGTGCGACTTATATGTGTCTTTTTCTTCTTTATTATGCATTTTATGGCTGGTGCAACGTACTCCGGAGCGACTTATAGTCCTGAAAATACAGTAATTCTTTTAATTTACAAATGATAATTTTTTTAGATTACTTCACCGAACAACATTTCTAATCAGGAAATCTGTAGGCAAATGGAAGTGAAGACACCTTGTTTAAAGCCACTACGGTCCAATTAAGAACTTCGATCGCAAAACATGACAATGGGGAGTTTGAGATTGGCAGATTGAGAATCATTGTAATTTTAAAGAAATTTGCTGATTTTTCTTTCTTGGTGGTTACAACCAACTTATTTGCATTAAAGCTAAAATGCAAAAAAATATTTTTCTCTTCTTGCAAATTTAGAAATGTCTTAAATAATTTAAAAATGTCTCCGAAGATTATGTTACGGTTTTGTTGGTGCATTTTTTCTTTTTAAAATATATGAATAGAAGTAAATACTTGTGCGTATTTAAGTGTTTTTATTTATGTTGAATGTTCAGAGCCTTGGAAAGCTGCTGAGTCATTCTCATGACCTATCACGAAGCAGCAATACGTTCTCAAAGTAGTTTCCGCGTGATAACATGCTCTAATGACCGTCTGCGTAGTCGTTACTGAATGTCGAACAAGCCCGAATATGAAAGAAACTTTTTAGCGGCCACATTAAGCTGACATCAATAAAAATCTTCAGCTTGAGTGATCAAAGCTGCATGAAATGTATTGTGAAAACAAAAAAAAGACACACTTGCAGCGTCATCCTTAATTTGGATGATTTGTTGAGAGGAAAAAAAAGCAGCTGTTGGTTGAATATGCCAGCTATTTTAAATCTGCAGAGGCATGTACGAGGACAGTGTGTTGGCTTTGATAGACGGCGCCATTTATGTTTAAGTCCAAGAGCATATTCTCATCTATATCTAAGTGCAGGCAGGAGGCACGTCCAGGGAGTGTCATATCCGCATTGTGTTATCAGTGGCTCGCAGCCGAGCCTGCTTCTAAAAGACCACAGAGACCACCAGGGTGAGAAAAAAACACATTTCCTTTTGAATATTCCGATGCTTTGTGTATGATGTTCGTCTGAAATGTCTCCGGGGTGGACTAAAAAGTCATTTTCTTTGCTATGTTTGATTTTCATCTTGCACCTGACCTTGTATGCGGCTTGAATGTTTGGTTAGAACGGTGGCATAGTACATATAGTGACTTCCAGTCAGGCCATTTTTCTCCATTGAATGAATGTCGGCTTTGCCAGGCGACATCCACTTGAAAGAAATATTACAGTTGTCATTTCTGTTCCTTAAATTAGATTAAAATGGCAAAGCTACACAAAAACATAACACGTATTCCTAGCCCATTGAAAAGCACTGAAAATGTATCTTTACATAAACTAACGCAAAGATTTCAAGATATCATTATAGACGACGCTTATCTTTTATCCCTTTTCAAAGCATTCACATCCTTTCACATCCTTTATTTTCACACACGTTTTCTGCTAAATGAAAAGATGAGTGTGTGTTCCTCTCAATTACAAGAAAGTGTAGTGTGTCTTTCATGGCCAAATCCTCAAAACATAATCGGGGAAAATGAATTCAAAATGTAATTTATGATAGCGTATGTTATTGCCAACCTTTATCTTCACATTTCAATTTGGTCTTCATACGCATCGTGTCTTTTACCGATTCCACGCGCTGGTTTCTGAAACTAATTCAATTGAAAACTTTCTCCATGTCCAAAATATGTTCATAATGATCAATATGACACTTTAACACAAACTGTTCTGCTCTCAACCTTAGTGCAGCAGTTGGAGGTTAAAGTGCTCACTTAAGGGGCATCCCAATGGTGTTAATGAGGAGGTAAAATTCTTGTTTTTTGTCTCCAATGTTCCAGAGTCCATGAGGCTATGACCTCAAGATGGCTAACCTTTGGGTCGACCGTTGCTGCTCTGAACGTAATGTCATGATACAAAAAGATTAGATTTACTCCGAACGTATGCTGAATAATAACTTGCTGTGCTCCAAAATTGATTCCAATGATTTTATTTATTTATTACAAATGAACCTTCAAAGATGCCATGATCTCGTAGCCTGTTTGTAGGTGCATGTGGCTTGATTTTTTGTCTAAATGGCGCTTGACTACTTTTGCATTCAAACTCAAGAAATATAGACAGATGTATTATTTCTTATGAGCAGCCCAGTGTCATATTTTTTCTTTGGGATACTTTGCTTTCCTTTATGATGTCAAAAAAAGAAGATGCCTTTGAGAGCTTTTCTAAAGGGGGAGCATTAACTATAAAGACCAGAGACTCATTTTTCCTCAAAGAAGAAAAATAAACGTGAAATCGCTCTAAGGGGTTCAAAAGTTTGTCCAGATGGTCAAAGCTTCCACTTTTTTTTTCTTCTAAGCCAAAGAAATAAAGCATCTGTCAGTTTCAGTGAGATTAATCAAACTCTTTTCCGAATTGTACTGAGAGCGATATCCAAGAAGAGGCTTGTAACCTTTCTTATCAAAGTGTTAATTATGCGCGAGCACACTTTTGGTATTTTTATCCAAGCCCTTCTGACATAATGGAAGGCAATGTGGAAATGTATTCCGGCACTTTGTTTCATGGAGTGGCCTCATACTTCTTGGACGAGAATCAGTCATGACATAACATCAGCTTTTTCGCCTAGACCTTCAAAATTAAGAAAAAAGTACTATGCTCATCATTTATTGCTTGTATTGTTGTAGGAATCATCACAAAAGTGAATTTTGTATCGCTGCATTTTCATGTTAATAAAGTAGAAAAGAAATGTTTGATTTGTTACCTAAAACTTTTTTTTTTATTATCTTTATTCAGTAAAAGGGTTTTGGTTAAGATGACTACATGTGATCACAATTTCTTGTAAAAATAATATCGCTGCCATTTATTTTTATAGAATTCTTCCTAACGTAAAGTATGTTCCAGTAATTTCCACTTGACCAAACAAAGCACACTACGAGAGCATTGGCAGAGGAACTCTGTGATCACAGCCTGAAAGCAAACCTGGGTCGAAGCATTTATGTTTCGTCTTAAAAGATTTTCATTCTCTTCCTGTTGGAATCCAATCTACTGTTGTGTTCTGGGAAGAATACAAAATAAAGAGTCTGTCTAACCTTACGGATTGAATCACCACATCATAGATCACACAGCTGTTATGAAACAAATCCATCCAACAATAGGTCAGTGCAAAGAGGCCAAGAATATTGTCAGTGACCTCCTAGTAAGGTCAAAATAATAACACAAGACAAGGTTAAAAAAAAAAAATACTGTCCAAAAGCTTTAATCGGATCAACATGTGTTTAGTTTGGGCTAAATTAAACTTGAGTCAAGTGAACTGAGCAAATGAAAAGCTTTACAGATTTGATGTTCCCAAGAGAAGAATTTGCTGAGGGATGCACACGCAAACAATATATATAGTCGGGATAAAAGAAGACTAATTGCTACACGAGCACTAGCGCTCATGACAAAATGGGCGAATTAAATAAGTGGATGTCATTATTTCAGCAGCGCATACCTTCAAAGTGCTCCGCTGGGAATGGGCCTCTTTATGAGCTGTACAAAGTGCCATCGTGCCAAGCTTGTTGATAAAGTCAACCATCCACTTTTAATGAAGGAGGCCTCAAGCAAAATTTCACTCCTTTAGAAAAAAAACTTTTTGAGGTGAATTAGTTTGAATCTCAACAACTTCAATAGGAAGAGTTTAGATACAAATTGTTCTCGTTTCTTATATCACGCAAATCTGCCACTTTCAGGCCTCTTTCAGATTCGCACTATTTCCTACTTTATGTTTTTTTCTCTTCACTCTGCCATGACGCATTTTCAAATGGCGCCAAATGAACTGCGTCAATTGAACAATGTAACGTCTTATTTGAGATACAGATACCGTCAAGTCTGTCAACATCTGGGTAAAGGATGCCTACAAAAAAAAGGAGGCTCATACTTGAGAGCAAGGCTTTTAGATGCTATTGAGTGAGGGATGACAAATCATTCCTTTCACAAATCTACCTAATTCTCTGGTTTTTAAGAGTACAAATAACGATCTCTCTGTGGCAACGAGAGGGGCTGGTCATGGGCGCTACAACGACAAAAATGCACCTTTTGAGAATTTCCAGCTGCTCGTAATCATCTCGGTAAACTCGGCAAAATCAAAAGAAGCAATCATGCTGTTCAAATACTTGACCGCAGATTACGTGGCACTCCATCGTTGACTTCAATTGCATTTGTCTGCCCCCGTAATTACTTACGATATTATTTGAGATCTTCAAAGACGAAAACCGCTGGAGTATTACAGTTGGATTCATTTTGAAAGAAATAGCACAACCGTTCCAGGGATATGTTCTCCCGAAAAAGGTTTCTTTGACACTTTTATACTTTGATAGAGAAGTAGATATTCAGTAATGTAGCAGGGGGTTACTGGAGTTGAATCACAATTTAGCAGTGGAATACAGTAATCAAGTCAACCGTAGGTGAAAGCTCCGATGCATCACTGTGCTCCATTTTGAAAGACAAAATGGAGTTTGCCCAGGCGTGACAGTGTCAGACGGCATCCCCGACAGTTCATACAGACAGGCTTGTTGTTTACCTTGCAGATGAAGCTTGCTCTCGGGGCTCTGCAGCAGGACGGAGCTGACCGAGTCCAGATTGTCGTAGCTGCTGCATCCTAACGGGCCGGTGCGCGTCTCTGTCACCTGACAATAAGATTGAAAAATGTTTTGCATTGATGCGTATCATTTTGTCCAAGTAGTTTTGTGACGTGCTACACAATGTTTTGGAGAGGTTCATAGTCTTGTGGTTGACTGAGTGTAACCATTTTATTTATATTGCGGTGCTTTTTAGAGCAAAGGAAAAATGGAACGCTAACAAAAAACAAACAGGAAATATAAAATCCATTGGGATGCAAGAAAGCAGTTTGCGCTTCTCTGTCCTGGCTGCTTAATGCATTCTGGCTAAAGGATTAAATAATGCAAATAAAATCTGCATTCCTCCTCTGTCCTCTTCATTTTTTCACTCCTTTGGGAGTCTCATTTAAAATCGAACCACTGACTCGATTTACAGCAAAACAAATGAAGATTGTCTTACTCGATTGTTATGTTCAATATGCTCAAGTGACAATGTTAAAAAATACATAATATTACATAACAAAAACAAAATGTAAATGAATGGGCTTTGTTAGAGGAACCTTTTTATTTTTTATTTCATTTGTTGATGTTCGGAATGTGTCTTTAAAATTGCTGACCCTGCAATTTGTTTATATGAGACAGGAGTACCTTATTAAATTTCAGCAATACAGTAGTCGGCTGTGCAATGAATTGTCCCATCAGGTGTTGCCACAGTGAGTGACTCGTGATTTGTTTGGCACAGTAGCTGGGAGTCGAACCCGCTCGGGCACGTGCTTCGACACAACCGGTGCCCTTCATAAATATTCCTCGACAGTCGTAAAAGTTTTATCGGGGTAACAATTTGGAACAAATTACTATCAATACACTAAAATGAAAGTTTTTGTTGTGTAAGCGTCGAGAGGGAGTGTATGGGAATTTTTTTTTTTTTTTGGGTGGGGTGGCAAATCCATCTATGTTTAATGGCTTTCCCAAGCACATGTTCAAGAAAGTCTACGGGAAGACTGAGAAACAATGACCATCGTTAAATCTTACAGCGTACATTTAAGCGCCGTTCCAGAGAGATTTGAGAAAGATGAACACATTGTTTGACATTAAACTGCTGGCGACGGGCCCTAACTCGTCACTAAGGATGGGCTTAAAACACTTTTATGGGGGGCATCAATGGACATTATTCTCGAATAAAAAGCCAGAGTCAATGCCAAACAGCCGCACCAAGACATATAACAATGTCCTGACCCAGAAATGCCGTCAAGAAGAAATAATGGAGCGCTTCCGACGTGAAGAGGCTCCTTTTAATATACGACTTTCACGTCCGCCTTGGAAAAGGTTGTCCTAAAAAACTTAAGGGAGGAAATACAAAGTGAAGGACTATTAAGTAGTCTCAAATAGTACCTTTGAAAGGTTTGAAGGTAAATATATGTGATTAGAAACAAAAGTGCAAATTCACTGCACTGTAACGTGTGAATTAAATTCAACAAAAAGCAGACTGTAATCACGGGGAAAAGTTTGAAAGGAGTTGATCACGTTGGACTTTTCTTTTTCTTTCATGTCGATCGTGCACCAGATGGTGTGCTGACATGCAAGAAATTAGACAGACGTGTTTCTTAGCCGCCTTATCAGGTCGTTAAGGCAGGCAAGGGGAAAAAAAACGTGCAAAAAAAAAATCTGATTGGGAGAAACATAAAGCTTGTATTTTGGCATCTGACGATCGTAAGACACACTGTTGTAAAAGGATAGCGTTGTAATATTTAATTACGTTTGCTGGTACTGGGATGCCTGAACACATTGTAGTAAAAGGGATGGATGGCTCGTCTCAGGAAGCTCGATTGGCAGCATTTTAAAAACGCCGCGGAAATTGAACACCTGTCTATTGTTGCCTTGTGCCATCAAACCAACTATCCAGCCTTAATTTCATTATCAAACCTACAAATTCAATCAAATGTAGAGTAACATTTAATAAAAATGTTTCCAATTATTTCAGCCAGTCTACAACAGGAGGGTCAGCATTCGACAATCAAGGAGGAAAAGGGGTCAGTGGCCTGTATTTTGTTTCAAAAAACCTTGATGTTTACATCCCGCAAAGGGTAATGTGACACAAACTAGGCCATTAAAGCTAACAAGCAACAAATGGTTGGTGAAATTGCATTTTTCCGTAAGGTCTGTCGCTGTATTACAAGCGTCTCCTATCCTTATTTGTCCACTAACAAAGGAGAAAAACAAACAGTGTTATTCTTGTAAAATTCAATATGATGATTGATTGTTCTGTGTGATTCATGATGAGATGCGAAATCACCAAAACGTTTTTTGTCTTCGGTATGAAAGTAGTCTTTGTCAGCATAACATTTAAAAAGGACATTTGTCATTTCAACACTTTATGACACTGAATGACTGCAAGCTTCATCTTCTGTAGCAAATTTTGTCTTGATCCAACCATTGCTTCACAAAACACCATCTCATCTTTGCTACGATATTTGTCTTTGTAGTATCATTGCTTTATGATACAGAATGGCATTACTGCAACTTTCCTGTTATTTGTATTTGGCAGGAGATCAGTTCAAGACAACAACCTATTCTGAATGGTTATTTGTCTTGTCACAGCATCACAATATGTATACACTACCGTTCAAAAGTTTGGGGTCACAAAATTGTTTGGGTGACCCCAAACCTTTGAACGGTAGTGTAAATATTATTATAATAAAACATTATGAATTAAATATTATAAATTATATCTTATATTTGTATAAGATTATATATAATCTATGAATATAAGTAGACATATATTATAAGATTTTTTACACAGAAGATTATATATAATCTATAAATAATTATCTAAATAAATATATACACTACCGTTCAAAGGTTTGGGGTCACCCAAACAATTTTGTGACCCCAAACTTTTGAACGGTAGTGTATGTATATCTATGTATATCCTATATAACAAATATATATAAGAAATCCGATCTTTGCATTTGGCCCACTGTGTCTCTTTGATACCACACATCTCAAATAAAATCTTTTCCATACAACAGATTTATGACAGTTTTTTTTTTTTGTCTTTGTCACACATCCCTGCACGATGAAACATGACACTACGGAACCTTTTATCTTCAGTATGAAGCGGTTCAGAAAATGGATGGATGGACATCACGCATATTTCACGGGACCACATTATATGACATCATCTTTCTCCTTTGCTCATTTTATCACTTAACGATACCATACGACTTATTTACATCTTTCCTCTCTGGTACGATACTTGTCTTGGTCACATCTGAGCTTCACGATATGACATCATCTACCAGCAACTTTCCTCTTTGTTACACCATTATTTAATGATAGACACTTCGTTATAGCAAGTTTCCTCTTGGTTATGATATTTGTGACACCAACAGTGCATGATATGACTCTGCTACTTTGTAGATTATTCCGGGAGGTTAATTTTACAATTACTTGTGTCCTTTAAAAAGTAATGTCGTGTGGCAATGCGTATATTTATTTGTCCCTTGTCGCCTGCTTCCACCAGTCGGCAGAAACATGTTTACATTCATTGTCACCCACACGCATGCAACGCTAATACATGTGCATAAACATGAGCACGGTCATACACAGCTTTATGGATTAAAGTGCGGCCCTGATAATCTGCGGGACTTTTAGGAGAGCGTATGCGCCTCACTTCCTCTCTGAGCACACACCAGCAGATTATGAAAATGTGGAGTCTAAAGTAATAAAAATACAAGGAGCAATCAAACGACTGAAGTGGGCCTTGGGGGGGGACAGCGGAGGATTTGGATTATTAAGCGGAACACAACAGTGGAATCCCACCGGGCCACCGCTACCCACCACCCCCCGCCCGGCTATATCAAAGCCCACCGTTAGACAGAACGCAGAGTTCTGGAACAGCCTCGATAATTGTCATCTGTCGTCATGAAAGTGATCTTCACGCTGTAAATAAAACGATGCACAGGAGATCCAAAGTTTCCTCTGCAGTGAAGTGGCAAGATAAATAGCGCCTCGTATTCCCAGCTCGACAAATAATGACGAATGCTAAATTAATTCCAGCACTGTGCAAAAGTCTCAAGCCCTGGAGAAGATGCGCTCTAATGACCCTGTAAAACTAGAATGTCAGTTTATTTTGGGCAGACCTTGACTAAACATGAGAAATTGCCCATCGTCATCTGTCCTTTCAAAATTCATCTTCGATAGCCAGTGTGTGAGCGACTACTAAATTTATTTTCTTGATGGCACACATATTACTTATTCTCAACTAAAAAAGTGAATAAGTGTCACTATTTGATTAGCCTTGGCCTACTTTGACCTACTTTAATGAGCACACAACTCGTACCAACAAACTGATGCCAACGCTTTTCAATATCCCCCCCCCCCCCTCCGCATACATCGGCCTATTCACTCATACGCTCAACCTTTCCTGCGCGCATACTTTTAATTAGATACCAATTATAAATCTCATTAGGGCCTCAGCAGCTTGACAGTAAAAAGTGAACCGGGCACATTTGGCGGGGTAAACGCACGGCTCACGTCAAATCGCAACAAAGTGAGGATTCGCACAATTTCGACTCTCGGCGGCGCCGCCGCATTGTTTTGACAACCGGACGCTGCGGCGCACAGTGTCGTGGAGCGGCGCAAATGATACTCCATAATTGAAGTCTTGCTGCGCGAGTGTGAAAGATCGCAACCCTTGCGCCTAATTAGTAAGTTATATTCCATTTCTTGTCAATGTACGAATTGTTAGACTGCATGCTGTAGGATTTCGGAATACAATAACACATTATGAGGAACAACATGGGGAAATGTGAATGTTCAAAAAATGGTTGCTGTTAAATTACATCCTTGTCAGCGCTTGTAATTAAAACTGCAAGCAACAACAAAAAGGCTCCATTTGAAGAGGTGAAATAACGCTAAGCGATCATCAAACTTTCTATGTCATGTTTTGCTGCCCTTAGAAGGCTTTGGCTAAAACAAAATACCTTCACCATTAGTGTTGCTCATTCTGTGCACAGAAACAAAAGCAGCTGGATTGACCTCAAGCAGTCATTGTGAATAAAGCAGAGGTTCAGAAAATCATATTTTAAGAAAGTAATTAAAATGAAATGAATATTATTCCAGACTGGTACACGGTTACTTCAGCGTGTCACCAGACTACAACCCAATAAAAAAAAAAAAAGCAAATACAAATTATAGACTGTTCATTTCTTTGTCAGCAGGGGATTACATAATTATTCCTCCCACTGGATATAGGGCTCCTTGTTGGCATAGCTTCTTTGATTTCTCATCGTAGCCGTGTTTTTAATTGTTTTAATATTTCAGCTTCAAGTCAAAGAATTAAATGCCAATGGTCTGGTGGGACTTTGGTGGATTTCACACGGCCTCTACCGAGGCCTCCTAATCTGCCCATCACTTGCCATTCTCTCCTAATGACTTGCTATTTCTGGCCAACGTAGAAATGAAGAGATGTGCTCCAAGCTAATTTTTTGCACATGGTGATGTTGAAGATCTCGGAGGACATTTGTCAAAAGTTGATCTCTCAGACACTTTTACGGGTGAATTAAGCCACTATTTTTACCTGGGAGTCTTTCTAGATGAATTTGGTTTAATATTGACAATAGACATTGTGTCAAAACGATTTCCTCACCAATTTAGTGGAGGAAATATCGTTACGGATTTATCCCAAAATGGATTTGTATTGAGTGGTACAGTTTTAACATCAGTGGACAACTTGCATAACTACTGGTTTTAAAAAATAACATACTATACTATTCCTATATTGTTTTTTAAGATCAATTTAATTCTTTGTAAATAGGTAATTATTTATTTAAATAAAATCCAATGTGAGTTAAAGGTCACTGAAAGTGGAAAAATTATTCAATTGAGTTTGGAATTGGATCCATAATCAAACTCAATTTAAAGTCACCAAAATGATTTTGAGAAAAAAAATCATCTGCTTGAGTCGTATTTCAATATTTTTGGAATACAAGAAATTTTATTTGGTGATTATTTTTAGAATTTTTTTACTGTGTCATTTTATTTCACAATTACTTGGCATTTAACAGGGGTGTGTAGACTTACGGGTATCCACTGTTTCTCCCTACGTACCATAATCCCATTTTCTAGACAGTCACATTTTTCTTTACTAATTGCTAAAAGCATCTGTTCCAGGCACACGCATGCTCACGTGGTTCCTGCTCCTCCACCATCGCCCACACAGCAGACGCATTAAGGGAGGAAAAATGCATATTGAGCACTGATGTAAATCAATCCGTGGTAGCTGCGCGCATAGGTGACCTTGTGAGCGATGCAGTCAAAACACTGCCTGGCAGCCATGTGCAAACCTCACGCCCAAATGCATTAACAACACACATTCACACGGTTTTGCCATGTGTCTTCTCGGCACCAGTGAGTGGGAGCCCACACGTTATTGTTCATGCACAACCTGTACAGGAAGACACTTACAAATGGAAAGAGTGGTCTTTGCTTTTCATTAAAATACTCGGCTGGGCGTCTTAATGTTGTCACTAAATGTTGGTCCCCACGACTGGAGTCCTGGGCGGCGCAGCCACCCAAATACAAACAACTTGACGTCGTTTATTTTAGCGAAAAATGATATTGGTCACAGTGGGAAGGGGCTTTTCATTTCTTTCATGGCTGCACAGATAAAGCCTGTTTTTTTGTTTGGTATTTTTATGCATGTTCTTTCAGTGATTTTTTGGGGGGTGTTTTTTATTGTTTTTCTTGACGTATTTTCTGGAAGTGGCTTTTTCTTCGGCTTATCGATTGGCTTTGGACAGACAATTGCATTTTTATTCTCGTGGAGATGGAAGTACAGTAATCCTCATATCATGGTCCTTTGTGTTCATTTGCACATAGTAAAAACTGTCTATCATTCTTAGAAATTATTTCCTAAAATCTTTCAGCTTTACGGATTTCATCTTTTATTTAAAAAAATAAATTCTATTCTTAGTGTAAGTGAAAGGAATTATTGATTCAAGTAGCAGGCATTTATTTGATGTGAGGTGTTTGATTTAGGTCAGTGTTGAGATCTTTAGCATCTTTTACTTGCTCATTATTTTTCATTTCATCGTACTGAAATCTTTTTTACCTCGACAGATATCAAACATGGTGGGTCAGTTTAGTGTGCTTATGTTACTTTTTTCATTGACGGGAGAGAAATAAGTACATCATTAGCGGTATGGCTTTCATTTATTGAAGGGAACAACCTCCATCAGAACAGAGGTCAAATATAAGTTTTTTAAAATGTTAAAATCAAACTCTGCTTACAGCTTTACAGATTGTGCAAGCATTAGCCAGATTTTTTTTTAAGGTTTCCAGGCGCATTTAATGACGCAACTTTCTTGAGTCAGTGTACCAGGCATCTATTTGGGGATAGGCCTTTTGTTTTTGGGTCAGCGTTAAAACAGCTTTCACTCCAAAATTGGCTCATTAAACTTCAATGTGAACATCACAGCTTTACAGAAGCCACGTCTGTTGTGCAAGCTGTGTATTTGTTCAAGACGCTACCACATGTCATGGTGGACATCGTTCATAGTAGTCATTCAAGCACGAGTCAGTGTGCTAGCACTTCATTCATATATTAATGAATGCAGGCTTTGGCTGCTAGTATAAGGCACGCAAGCTGTACTGTATAGTTCAGTCCATTCTTGTCAACGTAAAAGCTTGGGAGACATGAATGGAGTCGCACGACCAGAAAGAATGCCCGTACTACATGATCTCATTATCTCCTAACCTCAGGCTAGCTTGCTCGTGCATTGTTGATTTACTGTGTTTGTCTCTGTGGAATCTGCCTCCTTGCTGTCAATGGTGAACACAAGCTGAAACAGGTGAGAGAAAAAAAACAAACATTTTTCTCATCATTTTTTTTTGTCGTATAGGACATGTAGTGGAGAAGCTGTGAATGTTTGTTTAAAGTGATGTGCTTTCTGGAGAGTGCAGTAAACAACTCAGCGAGTGTGGAGATGTATATGTCTTAAATTTTGATTCATGGTGTGATGACGGTTAAAACCTCCTCGGATATGCTGAGAAGGATAGCGAGAGAGCCTTGATTTATGCGGCTATCGCTTCACACGTTTAGTGGCAAGCAATTGG
Source organism: Syngnathus acus (assembly GCF_901709675.1). NCBI lineage: Eukaryota > Metazoa > Chordata > Actinopteri > Syngnathiformes > Syngnathidae > Syngnathus > Syngnathus acus. The sequence continues at coordinate 5,248,824 of NC_051097.1, forward strand.
ATGAGGTTCACACATGCACGCATACACAGAGACCGGTAAGATTAGAGATTTGCCACAAGAGGGTTTCACTTAATAAACGCTTCTCACATTTTCACTCAACTTTCTAATATCCTGTAATGACTTTGGCGGTCGTCAAACAATTGCGGCAAGCACAGCACAGCCGCAATAACGATCCCCAAAAATATTGTTTGTGCTTTTTTTTCCCACAGAAAGAGATTAATGAGGAAGCACCTGCGCAGATGTCTGCTAATACGTGACTGATTGTTATGTCCCGCTGGCCGTCGTCATGCTTTCTCATGTTGCATCGTAACGTTGCCTCGTTAACAATTTTATAATGGCGCGATTCTTCAAAAGGATACACAGGGGGAAAAGGCATATGGAGACAATCCGACTACTTTCCACTGATTGATCATGGGGAAAATCAACAATAAATGAATCAATTAATTGATATTTTGCAATGGCGGTATCCGACTGAGCGGAATGATTCGACCCCGAGGAGCTGTTATGGCATCGATGGAGCTCATTGCCCTACAGGACCAAATGTAAACTTGTGATTTTTCTCTAACAATATGTTACATGTAAATTTTCTGACAACTTCGGTAAATATGCTATGCTTCGGTTCTAGGATGACGCATGGATCCATCATCAGACACACTTGTGCAGTCTTAGGCTGACAGCCAACAGCAAAGCTGGCGGCAAACCATCAGTGACCATCTTGCTGAAGGGGATGGTGCAGTCACCAGCTTGGAATATGCATTCATTTCCAAATGAGAGCATCTGCTGTCTCCCACATCAGATGGAAATAATAGTTGATGAATTTACATCAGCTTCTGTGTTTGGTCCAATTTATAGAACAACTAGCTCGACGTACAAGGGAATATTTTACATTATTTGTGTGCATTTATTTATTTATTTAGTTAGTTTTTTTGTTTAATTTATATTTATTTGAATCGGGACGATGCACATTAATAAACATAAAAGCAAATGTACTTATGGTAGATTATAGCTACAAATCTAGTTTGTTAAGGAAGTGGACGGCTGATATCGACGGGCTAATGTGGGTGGAACGGCCTATGATGACCATTCCGCATATTTTTCCGCTGCTGTGAGAATGTAACGGTGATTCAAAATGGTTATACAACAGAGTGGACTTTTGATCAAAAAGGGTTTTACCAAAATAATATGAATAGCTTTGCTTTGCGAGCATAGTGCATCCCAGTGGGGCAAAAATGACTTGCTTCAACTTGCTTCCGTGTCCACAGGAAACGTCTCAAACATTTCGGCCGTATTGACACATGCTTTTCATCCTGATTGTAACTTTGCACTGCATAGCAGCTCTCACAGCCACACTGAATCAATATTGGAGGAGCAAAGCCCTTGTTCCCTGTGTTTATAGATCCGCGGGCTGGACTTTACTTCCCCTGCACATTGGCATCACTTTCGCTTCAATCTACAACGTGAGCGGAAAACAGCTATTTCTGTCGTCGTTATTCATAGTCAAGAGGTTTATAAGGCATATAAAGTGAGATTAAATTTGGCTTATGTTATGTCTGCAATAATACAGTTGGCTATGCACGTTTTATATTCACGAGGCGCTCGCTCACCGTCATCTGCTGCAAAGTGTCTTTTTTAGAATCGATTGTATTGTATTATATTGTGCAGTTTGTAAGTGAGCCTTTCATACAGCCATTTTTGAAAAGTTGGTTGTTTTCTCTCGTTTTTATAGGTCAAACTTGAAAATATCTAAAAATCCTTATGTACGAGGTTTAAAAAAAAAGCCTTTTTTTAAACTAGCATCAAAAATACATTTAAGGACTATAAATCTACCTCTTTAAAATGTACACATGCTCATTTGTTAACAATTTGTGAGCTATCTCACGTTAAAAAACATAGAAATCGAACCTTGGACTACAGATACTGACTACTTACTACTTTTAAAACAGGATTTGTCGTAATCCATTTTTCAGTGAATAAAATAAATTACAGCTATATCTATTTATTAATATCGATGCATTTACATCCTTGATCTTTTATTTCAACAAAACGGGAGTGATAACATAAGAACGTAACCTTTTAAAAAATCTGCAGGTGGTAAACTGTGGTTTTTAATTTGCCTCTATTCAAACTGGCAAAATGCATCTTAAAGGGTTTTGCAATAAAAAATTTGGCAAAAAAGGGCTCTTGTTTTTTTTATGACACCAAAATCAATTTGGGAATAATCTATTATCAATATCCTCCGACACATGACTCAGCCAAACTTAAAAAACAACCCAATTTAAAAACGACTGGCTTGAAACGAGGCTCCACAGCGTATCTTCAGCTTTTGTCTCTGGTGGTGAACACGCTGAAAATATTTGCCAATCTACAAGAAACCTCTCGTAAAAATCAATCTCAACTGTGTCTCATGCGAACCAGTCCAATGCCCGCTACTGTTGCTCTCTCTGGAATTAAAGCAGAAGACAAAACACACCATAAGGAGCTGCTGTGATCTATGCACAGCTGTGTTTTGTCTATCTGTGCAGCAAATCGGCATCACTGCTGCATTAGAAGGGGAAGAGATATCCAGCAGGAGTTGCAAATGAGTCATTATGTCTCAACAGATGTGATGATATGTGGGATCTCCATGTGCCGTGTACTAAATCGCAGCTCTAGGCCCTCCAGCAATTGTTCCTAAAAAAAAAAATCAGACAAGCCTCACCTCGTGACATATGCCGCATGTCCGTCACACTTGACAGACAAACACACTGTCCACTCCACGTCTTGTCTAAGAGGCATCCCAGCATTCCCTAGACACCGCTCGCGGTCTTGCCTTCCCTCAGAAACTGACTCAGCAGCCACTGTCAGGTTTGCTTAATTTGGCCACGCTCGACTCGTCGCTACCTGCACTCTCATCTGCCACTGCGCCTTAATCCTCTTGTCACTCACCAGCCCCCCAAAAAAGATAAGGATGTGAATGAAGTGCCGGGATGAGGAGTTGAGGAGGAAGCTCGTAGTGCAGTCGCAGACTAAGCGACTAATGGCATAGTAAAGTCTTCTTCCGTGAAAAAAAAGAAATATCAAGCCCCGGTGAAGTGAAGTGCTCTTCGATTTGTTGACAAGGTCACATTCAAGCACATTAGCAATTTTGTCCGCAGGGTACAAAAGTGAAGATTGCCAAGGAGCAAAACATGTAGTGCAAATGTACAGAGGTTTTACTAATGGGAAATTAAGACGACGAAGTGTAAGACAAAATATATCCCCAGAAATCAGTTTTAGTCAGGCTAATCACCTAAAAATTGGATGCACGAAAAATTAGGACATCATGCCTAAATTTGAACAAATAGAGAAAAAAAACAAAATTGTGAAGCTAGTACAATCTGCTACTCCGGAAATAAGTTCCAAACAAGCAAACTAAAACATAATTTTAAATATTGAACACTTGTATGATGATAAAATCCGCTTTTTCCAACATAATTTAAATATATACCGTATTTTCCGGACTAGAAGGCGCAGCTAAAAACATACAATTGTCTCAAAAGCCGACAGTGCGCCTTATAGTCCGGTGCGCCTTATATATGGACCAAATTCCTAAATTTAAACTGGCCTGAAACATTGTGTCATGAAATCAATCATAAATGGCCCGCTGAAGACTATGAATCATGAATCAAAAAGACTATGTATCATTATTTTGTGATTATGATGTAATTTGTTGCGTCTGAAGTTAAAATAAAAAAGATAATGGAGAATGATTCGATTTGGATTAAAAATCTGACATGATGCATTAATGGTGCGCCTTATAGTCCGGTGCGCCTTATATAAGGACAAAGTTTTAAAATGGGCCATTCATTAAAGGTGCACCTCATAGTCCGGTGCGTCTTATAGTCTGGAAAATACGGTATATTTTTATATACACAAACACCATCTGTCATCAGAAGTGAAAGAGGTCATCCAGCATTATGAAGCCTTTATCATTTGGAACAGGAAAGAGGGATTTCAAGCCGATGTTTATTTTTTGTGTTCAGCAGCACCCCATTTAGCCCAGCGTTGGTGATTGAAAAATTCCAAGTCATTTACATTCGCAGAGGCCGATCACAAGTATCAAGGAGTGCGACATTTCATTTTCTCTAGCGCTCGGTCTATTTCTACTTTCATTCCATCTAAGAATTGCGGGATTGTGAGATTTTAGAAAGCCGAATAAGTTTAAATAATTTGAAGCGCCAGGGCTTGAAATAAACAGCTTGTTGTTGAGCTCTTGTATGAGGTCATGTGATTCCATCTGGCACTTGATTGTTTGCGCTTGAAAAAAAGAAAAGTGTGTTTGCTAGTGATTTCTCCCTACCTCAAAGTAATTCTTGTTTTAGGTCATATCTTGGACACATCTTTAATAAAAGTAAATTTGTACATGGTGAATTAAGTAAAAATGAAGAAAAAATTGCCGACTGATTGTGGTCAAAGAAACACGCGACGCAACCCTCCTAGAATAATTCATCCTACTACAGTGACACGAGAAACTTTAATACTCAAGGTATTGCTTTTCAAAATAGTAAAGAATGAATAACTAATGTACGTGCCGGCAAGGTCATTGGAGAGAGCCGGACTGTTGTTCTGAGGGCCCTGGGCAGTATTATTTATTCAACATAGAGCCGCATGCATTGTATAATAGGCCTTTCTTCACACTGAGCTTCAACCTGTAAAAAATGCGTGATGCATGTGAAGCGTGATACGGTTCAGGCTGGTGTAATAAATTACAAGGTGTTATTTGCTCCCCTCCTGTCTTGAGATTGAGTGATCATGCAAGTCGTTTCATATGGAAACACGAGAACACCAGTAACTGCATTGATGATAACAATACTCGTTACTAGTGATCCATTCCACGTAGAGCTTTCATTGTAGTGGATTGTATTCTATTCTTAGACACTGTCATTTAATCATCAGGTTATTATTGCGGACAATAGATGGAGTGTGTTCTCTTGTTGTTATTAAGTGTTGAGGACAGTAATGGAGCTTTAAGCGTTGGGTTAGAATGGTTCTGCATCGATTATTGAGTGCATTCTCTAGTTCAGCTGTCACCAAGCAAACCGAGAAGTACTACTTTGGTAGTGATTAATGTGAAGAGCTATCAATTTGCCAAATGCAAAAATAAATTTATTTAAATTATTGTGAATTGTTATTAATTATGCTAATAAGATCTATGCCAAACACAAAAATGAATTAAATTAAATTATTGTGAATTGTTATCAATTATTTATGCTGATGAGATCTATGTGAAGAGACGGATGCTGTTTATGATTTCTCAATATTGTCAGCAATGATTGCATAAGGTAGGAAATATCAATACGTAATATTTAATATTTATACATTTCTGCAAGTCAAGAATGATCGCTGTAAAAAAATCACAATGTATCATTCCTAAGTAAGATTTTTTTGGTTACTCATGTGATCCATAAAGGCTACCAGTGCCTGCGGGTGACTACTATTGTAATCGACAGATTTTAGACGAAATTCTGTAGTGACTATTCATGACTCGCCAACCTTGATAGCATTGGTAGAGATCTGGATCTCGTGCAGCTTCCTCATTGTGCCATCACGGTCGATGAAGTAGGAGGAGGCCAGCTGGTGGAGGGCTTCCACATTTTGAGTGGCATTGGCGAGCTTCCTGTCCAGCTTGTTTTTGGCCAGGTACATCGTCAGCGCCTCCTCCCCTACAACGGAATATATAACATCGGTTATTACCAAGTATGTGCATTTTTTTACATGACATGGTTCAAGCGACACCAATTAATTTCTTGTACAGTATCCAGTTTGTAGACGTGCCATGCGAGCTTTGGCATTAAAAAGAAAACATGGAATAGAGTCATCCATCCATTCTCTATCGAGCTGGAGTGTATCTATTATTAAAAAAAGGAGAAAATCAATGAAAAATAAAATATAAATAAATAAATAAATACATTAATTAATTAATTAATTAATTATTAGCTGGAGAAAGCAGATGCCCCACTTTTTCAGGAAAAAACTCCAAACGTTTGCTGCTTCAATCTCCGGTTGGGATCTACACAATGGCACAAAAAGACTCTCGATTTACTCTGTTGCGATGGAATTACTTCTGTGAAAACAAAGGAAGGTCTTAGATACATGTGCTCGGGACAGAAATAGCAAGTAAACTGAACACAGGACTGTACTGTTCCTATGATGTTCTAATCACTTGAAACGAACTGGGCGTTAGGAGCATGTAGTGTCTTAGACTTGCTGAGCTATTTTGTGTGCCATATACAGTAGGATGTTTTCACATTATCATTGCACCACAAGCTTCTGTTTATGCTGGCACAATCGGGACAATAATCACATTCTTCTTCTTTAAAACTAATCCAAGGTTAGGTCACTGCCATTATGAAAAAGCAATTTCATCTCACGTAAACGTTACCAATTCGTCATCTCATTGATAAAGAAAAAAAACTGCACACAATGATAGGAAGTATAACGAATGTGACCTTGTTCTTACAGGCGGTTGCTACTTTGTCAGTATTGCAGGCTGTCTACCAGAATGTAGCCAAAGGCCCCTAATGAGCAGTCTTGTTGTCTCACTGAAAACTCCCGCAAACATTTACAGGTAGGTTTCTTACCTCTAACGAGAAGCAGTTTCAGAACAGTTGAAATAAGGTCACACGTTATCATTCGTTTCGTGTATTTTATGGGCATTCTGAATAACCAAATGGCACATTTGAAATACGCTCTGAATTTTTGAACAGAAGTCATAATAATTTAATGCAAAAATAGCAATAAAACAACACCCTGTAACTGCATTACACACTGCCTACACAAAATAACACATTTATCAATAAACACAGTCACACGTGTTAATTATAACTGCAACAAAGCATTCTGAGAATGCCACTTCTCTAATGGATGGCTGTGAAGCCCAGATGAGGCAAAAACTACCAATCCAGCAAAGTAGAAAAGGCCAAAAAGTGATTTATTCCCACAGATGTTAAGCTTTTTATGTTTTATTTGGGTGGTTCGACCTCAGTGTTTTTCTTCTACTGTCTAAAAATGAGCATGGTCACACACAATTTGCACTGGTTCAGAATCAGCTGTTAGCATTCCTGGAGTGTGACCGAACATTGAGCTGAGGAAGAGTGTGTGTCCTGCTGGGACAGAGCTTTGAGCAAAGAGGAAATGATGTCAAACTGTTCTTGCGGGGTTTTTTTTCGTCATGGGGGATGTAGAGGTAACAACGTTAAAAACTTAATATCAGTAGCAGTATCTATAAAATGCCACTAGGCAGCGGTGCTGTTCTGGATATATTCTGTCAGGGATTAATGACAGGGTGAGTAATATTTGATTTTTATTCTGTTAGCTTCTTTTTACACTTAAAGACATAGACAAGCATTCGACATTTTACTATTAGCCGTTATAGAATATGATGCGTGTGACAGTTAATGATCCAGTGCTAGTTGAAATATTTTTTATAAAGGGTGGTTACCGTATTTTCCACACTATAAGGCACACCTAAGAACCTCCAATTTTCTCAAAAGCCGACAGTGCGCCTTATAATCCGGTGCGCCTTATATACAATATGGAGTCGTGGGTGAGGACTAACTTATTAAAGTAAACTTTACGTGTTTATTTTGCGTGTTGTGTGATATTGACGTTTGAGCAACGTTGAGTTATTGATATATTGTTATTGTTTTCACTATTTTGGGTGTTACTATATTGTGATTGCATTAACGTTTGAGCAACGTTGAGTTATTTATTCTATGCGCCTTATAATGCGGTGCGCTTTATATATGAACAAAGTTTTAAAATGGGCCATTCATTGAAGGTGCGCCTTATAATCCGGTGCGCCTTATAGCGCGGAAAATACAGTAGTTGCTTTTACCATTGCATGCAACACACACAAAGAAGCCCAAGGGAATTGTTTTAAAAGGCAAAATCCATTCAACTTATTTGCATGGTATATAAAAATAAACATTTGTTCTTCCAAAAATTTAGTATGGCTTTTAGAGGAGTGTATTTAACTGAATAAGAAAAACGTAGTAGACCAACAACACCTCAGACACGGGCGGGGGAGAAATGTGACTGCACTGAGCCATAACACGTCCAAATATTTACCTGCCGTGCGGCAATCGCTGGTGATTTGCATGTCATACATTTGTGTGTTGACACATTCTCAAAAGGTTTGCGCTATGCTCATTCTATAAAACATCATGTTTATCCACATCTCATTCCGACGAGCGGAGGAGCAAACAAGCAAACGGCCCCGATTCAATCCCACGGGCTCACGTGACCTCGTCTTTCCAAGATTGCGGTTCAACACAAAGGCAAATGCGAACGCCCGCAGCCGGGCTGGAGTGTGTCACACATGCTCACATCCGCGGTGCCCTCCAACGCTTTATCGTCCCTGAGCGACGCATGTGAATTGGTCACTTAACTTGTGGTGACCGGGACTTGCAGTCTGGTGCCTGGTTGGAGTACAAAATCACCTCGCCCCCCTCGGGGCCAGCCAGATGACTGAAACGGAGTGCACACAGACTGACAATTTTTTTCTCCCTTTCGCAATCAGTCGGCAAAGGCCCGATTATTGGATGTTTCTAAAAGATTATCCTAAGCAAGTGTTAAATGTTTAGAGCAGAGGTACCTGACTTTTTTTTTTTACTCTACTCCCTACCTTTGAGTATGAAGACCTTGGGGCCTATTCGTAGACACGCGCTGGTGCGTTCAGCATATCGATGAATCATCTTTATTTTCGTACTGGGGCAATTCTAGTTTGGCGTGTTTGGGTGAGGTGAAACCAGGTGAAAACAGGTCTAAGTTGTGGCGCAGGTGGTGTAATACAATTTTGATGGATTTGTTTCAGGCGATGTGTGGGTGGTGTCATATTTCATTCACAAATATGACGCGTGCATCAAACCCTCTCAGTCATGGTTGAAAGAAATTAATTGAATGGATTATTATTATTATAATCTTTATTATTTTAAAACTACTGTTGCGGGGTTGATCATTCCACCTGGATCTGCTCGTAAAATAGGTGTTGTAGAGAGATGACGACAAATTATTACCATTACCAATTCGGTCAACTTTGGTGGGAATGAGCTGCTGGTTCATCATATCTTAAATCAGTTAAGTCATTTACCTCAAATTCAAATAACCAAGTGTGCGAAACCAAAATGTTGCGAATAGATAAGATAATAGTAAGCCTTGCTTCCTCCCGTAGTTCTTTATATTTTCCAGGGAGAGGAGACACATAATTGCCAGTGGAGGTCTTCTCTGGATTGAAAATCTTGAGCCACATTTATTCCTTGTCATTTATGATCTCTTACATTTTACAAATCTGTTTGGATGTTAGAAATCCTCATGTATGTGCCCCGCTTCAATGGCACTGCTGCACACTAATATTATTCCCACATTTAAGTTCTTTTTCTAGGAAGCTAGCGTTGCGTGAAGCTTCATAAATATTTGTGGTTATTGCCTCTACTCTGGCAGTAAATTTCTATCACAGACCACCCCGCTTGCCCATAATCACAATTAATGCGCTTTTGTTTAAGCCGTTTAAAAAACAATGTAGTGTATCACCTTGAAAGCCCCCCACTAAGTAACTCCTTGCTTATTTTTGCAAATGTATGCATGCTATCTACGGTGATGTCCACAAGGGTGTAGAGTGCAAGTAGACTTTTACAGTAATGGGAAGGATGGAGCCCTCCATCCTGTGTTAATGTTACATGTGTGGATCACTTTATGGAGAAGCATTAAACTATACAATGTATGGCAATCACCCAGCAGCCAAAGGATGCTTTTTTTCCATTCAGTCACAAAAGAGATGCTTTTAAGTATGACAGGCACATTGATTATGAAGACGGTAAAGGGGAGCATGGAAAAAATAATTCAGTGTATAATTAGGACAATGTAAAAGTCCTTCACAACAGGCAACCACTGCAGTATGTTATAAAAAACCCTCCTGATTCTATTGACGTTGTGGTAACGGTCAGTCTTGAACTATAAGACATGTATTTTTATCTTGGTTTTTTTCATGTATTTATTTTTCATGTCTAAGTAAACCAATTATTTATTCCAGTGAAACCTGCTCCAGACTAATGCAGTGTTGGTGAAAATAAACGATATCATGAGAAGATATTATTTGAACACAAACACAGTTTGAACACAGTTTTTAGATGAATGCTTCATAGTTTGTTTGTTTTATAACTCCCGTTAACAACCCAAGCTAAACCTGACTCCCGCTTGATATATTATCCAAATAACTTAGCCTCAGAGCTGAAATGTATCATACTTCTTTAACACCAATTATTACTTTCCTATTAGCCAGGGTTTGTTATATCATGTGGCATGTTAAGGCATTACAGAACGACCACAAAAACAATGGGTTCTGTACTTTTCTTCTTCATATTTGAGTGGATTAATATCTACTTGGATTAATTGCTCAATATTAATTCAACACACAGTGTGTAAAACACTGTTTGTACATGCCGGAGCATAAATGAGACTTTTTCACAAAACACCTTGAATTGTTGTCATACAAATCAATCCTAAATATTCCACCATGTTTTGAATGGACAGCAGAACAACACAAAGATTTGAAAGCGGTGAGTGATGTGACAAAAAGTAGCAGCACGGCCGCTTTTGCTAGATTCTCTTTCACATCACAAAACAATCCCCCGCGACCCCGTCCGAGTCATTTCAATAAACCATTTCGGTGAGCGTGCCACTGAGCACAGAGGACTGTCGCAACGAAAGCACCTCGGATCCAATCACAGGTTGTGCATTTACGAGGGGGAAGCGGAATGAGCTCTCGCGCCCGCTCTCTTCCCCCTCAGCCGAAATCTATATTGCACTGCTTGTAGACGCTAAAGGAGTAATCTACTTGACAACCCGCTCGTTCTGTTCAACAGGTTCGGTGCTCTGAATCAATCATTTACGTTTAAGTTCCACTGCACGTCTTGTCAGATAAATGCCCCCTCCTTTATCTCTAGCAACCCTTAGGCAGGAGAAAATGTAGTCCAATTGTGCCCCTTTTTTCTTCCCAAAACTACCTGGAACATTTTGTACAGCATCACATGTGATGGTTGGTAAACAGCATGATACTGTAGGTGACATATGGAAGATTATAATGTACCGTATTTTCCGCACTATAAGGCGCACCTAAAAACCTCCAATTTTCTCAAAAGCCGACAGTGCGCCTTATAATCAGGTGCGCCTTATATATGGACCAATATTGAGCCACTACAGCAGGCGTGTCCAAAGTCCGGCCCGCGGGCCAAATGCATATATCTTATATATGGACAAAGTTTTAAAATGGGCCATTCATTGAAGGTGCGCCTTATATATGGACAAAGTTTTAAAATGGGCCATTCATTGAAGGTGCACCTTATAATCCAGTGCGCCTTATAGTGCGGAAAATACGGTAGGCTAGATGGCGACATCAATTTTGCTGAGGTGGTAGCACACATGCATTCATTTCATAGTATAACGATTGCACAATATATTACAACAGATTTCCCAGGTAGGTGCTGCTGTTTTGGTTAGTAGCAGGATTGAAGCAGGATCAGATCTTAATGTGACAACTGAGTTATAATTGTTTTAGTGCTGAGAGCAAAAAGGGAGCAGTCAAAAACTACAATGATTGCCAAGCCAGTGGCTATTTGATGAAATATGACGTATCTGAAACAGCTTTAGCACAATAGCCGATCCGCCCTCCGCGGTAAATTTGATAGCAGTAGCAGCCCCTACCATTTATGTACCGGCCCAGTTGTGCAGTAAATCCCTCGCTATCCAAAAAAACACCGTGTGGGGCGCTGGAGCACATGAAATGAGCGCTGTAAAGTACATTTTGAGCTTCTGTTCTCAGCCTCTAAGTGTATACAAAAGAAGTGAGGATATTTGATAGTTTTGTCAGTTATGACAGTCAACTTACGTTTTTGTTGGGGAGTCTGAAATGTTGAAATTATTTCAAGTTCTTCCCCTCTCACTCAAAGCAGTCGTCGAAAGCTACCACCGTCTTTCTGTGGCAACTTTAAAGCATTCGCACCTACTTGAACCTTTGCTTTGGGTCAAATAAAGTCCAAATGTTCCAATGAAGGAGAAACACTCAGTAATTCATGAGTATTGGGCCAGAAATCTTAAGCACACTCGCATTCATCTTAAACGGTGGTACCTGACTTTCAAATTGAATTTGTTCCTTGACCAAGCTCATGTGAATGCTTTTAATCTTGGTTTTCTGTTTACCTCATATTAACACTGCTTAACTTGTTACATGAAGAGACTTCATTCATCCCAATATCATTTAAAAAGTTACTGAGGGATATAACACAGCAATGCTGTGCCGGTTTTGAGACATTTTAGAAGCGTTCATTCACCATGTGCTACAATAATATAATGTAGCCTATGAAACTACCTTTCTTTCACTGCCAATTCAGTATTGCAAAACTTCTCAAAAGTTTCTCCTTTGAAAAGTTAAATAAATGAATAAAAAGGCACTTCTTCAACAATCAAAATAACCTATGCTGTCCTGCAGTTTTTTTTGGGGAGCCTGCTTGCACTTCAGACTTGAGGCTTGAAAAGAAAAAAGTAATCAAGAAGAAATGAAAAAATTGAACTGTGTACCAAAAACAATGTTTGGGAGTCAAAATTCAGCAGGTAAAATATGATGGAAAATGTCTTAAGTCGCAATGGAGCACAATGTAAATGTCAAATTTTATATGGAACAGGATAATAGCTGTCTCCAAAGAAATAGACAGCAGCAAAAGCATCATTTGACTTGATAGAACAGGCCCAGAAAAGTGAGGATCATTAAGTAAATATGCACCCAAGAATGTCAATGTATTCTGTAGTTCTTCTTTTTCTATTTGGTTCCATATTACACTCAAATGGGCCAACCACTAATGGCACTCTTTACAGTTGACCGGTGAAATTTAAGTTGCCTGTGAAAATTCACTTCTTCCCTACCCTGGTGTATAATGACTCTTGAGAGCATAAAAGTGTTGGTGGTCACGCGGAGAATTAGCCTCTTCTTCTTGATTACTAGCCTGCTGAGCACCTTTATTGTCCTCTATAACGGTCTTCTTTAATGGGCAATCCCGAGAGTCAAATTGTAACAAGTGTATTGACCTGCAACTTGAGACAAAAAAGCCTCAAGGTTAAAAAACAATGTTAGGATTGTTAGGGTGTAAAAAGAAGTCGAAAATATGAATGAATAGGAATCGATCCAGTCCAATATTGTATCAGTTGGTAGAAAATTACATTGTTAAGGTACCGTACATTCCGCACTATAAGGCGCACCTAAAAACCTCCAATTTTCTCAAAAGCCGACAGTGCACCTTATAATCCGGTGCGCCTTATATATGGACCAATGTGGATTCGTGGATGAGGACTAACTTTTTAAAGTAAGCTTTATGTGTTTATTTTGTGTGTTGTGTGATATTAACGTTAGAGCAACGTTGAGTTATTGATATAGTGTTATTGTTTTCACTATTCCAAGTGTTACTATATTGTGATGGCATTAACGTTTGAGCAACGTTGAGCTATTTATTCTATGCGCTTTATAATCCGGTGCGCCTTATATATGGACAAAGTTTTAAAATGGGCCATTCATCGAAGGTGCACCTTATAATCCGGTACACCTTATGGTGCGGAAAATACGGTATTCTTTTTTTTCTCCTCCGTCCTTAACTATTATCCAAAGCAGTGAAGCCGTTTTACCTCCCAGCGTGGCCGAGATGAGAATGTGGGTCCCATATTTCTTAATGATGGTATGGATGAACTGCTGCGTGGTCGGTCTGCGGCCCAGCAGGCGGACGCTGCGCTGGAACTCGGGCATGAGCGGCACAGGGTTCCGGATCAGGTCCCGCCTCTCGATCGCTGTATTCCTCACCTTCCAACGTGCAAATTCCCTGAATGCAACACAACGAAAACAATTGCGTCAGCAAATACCATGGTTGTAGTGAATAGGGAAATTTTTCAGCAAATAGATGATGCCTCACCAACGCCAAAAAAACCTGCAAACTTTCTGAGCTTGTATAATTCAAGATGTCAAAGAATTCTAAACATTTGCGGTTCCGCTTTTGTTACAGAAGGTTAAAGCAGTACATCAGCCTTTTTCATTTCTTCTTTGCTAAGTTTACCGCTTTCACCATCACTATTTGCTGAACTTTTTCCTTAAGCTGACAACAATCTTCTTCGACAGGAGCAAAAAACATACAAATGTATCTGCCAGATTGAGCTTACAAAATATTTGCGTGGGAGCTTTCGCGACGTGTACTCATGAGACCGCCGACACGCACGTCAAGAAACAAGAGATAGAGAAATCTCTCTGTTACTCTGTGGCAGAGCACCTTTAAGCCTGAGGATAAAAGTGCCAGGTTTTCTACATCAGTCTGCCACGTTGAAGCGCTAAAGCAGACGGACTGTCATTGAGTCAATAGCTCGTGCCTGGCATATTCAAGAACTAAAACGTCTAAGCGTGATTAGGCATTCAGGTAAAAAGCCGCCATTGGATGGCGCATTATCTGCCGGGAGAATGTGTGAAATGGCACAGACCACCTGCATTTTTTATTTCCACAGAAGTAAACAAAACTGAGCTTTGCTGTTTTTCTAAGCTCAAATTTATATCATTATGTAGTTTGTGTCATTCAGCGAAAATATGCTAATCCATCACTACCGTGTCGCTATTCAAAGGCTTCGCATTTTCGCAGGTTTCACGTTTATAACTAAAAAACAACGAATGCATTTTGACTGGAGTTCGCCAAACTTGATTTACTGCCATTTCTAAAATAATACTGAATGGAAGATACTCTCGCAGCGTGTCATGAACTCCTGCTTTCATGATCTTGTTGTATTGCGCAGTGTGTGCAGGTTCAATGGTTCCTCAGTTCCAATCTGAAATGGCTTCCCAGCAGCCAATAGGCTTTGTGACACACAACGTGATGCAAAGGTGCTTTTGGAGTCCAAACTTTACAACAATGGAGGAAGAAATTATCACTGCGGTCTGTTGTCACTCAGAGTTCTACAACACGGCCAGCTCTCAATATTACTTCACAGGACACACGTACACACACAGCATGGTGAGAAAAAAATAAATACGAATGTGGGACAATGCATCGAGCTTCCAATACTTGCTGGGATGGAGTCAAAAAGGAGCAGGCGAGGAAGTTGTGTACTGATTTGTTTACAGCTGACCAACTGTCAATCAACACTGACGACCAAGGTTGGAAACTCAGTGACTGCTATTTCTATTTTTACGAGTTGATCGATGACTCAACCGATTAATGATTTCTTCATATCAGCTTTTGTGCTTTTTGAAATGTATAAACCACAAACAGCACATCCAACTCATTATTTACCATCGCTGCATTATGATTTGACTAACACATGCTGCTTGGTGTCTGCGCTTTAGTGGTGGAACAAGGACGTGACTAATTAAATACACAGCAGTGAGCACCATTAGAATATTGTAAAAGGACCACAGAGATTCAAAGGAAAAGGCATGCTGTGACCACCACTGCGTGAAAAGAAGAAGCTGAATATATAAAGCAAAGGCAAAAAAATAAACAGTAATTGAAAAAAATACAAAATAAGTACAAAAATAAAAAATAGACCCCCAAAAATCCAACAATAACATTTTCCTTTTCACAATTTAAAACCAAATGTCTTGATCAAATGTTCGACAATCTTTGATGAAAATACTCAAGAGATAAAGATTATATCCACTTGTCAAATTCAAAATACTGAAGGGTGCCAACTTGGCAACAATTTCACTTTACTTTTCTGACACCTCTGGTGTCTGTCCCCCCTCGTCATATTATATGATGAATAAACAGGCTGAGCCACCATAACGTGGCTCATGGTAGCATATGGCCACTATTTCAAAAGGCTCAATATTGAGCCCTGAGGTACTCCTGAGACTCAACCATTTGCTTCCCCCAGCATTTTATTTTTATTTTTTTTTAAATCTTAGACAATTTTATACTATACTCTTACTTTTATACTATTTTTTTATACATACTTTATCCCCGAGTGAGATGACCATTTTCATACATCCATGACTTCCCCTGATTTGCTCCCTTGCATGCTACTGTACAGCGACTGCCAAGCCAGTGGCCATATTGGGCGATGTAAATTATTCATTTGAGAAAGCTTTGCCATCCAAAATGTGATACGCAAGCTCTCTTGCTAATTGAAAAACACAGAGAAAAGCATCTCTCACTTCCCAATTCCCTATGGTGCTACGTGACAACTTTTGCTATTTATTGAAGAGTATGGAAAATGATGTCATCGTATTCCATAGTAGATTTTTTTTTATTTTTAAAAAAAGCAAATACTAAAACGATGTATTCCTTTGATGATTAATAGAACTCAGACGCAATTTAACATCAAACTCCAATTTTTTTGTGACTTTCAAGGCACATTTGGCCAAATTCCACAGAGAGGCTTTTGGTTGTATAACATTAATTGTACTTCACAGTTATGAGCCAACGAAAGCACTAAAGGCAGCACATCTATAGCTCACTGTCATCACAATCATTTTCAGTGAATCCCATTGGCTGCCAGTTGTTATATAAAACCTTAAAGGGCGGCCATATGCGCTCCAGCCCTTGCGCCCCAGATTACGCATGCCAGCAGATGGAATGGGGAGACATGATTCAGTGCTTTACTTCACAGCTCCAAGACTACTTTAATGACCTATCACAGCACGTAAAGGGTAGACGAATGGTACGGCAGGCTGCATAGGAGGGAGGAAATTGGAACACAGGTGATTATTGCTTTATGGCCTTCCTGTAACTCACAGGGCTTTACATTGTGTTGGCGTGTCACATACAAAATGACAAACGTAAATAAATGAAATTGCTTAAATCTCACTGGCAATTTTTGTCACGGAATTTAATGGTAACGCCTTTTGCGTTTTGCTCTGAGGTCGTTTCACAAAAACAAGAATAAGATCAGAGATTATTCACTATGTGTTTCTATTCCGGCCTACAAAAAACAGGCAACATGCAGTATTTATATTGTAGCGATGTGCAGGCATTTGCTTCACTCGTTTCAAAACATCTAAACGGCACGCCAAAAAAAGAAACGCACGAGTCCTCGAAGTCACAAAAAAGAGGAAGGGCTGATTAGCTAGGAAGTTTTGAGCATGAAATATTAATGCGGTGTCTCGGATCTTTTAGCCACGTATGCGCTTGTTAACGACACGCTCGTCAACATCTCATAATGTGGACTTACAATTAGCCAAATGTACTTAACGGCTAAAATGATTTAATGGAAAAACATTTGGTTCTGCATTATTGATGGCTATTGGACCAATTTTACTTTACCATTTATGAGGATTTTTTTTTTTTTTTTAAATGCAAGAAGACAAGGTCTTAACATGGATGTTCTAAATTATTGTTTGAATTCCAGTGTTGTTTTAGGAAGTTTAGAGTTAGCATGGATGTAGCTCAAGTTAAGTTATTGTTCCTGTTAACATTTTTTTTTTTTTTCCTAATCGCAGCTTTTTTTAACCACCATCCAGATTTGTAACTGATCTCTTCATGTGTATTTGTACTTTGCCGAGAACATCTTGTATTTTCTGGGATATTTTGTTCATGTGCAGCTTCTTTTAACTCATTCTTTTTTTAAAAAAAGAAAACTGTGACACCGTCGCCCTTGATGACGACGTCTTGTCGGCTTCAAATAAAAGTCGGTAGATTTCTGATAACCCTCACGTTTAAAGCGGGATGTCACTTTTTTTTTTGTTTGCTTTGCTTCATCATAAACGTTTGTTTTTCTCGACTGAAAATAAAGTTGTTTTTCGAGTGCTCAGTCTAATGAAGCCCAGGTTAGAACTGTCCAAAATAAGCACTTTGATATTTTTATTATAGCAAGTAAACAGGAAGATGATTTTTTTTTTCTTCCTCCCCTTGAAGGCTCGTAACTCTTTTTCAGATGACTACTTTTGGGCTTCCAGAAACATGTTGTCTTTGAATCATGCTGAGCCATTTTTCCTTTTTAATTGCTTACAGATTTTCTTGCAGTTAAAATGTTTAAAAAAATTATGATTGATGTTGATGTCTTGAATACTGGATGATTTTGGGTTTTTTTAGGTTCAGGAGTATGTTTTGCGCTTTTCTCAGGTGAATCATATGCTGCAATGTGTTATATCGACCTAACGGCAACAGTTTACGTGTCCACACCAGGTAAAGATGGAGTCAGGATTGCCAGCACATTTATAATTGAAAAGTTGGCTGCATTGCAAAGGTGATCATGTTTGTGATCGTAGTGTAAGTTTACAATGCTTATTCTTGGGGGAGGATAATGAAAATAATAATTCAAAAACACCTATTATGGAGGAACACAAAAGGGCAAAAAACAACTAAAACAAAAACTGATCTTGGGTGGAAGCTTTGTGGTCCATTGGTTGAATTTCCTACCTTTGCGAGACAAACTATTTGCAAAGTAAATTGCTCGCAAAGGGAATTGTGTTATTTATTCATAATAGTGTGTTTTTACTTATTTCTGTATTGTAATGTTTTTATTTTCAAGAATACTAATAGGGTAAAATGAGTTCTTTGTGTAACCGGAATAAATGAATTGCATTTCCATTCATTTCAATGGGCTACACTAAAATCAGTCATCTTTTTCTTTTCCCCAACATTTCAATTCAGTAATGAACAAAAGAAAAGAAAAAAAATACACTGTTGACATTGTTTGGAGGCCTTCCTTCTAACTATGCTCACTTATTGTGCCACTGCAGAAAAAAAAAAGACGCAGTTGGCAAACGAGTCCTGCTCGTTGGCTCAGATTTGTTTTTGAAAACAAAAAAATGAGAAAAAAATGTTTTGCAATGCGGAAGTGGAAGAAAAACTGCGGAATTCAATGAAGCAAAGCTAAATGAAACGTAAATCCTAATCAAACTGGCCGTGCATTGTGTAGATTTGAGTGCATGTGTAGAAAACGTCAACTCATTTTGTCGCAAACAAGACAGCACCGGGTTTCATGCTTTGATGAGGGATGAACCTTTCATTTTCAGCCATTTGTTCCACCACCTATTTGTTCGGGATGACTTGACTAATACTTCAAACGTCGCAAGAGGCGGACACAATAACGACGATGTCAGCTCGCGTTCTTCGTCTCGCGTTCAAAAAGAAAAAGCGGACCGTCACTTGACAAAACGCTTCAGTGGGAGGGAAACAATTTCCGACGTGACATGTAAAGAGCGTTAAGTACAGTATGGATGTCAGATTTGCAAGAATACAGCAGAGATGATTAGAGACTATCAACAGTCTCGTCATTTGTCAAACTATTTTTACATAAAAAGGTTATGTTAATGGCACGTTAGTTTGATTAGTACAAAGTGTGAACGCTTGAAAGGTGACATCATCCATCTGAAATGCCCTAATAATGCAAAAGTCGGCTTTGTTTTTGCTTTCTGAGGCTTTTTTTATTGACACTTAATACAAAAGACTGCCTAACTTGATTTATTATGGCTCCATGTGACCTTTTTTTTGGTCTCTATCAAAAAGACAAACTTGCTCTCAGCCTAAAAAGATAAGATTTTCTTTTTCTTTGTTTTTCTGTTCTGGCTGAGTTTAGCTGAGTATAAGTTCCCGCTACTGTCCGTAGGGCAAGGACTTTGATCCAATAATGATAATTTGCCCCACGAATGACTTTGTGAAACAATTTAGTGTTCCCACACAGTATTGACTTGTTTGCTCCCATTCTGCACATGTCCTCGCCGTGAAGCAATACAGCGTGATGTCATCTAATTGGTTATTATTTATTATTTTTTTTACAAAGGCAATTACGGTAAATGTTATTAAATTCAATTTGTCGGATGGCCTGGCGAGGTCCACATTTGTGCGTTTGTGTTTCGTCATCAGCGGCTGAAGGACGACAAGTTGCATGAGGTATTTGACAAATATATTACATCTGCTCTACATTAGCTAGCACTAGTTCATCATCCAGAACAGTCCACAAAAATCCTTTAATAAAGTAGTCGTGGGTCTTGGATTTAAAAAGTACAGCATGTTTTTTCTCAAGCTCTTTTCAACAAGTTAGCTCACATTTTGAAAAGCGCAGATTTAATAACATGGGAGTGACCATTGCTAACTAAAAGAAAAATGAAACTGACTTCACTCGACAAAGACAATTCCTTCTTAAAGATACACTTTAAGATACAAAAGCAAGATTTTAGACTTTAATTGCAGCCCTTACACTGGCACTCCTTAAAAATGTTCTCATTTGACTCATTTTCACACAGTGGTTGTAGAACTGGTCCAGTTTCCGAGTCAAATGTCGCACATAACTGCCTCACAGGCCAACAGATGTTTTAGTAATCTGCATTATACATCTCTTTTGTCTCGCTAAATTACAGCAGATGAAGCAAGCTAACATCTGGCGCTTTCTCTCTTAAAAAAACAAAACATTGCATGATTATACTTTGTAACATTCCCTGAAGGGCAGTAATAACAGGTTTTGCTTAGGAAGCGACCGCCGTAATCGTCGACCTATGGAACTCTAGTTCCTGTCGAGGTAATATGCGGCAGCCCACGGGGGATGTGGAGGGTGGGGGCGGCGGGAGAAATACTTTTTCATGTTAATAAGAAAGCAAAGTCCAGCCATAAATCACACAGACAGAGACGCAATTGAAATGCCTTTGTGAAATCCCTCCGTGAAATTCATCTAGCAAAAAGTGTTCCAAATATTACAGAATGCATCTTAATCACACGCTACAGTGCACACTGGGGGGTTGAGGGGGAATGACAATAGGAAGACACACACAAACCGTGCAAGAGAGGTCGGGCGTGATTTCGCTTGACCTGAGCTGTTTGCTGGGGCTTGATTTATATATTGTTACTTTGGTTCTGTCATTGTAAAAAAAAAAAAAAAAATGGATGAAAGAAAATGCAGCGGTGGAGTTTTTACTCATTTATTGTCAGAGCAGCGGTGTTATAAACGAAGCGAGTGATAGCATCAGTAAACATTGGAGCAGGCGTTCAGAGTGACAGGCAATATTGCCTTGCAACTGTCTAACACACAGGTAAGTTCAAAGAAGCGACGCTCCAAGAATTTTAATGACAGATTTTATTTATAACCCACTTTAAATTGAGATGTTTATAGAATATTATATGGTGACAACTGTGTCATCGTTCGAGGACCTTGAGGAAGAGTGACTTTTTATCCTTTTCTATTTACAGTAAACTGAGGTTTCACGTGTGACTCTCCACCAATCAAGTATGAAATTGAACAAATCATTTTTGTCTTGGCTCACTATTTTCTCAAATGTGTATCTGAAATTTAGATCATTGCCACCCCTGCAACTGAGTTTCCTCGCCCCTGACTTGCTAGCGAAGCTGGAATTCACTATCTTTAACATTGAGTTAAAGCCAAAAGGTACGCAGAGTCGCACTGAGGATTGGTTCGTGTTGTTAACGTGGTGGAAGATGGCAAAACTTTTGTGTTTGGAGACGTGACCATATGCCACGTGCACACAGTTCAGTGTATAAACTGCCGACTCCACCGTTAAAACTACTTTTATTGAGTTATTATTTTTTCTGTGACTAATGCATATTCTAATGCATCATCTTGAACATATGATGGCAGTTTCAGAGACAATTATTGACATATTTTCATTGATTTTGTGGCCAATTTCAGAAATTGATGCATTTACATAAATACAAATGTGCCTATGCAAGTGTAAGGCAAGCATAAGCAAGTATTTTAGTCTTTTATGGTCTTAAGCCTTAGCCGTGAAACCAGCACTCTGTTGCAAATAGCTCCCTAGTTTTGAAGTAAACAAGTTTCTCATCTACTGTTTTAGTGTTCCTATTGCAGAAAATTCCCAGAGATAATCAGCATTCACCAAATTAACTGGACTTCCTCCTCTGTTCCTTATATGAACTGCATATATGGTGCAGAACAACTTGTAAACATCCTTGTTTTTAACCATTAGGTCAGCAAATGGAACATGATTACCAAAATGGAACATGATGAGGTAATAGTCATATTAGTGTGCTCGGCGGTTGTGATGAAGCTATGGGATGATAATTCATTGAATCAAAGCCATCCATTCAGTCATTCCAGTCTTAAGCATATGATAAGGGATAGTGCCGGAAGACAGAGTAATTTGCAAGAGTAATGCATGAATGGCATAACTGACTAACTGATGTATAACATAATGATTTTGACAAATTTCATGTCGATCCTATTCATGTTATCACTGGCATATTTTTTTTTTATATCTGACAAAGGGAAAGACATCTCATTCAGAATCCCCTGCATATTCGTGGTTCATTTTGCATGAATTCACTTATTTGAATTTTTGGGTGGAACATATCCCCAGCTAGTTGCTGAAACACATTTTTTCTGAATTATTCGGTCTAAATAGAAAAGTAGAAGTATGCTGAAGTGATATAGCTCCACTGAGAGACAAGTTTTGTATGTCAGGGAGTAGCTAGGTTAAGCCTGGGCTGTAAGGGGAATAAATGGAGAATCTTTGCCACATGTGGATGTACATATACACTTAAGGTGCATTTTTTGCTGTTTTTCTTTCCAAAATCAAATAAGTCATTTATTTTTATCAACAATGTCGCAAATGTGTTTGAAATGATATCATACTTTGGGGTACAATATATTAATGTTTTGAATCTTATTGAACAATGACAGTATTCATATACATTTTGTTTTTAAATAGTGTTTCAGTTGTGTCTATGGTTTATCTACTGTGGTTATGTTTTCTAATAGGACTTCAGCTGTTACATGTCATGTATGTATTGTCATCAAGGATACATGGTCGCTGTAAATGCACAATATCACAGCTGCTTCACAGGTTCTATTTTTGAAAATGAGATATATGTCGTATCTTGCTCGAGTCACTTAGCAGGTCTCTGCTGTGCGAGATATCGGGCTGTGTGAGATATACACACACATATATATACTATATATATATATATATATATATGTGTATAAATGCAAAATTATGTTGCTTTGTCTTTCTTTCTCTAAGTTTGAGGCTCCCTAGAAATTCATCTTTGACCAGTTTGACCTTAATACGGTTTTATGAGGCTCAGCAGGTCGACAACATTTTGTCTTTGCTTCTAACACGCATTCCCATTAAATTGCCTACAACCTCTGCCTTCATGAATATAAATGGGCCCAACGTCAGAACATTAAAAACACATTTTGGGGTCTCAAAGTCGCTGTAGAGCGGACTCTAAATACACATTATGCCCTTCTCTATGATTCTGGGATACATTTAAGTGCCACTGTTGGTCAAACATTCATAATTTCAAGGCTTTTGCTTCATCTTCCTGAGCATTATTCTGAGTTAAAAAATTCAAGCACGGCTCTCATGACATACATTGAAATTAAGACTGAAGTAGACTGCAATAAGCAAATCCCATGTCAAGGAATTATATGCAAAAATTGTATGAAGCCTTCCAACAACCTGGACACACACATCTGATGGTTCCATTGCATATAGTTGAAGTTTGAAAAGTATAAAACCTACTAATTACTCTCTTGTAAATATTGAGCATTTTTTGGCTACAGTTTAATGAAGCCAGTTTGCTTTGTTTCTGATTCTCTGCAACCTACACGAACAGTTAAAGAAAAAATAAAAGTTTATACTCTGAGACTCCTACAGAACATCTGACTCACTCGGCAAAACTGTGAAAATGTCAGACATTGTTATACTCGCTTCTTTATGTTAGAAATACAAAGCGTGGCAGGCTGCTTGGTGCTGTAAACACAGCGCTTACTTTCATGTGTGATCAAGCTGAATGAGTTTACCAGCTGCTACGCTGGGCTGACGGATGCACAGCCAGCTTTTTGTTCACTTAGGTGGCCGATTCCTATTAGAAAATGAAATGGCAAGGAAAATTAAAAACATGTTTAGTGCGAAATACATATTCATGTGTATTGAGAATATGTCAGATGCAAGAGACATAAATAAGATCATAAATTGAGATATGTGAGAAACAAGATATAAAAATACTGTGCAAAATACTGTTATCGACCAATCATTTTGGTCCTAAGCCAATCACAGGGCATATTTTGACAAGCATTCCAGTCTTAATGGAATGTGTAAAGAAGCTTGGGTAATTAAAGAAAATCCATGCAAGCAAGGGAGAAGATGCAAACTCCAAACAGGAGTGCCTGAGTTGAGATTCTTAGAAATAATTGTGAATTCTTTAGTAACTCATTCACTACCATTCACGGCTTTAGACGTCAAAGATATTATAGTGGTACCACATGCAAACCAACACTCGCAGGCATACATTCTTTCTGCTTAGTGGGTACATTGCCTATCAATGGGTCTTACCGGAGCTGGGGAGCGTTTTTTTGCCTCTTATTCTTGCTGTGAGCTTCTCTTATAACGGCACACTACAGTAGATAAAGGCACGCCACTTCAAATTCTGTGTTTACTCATTTTAGAGTTACTGCAACCAGTATGTCTGCTTTGCTCGCCTCGCCTTTTGTTGGTCACAACTCGGCACCTCTGGACCTCATCCCTGTCCAAAGTCGACAACTCGGGCCCATTCATCAACAGACTCAATAAACATTTGTTACTTAAATCTGCCTCTTCTTCCGTATCTGCTCTTTGGTCGGTCATCCTTCGCGCACTGAACCGTATCACTTAAAGTGTCACATTAACCTCAAACAGCGAGTTACCAAACTCCTAATGTCATAAATAGCATTTAAATATTGAAATGTGAACTCAGAATGGCAGAATTCAAAGGGCAACTTATACGGTTGCGGATTAAAGTGTCAGCGCCCGACACACAAACGCCATTAACACGGGACAGGGCGACAGCTTTTTAAAAATATTATTTATTACGTGTACATTTCAGATGCTCTTTCACTATATTAGACAGATTAAGCGGCTAATATGAGACGACGGCAGCGGCGAGACCGACGTCCCCGCCTTCGAGTGCTGTGTTGCTCTTGTGGAGATTGCCATAGTCTCACGGGGGTTGGCAGCAACCCACGCGGTGAATTAGTCACCACTTAACCCTGACACTTCCTTTCTCCCCTCCCTTCCCTGTTTCATCGCTAATTAGCCAACCCTTTTCCTTGCTGACGATTAGTCGGCGTACAGTTGGGGCTTTTTGCCCACAAAAAGGAAGTGGTGTGGATTGCATGGCAGATAAGCACAAAAGAGACTGTATAGAGCAAGGGATGCAGGACACAAGGTCTTCTGACAGCAGGCACAGCTGTTGTCTGCACCTTGTGATCACAAACTGAATTTTTCAGAGTTACTTGAAGCAAGGCGGACAGAGAAAAATATTGCCTAATGAACCACATTCTGCTTCACCGTGTTGCACAAAACAACTCTGGCTTTTGTGTTGTCAAAAATAGTCTGCTTTTTATATTTGTGTAAACTTGACATGACTTAAATGTTGCATGCACTATTACCAAAGTTTTGCATTGGACTTCTGGCCTTTCTTTTCTATGCTTTCACCAAAGACTTTTTTTTTTTTTACTAGTTGGTCGCACACCCGAGAAGTAAAAAGGGCGACGCCCACACCCGCCAATGGCATGTTTTTCCCGTCGGTTTACTACTGACAGGTTAATTGAAGATCTAAATCGTCTTTAGGTATGAATGTGAGTATTAAGGGCTATTTATATGACCTGCGATTGGTTGTGCAAGTGGTCCAAGCTGTACCCAAAGTCATCTGGGAAAGAGTCTAGCTAACCCGTAATTGATGGCTGTCTCATTTCAAAATTTCTTGTATTAATCTAGACTGTCTCACTGCAGTTTACCCTCTTATCTGAAAACAGCCATTATCTCTTTCAACTGTTAAAAATAGTCAGATGTGCGCGAGTCCAAAAATGACTCAACTTGTTACATAAGCCAGCTAATGTGTCCTTAAAAACAAAGCAATGATGAGATGACAGCGTTATTAAAAAATGAAAAAATGTTTTTTTGTGTGTTTGTGTGGGTGGGTGAGTCCACAAAGCCCATCCGTGCTCAGGCGCGTGACCTCACCGCCAGCGCTCATCTGTTTGATACTAAACACAGCAGACCTGCTTTCATGTCTCCGTCCATTACTGTACCACCCCCCCGCTCACCTTCCTGTCGCATCCCCTAATGGCCTTCTATGCCCCTCCTCCAAGCCCCTACCTTGCTCTATTTTGTGTTCTTCTATTCCTTATTCTGTTTCATCCATCCTGACTTCCTGTCACCTCTCCGTCGCTTTCCCCTCCTGCGGCTACCATGGTAGTACACCTCCTGAATTAAACATGGCCGTGGCAAAATTGCAAACTCCATCAAATCAGCTTTCCAATTACAAACCGCTCATCCCGGCTAACGCGAGACGCCGAGTCGAGACGAATGGCGCACCTTGTTGCGGTGAGTCATGAAAAAACAAAAAACGTTAAAAAAAGGACTAACTGTGGTTTAATAGAGATCTTGAAATTCGAGAGTGAGGCTTGAGAAGTTTTCATATGCAAATGACAAGCCCGGATAATTGATTCAAGGCTCATCTGCGGACTGATTAGGCATAATTAACAATGTCGAGGAAATGTTCTGTTAGCGCAATGCATAATGCGCTTGTATAACGGCATATGTCACGATATCAAGCAGCCGAGAGGAAGGAAGTCCATTTCAAATACATGCAATGCCATTCCTTAGAGATCCATAGTGAGAGTCGATATCCCAAAAAGAAAAAATATTGAACTGTTGTGACTCTTCGCAGAAGTCGCTAGCCTACAGAAATAACCCAAACAGCACAGCGCCAACTTATCAAGAAACTCTGGACAACATCTAAGATCTGCAAGTCTCTCTCAGTATTCATGACGCAACAATAATGACAAAAATGTCGTCTATGGCAAAGTTCCAAGGCGAAAACCACTGCTCACCGAAAAGCAACATAAAAGCTCATTTTACTTTTGCACTCAGACCTAACAAACCTTGAATACACACATTTATCCTTGAGAGCACTTTGAAACCCACAGATGGATCTCACCTTCTATACACCAAAGCAATGGTCAGTGTGGGCAATACAAAGCAGTACATGGAAATGAATGGGCAGTGCTGGCCGATGCAATAGTTTGGTCGACATATCCTTGGCAGCATACAAAAGAATCAACAAACAAGAAAGCAGAGAGAGAAAAAAGTGATCGGGTTTGAAAGTAGACGTTTACTTGTATGTATATCGTGTACTATGTCTTGTCACCGTGGGATAGTGGAAACGTAATTTCGATTTCTTTGTGTGTCTTGGCATGTGAAGAGATTGACAATAAAGCAGACTTTGACTTTGACAATCATCAGGAATGCAAATTTTGCTCCACTAAAAAAACATGCTCCATTTCTGCAATTTGGGTACTTGCCACTAAGTGATTTTAAAAAACAAAACCCTTTTTTTTTATCCCTAAATGGCATTTTATGAAGTATTAACAGACTCTTTACAAAAGAACATTAAAAAAACATTAATACCACTTATTGATTGATTTCAGTGGTTGCTTCTGAGAGTGGCCAAAGCTGTTATTAGGTTTCAAGGTCAGGTACTATTTCACACAGGGGCTAACTTTAAATAGTTCGCACATCATAGAAGGACGTAAACAACCAGTAGAGGCCGATTGGTGTGGACGTGCATCTTCGGGACACGTCAACGCCGATAAAAGTCGCAGGCAGTGACTCACCCGGAGAGCCAGCAATGTGCAAATGGGCAGCTTAACACCATGACCGACGGTTTATGCTAATTGGTCGCCACTGGCTTTAGGTTTTTGATTGTCATAGTGATCCAGTAATTAAGTCTGCGGCAACTCAGTTGCTTAAGGGGTATTTTTAAGCATCATCTTCATTCAATCATTTTATTGCAATGTTGAGTGCAGTTAAGTGGAGATTGAACAATTTATTATTATTTCAAAATGTTTGACTTTTGATGTACAAACAAATAAAAGTCAAATGAATGCTCAACCCAACATACAGTTAAATTCAAACTACAACTGCATAACTGACAAGAGTTTTTTGTGGCCTCGCTGTTGGCTCAACTCGGGCAGCATAAATATAAATCATCTCCAGCTCAAAAAATTAAATGGAGGGGGTCATAAGTCACGTTACCACTTCATTTTTCCTGGCTTTAACTTTTGCAGCTCAAATAAAGACATGGTCCCAATTTCCCAATTCTCAGCTTATCTTTAACCCCTCACCTTTTTAAATCAAGTCTTCACACAAAGCATTCAGATCAATTTTCAGATCTGTTCTACTCCTCATCCTGCTTTCGTATCACTGTGCTGTTTCTACTTATTTCTTCCTTCAGTAAAATTGCCAGCTTTGCTTTCCCCGCACATTTGCAAAGATTCAGCTCTCCCTGAACATGCAGTTTAATTTGGAAGATCGCTAGCAGTTATCCAAAGGAGAGGCCAAGTATTCTTGCTTCATGCTGTTTATTTGTCAGAAAAGTACTTTCCAAACAGCATCCCTGTGATTATCATTAACTTCAAGTAATAAGTCTACTAGCTTAATGATAGCATACAATGGGATTTTAAACCATCGAACTACAATTATTCTAGCATAGACGTAATAATAAGATATATAAATGGAACAATCCGAATTTTACAGAACTCAGTATTAATGAATAGCTATGCGACTTGTTTCTGTTTATACCAAGCTCTCCACACTGCAAGCGTATGAGGACTTGATTCGGTTAGCAGTTCAATCGCAACAGCCTGTTTTTGCTCAGACTAGCGCCGCTCATTCTCTCGCTTGTACTCCATTATGAGCGACCCATGTGTTTCATACTCTTTGTTTGTTCTATCTCAGGTTCTTGCTTGCCCCACGCCAAAATCCAATATAAATGCAAATCCGGAGGCCATTAATGCATTCTGAAGGCCTCGATTCGGCATTGTACTGTAATCAAAGACGAGGGCTGGAAGATGTTATTTCGACATGAAAAATATTTATGAAAACGCACCCTTTTGATTGATTGCTCTTTTTGAAGCGTTTCCCGTCCAATCTGCTAAATATGCGAGGGGCGTAATGACCTGTGGAGAAGTATAAAAGATATCCGATATCAAATAAAGTAACCAATCTTTCACTTTATTTAAAGGCACACTGTTTTCACAGTAAAGAAGGAGGAATATATTCTACTGGGACAAAAAAAACCTCATTTAAAATGGAGAATTGGGCCAAGGCATATTTTACTGCGCCATTTTCAGACGCTTGCAAATCCCTCTGTATCGTATTTATCATCGCCACGCTAAATTATAGAATGAAAATTGCCTTCACATACGCAACTATAGTCATGTTTAAAGCTATTATATGATTTTTATTAGGATTTTCATGCTCTGTAATAAGTTTCATGCCAAATATCGATACAGTGCTTTCTGCTTGTCAAAAGTCATGGCAAAGTATGGAAATACTTGCCTGTATTTTATTAGTATTTTAACTTCGCAGCTGTAATTGTTATTATTCTTATTAGATTTGCAGACTCCAGGAGTCCCAGATCTGGTAGAAAGCCTTCAAACTATACGACAAGTACTTACATTGATAGTCTAAATTATATGAATGAGTCAGAAAATGTTGTGCTGGTTGTACTATATGGCTAAAGTGGCAATAAGCAGACATTCATTATAATAATAATAATAATAATAATAATAATAATCGTTGAGACTTCTGTGATGAGCCGCATCAAATGCTCTTGCTGGACCACGTATGACCCGCAACAAACTCAGAATGTGGTCCGCAGCTTAAAGATTACAACAGCATTGATGAGTCGCCGTGGACTTTTTGAGACTCTTAAGTGCGGCGGGAGAGAATAATTGGTGCCTTGTGGCTCTTCGCTCCCGCCCTAGCCAAAGCCACTGACCTTTTCAAAGAACGAGACAAGAGGCTGGCACCTCCTTAAGCAGTGTTTATCTTCTGTATTAGGCGCCGCGCCCATGTTATTAGAGATGGGCCAGATTTGTTTGTCGCTGATCAATTTGGCTTTGTCCAAGCACTGTTCCTCGAGGGTAATCCTTTGCGATATGAGACGCCAAGGGGGAAAACGAAGGGGGGAAAAAAAAAAGATAGGACGTGTGCTTTCTGTCACTCTGCAAATCTGATTCGACCACTTTCCACCTCTAAATCGCCGTGGCCGACAAAGTCTCCGGGGAAATTTACAAAGCTATTCAGTGTTCATTGGCGCTTAGAAGAGAGCGCGGTAGGAGCGAGCGTTGTGGTCGAGGCTTCATTCCAACAAAACACTACAGCACCTGATGTCGCTCGTTTGCTCCCCCATTGCTGCTTGAAGATGCACTGATCTGCTACTCCAACACACAACCAGAGCCACCGGTCAATTTGTGCCGGTGGGTCGGCCAGTTTCGAGTGTTCACTGCAATTTGTCTCCATGGTGGTTGTGTGCATGCTGACAGCAGTCACACTGTGCATCAGTGTGTGAGACACATCCTATATCTTGTCTTTCCAATGCAAGTGAGTAAGTCCTTTTAGCTCCGTGGACTGCTAACCTAATGGTAAATTTGGCTTTGGTTACCATAATGACCAGCGGGAGGCCTGAGCTTTCTGACTCGTGAGGCTTGGTGGCTTGCCTTTGGTCATTGCGCTTACAAGTGTATGCGGAACAGCGGATTGGAGCGTAGGATAAAGCCAACTGCTTGTTTTTATCTCTTCTAGGTAACAAACATAGCAATAAAAACGAATTAAGTGAGCCACATTTTTCTCCCATCTCATTTCTAAGTTCTTTAGACTTAAAGCTGATAAGGCTCTATCATCTTATGTCTCCTTCTGAGAGCAGAAAGTATAAATTGTTTCCCCTATTCAGAATCATTGATGGTACAGTCCTACTGTCAACCTTTACCATCATACACGCAAGGACAAGCAAACAAATCGTTTTTTGTTAGAGGTAACATCCATGGTGGGGTTTTGTACTCTGCAATAGCATCTCTTCACTTTCAAAGCCATTTATAAAGCATCAGATCTTCTATTTTGATCGATTAGTCATCTGAACTTTTACAGCTAAAGATTAAACAATATATTACTTTGCCAAATGAGAAAATACATCAAACCTTTTTTCATGTCATTGTCTTATAAATAGGAAAGTCATAACCTCCAGTGATGGCTGAATTTAAAGCTACAAATGGTTTGGCAGGAGGGGAAGACGATACCGGGGCATAACAACTTCCCCCAGCGTCTCCCTCCGTGCAAACACAGCCTGCGTTTTAATAAACCCACGCAGCATGCTGCACCGCATCCACCGGACCTCGGCTAAGAAGTCTCTCCTCTGAGAATCGCATCCCCGCCGAAACAATCCCTGCTCCAGTCGAGAAACGTATTATGAAAATGTATTGTTTACTGTTACATTATACAACATCGGGGCTACGAAAACCCAAAGGGGAACAGGCAAGCAAAGTGGAGACTTTCCAAGAGGAGTGAAATAGAACAAACCCGGGAGGGGAACAGTCAAAAGCAACATGGCGATTAACTTGAGTTTTACGATTTGGGTATTTCTGCACTTCTGAGTTTAGAGGTGGCAGGAGAATGCAAGGAAATTTTTAAGTTCCACATGCACTGCATTTGAGGGGACAAAAAGAAAATACGTACAAAGGTCAGTGAATCTTCACATATTATGGGACTTAAATTTGCAAATTCATATATTCCGTTTCAACCAAATGACATGGTTACAGTTTTGTTTTGCTAGCCAAAGCAATACAAGTACTGGGGTAACTCGCTTTGGTTAGTTCCCAATGTCTCTTCATTCCATTGGCTCTTAAAATTTAGAAGACCGTCAGTGGAACTGGTGGTACCCTGTGGCTTCATGGGTGCACAGCAAGCACTCTAAGGGGGCCTGAGCAGCACTAACAAAGCCAGGTTCCCCGGGCTACTTCTCACTGTACACTATACTCGGATATACAGGTTGTTGTTTTTTTGGGGGGGAATACCGGTATACCTCCATAGTGATGAACTGTGCAACACGTGTTGTTCAAAACTCTGAAAAATATTTGAAATGTGTGGGGAAATTTAACTTGGTAGATTCTCCAAAAAAAAGGTGAAACTTTTTTATTTTCTACAAAAATAAAAATAGATAAATTCTTCAAAAAATGTAATTTGGTTGATGTGAATGCGCATCTCTGATCATTAACACAATATAGAAATTAAAGCAGCTGTTGTTGCTTTCTCAAGGGCCGGTTGGCTTTGGAGGTCAGCATGACCGATTTGTAATTCCAAAGTTATGCCTCTGCAACACAGCCCAAGTGTCCTTGCACAAGACTTGGAACCCTTAAGAGCTTGTGACGAGCTGCTTTGCACCTTGCCATCATCACCAGCGAGTGGTTGTGGGTGTGAGTGGCTTGCATAAGAGGCGATGCAATGAAATGCTACGAGGCGCTTTTGGACTTAAGGGCTATAAAAATAGAGCTATAAATGCCCTCTATTTATGGAGGGTGTTTCGGCGTGGTAAAGTCCAGCTACTTGGCGATTGTTATTCTGCTTGTCAGAACCCCCCCCCCCCCTTCAAAGTAAGCAAGCATCAGCCTCATCAATATCTAATAAGTCGCGACAACACGCCACGATAAAAAATGCATAGTTCGTAGGTTAAAAATGTACATGCAGCTTTTTGCAAGTGGCATCTGAAAATAGTGCGCGGCGTCAGCGAACACTCACCTATAAATTTTATATCTGGTCGTGAATCCTTGGCGGAATCTATCCACAAAGGACAGATAACTGCGTGAGTGGTGGAACGGTCCGCGGTCGGAGATGAGCCAGTCATACTGCTTGGCAACATGTTGCTCAGTGGCCAATGGGTCCTGGCGGGAAGACTGAACTGTTATATGGTCCCATATAAACAGGAAGCAGATGACCTCAATAAACCTCCAGTTCATGCTTTTTTTTCAGCCGCTCTCTGTTCATTCTCGCTCCATTATGTGGAGACCTGATGGGAGAGAGAAGAAGAAAGGGGAGAAGGGGAAAGGGGGGTGAAGAGAAAGACAGTCATTACATGACAATTTTGGCTATATATGAGGTTAATTGCCCTAGTACAAAGAAAAAAATAAGCGTAGCATGTTGGGGGGTTTAGAATCGTGGCTAAGGTTGGGGTAAATGAATTGAGACAAAAAAACACCAACTCATCCGGACAAGAAAAACAAACCAAAAATCATAAAAAGCACCCGAGACATACCCT
Source organism: Syngnathus acus (assembly GCF_901709675.1). NCBI lineage: Eukaryota > Metazoa > Chordata > Actinopteri > Syngnathiformes > Syngnathidae > Syngnathus > Syngnathus acus. Next base: position 5,281,907 of record NC_051097.1, read on the forward strand.
TTACTTTACTGTTATCCATCACAAGCAAGTACCAGCCCTCATTTTTTCGACAAACTGCCGTCTGTATAAGGTATAAAAGATTGCATAATTAATTTTAGTCGGGCTACATTTTGGCTTCGGTTCACTTTGGGTTCAAATTTGCATTTTTATTCATCTCATCAAAGATGGCCCATTAAAAAAAGCTTTTGGTATGCACCAGGTTTCAGACGACAGTTTTCACAAAACAAAGACCCAATAATAATAGCATTCGATATAGTCATAAAAAAAATCTAGAATGTGTTAGCAGCTAACATTTCAATGATGTGACTCGAGGACTGTTTTCCAATCGTGTTACTTATTAAATAAATCAGTGTATCACAATCACTGTCCCTCAGGATATTAGCGTTTGGTGAGGTCTACAACCATCCAATGTCATTATAAATAAATACTGGCGAAAAACTAACAATCATCACGTGCGCAAATGCTCGCAAGTATTGGCCAGACAATTAACAAACGTGAAATTTGTGTTTACTAAGAGGCAAAACAAATGAATGCCCTTCCACTAAATGTAAAAATGAAAAACGCTAGAAAAACATGAATACATTTCATTTAAAAAATGAAAATCTATACAAAATTTGTGAGTACCGATAGAAAAGATACTAAATGTTCACTGAGCAGCAAGAAAACAATTAAAGACAGCCTGCATGACTGTTGAATTGCTCTCAACATGGTAACAAGTCATTATAATGGTAAACATGAATACGTTCCTATGAATTATTTAGAGGAAGACCTTCGGGGATTATCCTCAACTCACCCAAAAATAAATCTAAATAATGACAACATACGGTTTGCACATTCAGATTCAGAGAATCATGACTACAATGGAGACGGGATAATTCCTTGGTGTGTTCAAACTAGACTGCAATGTAATTCATAATTTACAAATCTTACAAGCTGCGAGTAAGACAAGATGAGAATAATATTCACAAAATCTTGCTCCTCAGAACATTTTAATACTACACTTTCTCTTTGCGGAGAATTCCTGCATTAATATTCTCTCGCAAGTTAAATCAAGCCATTTAGTTACCGATAAAAGAAATTACCAAAAAAGAAATTGTAATTGCGTTGGAAGAGCTGCGCCCCTTGGCCAAGGGAGGGATGGTCGACAGAGCGCAATCAAGTATGACTGTGTGAAATCTTTCCTATTTCATGCTTTATTACACAATAACATTGTAAAAGAGTCGACTAAATGTAATGAGGCTAATCTGTTCCTACTAAATAGATGATGTACTCGATACCTAACGAATATCACTGGTGCACATAAAATCGTCTTGCACAGGACTCTATAATATTCGTAACTAAGTTTAAAAATAAATGTTCTTATTATAGAAGAAAAAAACAATGATACTATCAATATGGGAATATTTTTTAGATATTTGTAAAAACCCAACATTTGGTTTTCCGCAATGTAAAAATAATGTTCTTCACATACCACTCCTACCGTACAGCAGAAAAGATAATTTTGCATTCATTCTGAATGGCCAAAGTATTTAATCGAGTCAGTGTTACTTCATTGACCAATGTCATATTGGAGAAAAAAAAGGTGTCAGTTCCAGTACCAGTATTACGAAATATAGCTCAAACTAAAAGTAATCACCTGGGAATAAAAACTGTGAACTCAGCTTTCAGCATCCACTGAACCTTTTGAAAGAATGAGCAGCGTAAGTGATGATGAGACCATTGAGATTAAACTTGCCAAAAAAGAATGATCACTGATAATAAGTCATGAATATTCGAGTACAACCCGGAGACCAAACAGCAGAGCCTTCAATTGGAAGAATTTGACGTCACCAAATACACTAGTGCTGGAACTCTGCTTATATAAGGCTTATATAAAGCAACTTTTGAGTAATACACGTTTCTAATGAGATAAAAACGTACATTGATGCGGCAATGTGAATATGTTCATTTATACAGCTCATACCAGTTGCCTACTGGTGATTTGCAAAACTACTACGCATTTTGGAAGTGGTGACAGATTCGTGACCTGTGCTGTGGTCCACCCGGAGGGTTTGAAATTTTAGCTACCTAGCGTGTCATTTCCCTCTTGAATCCCCAAACCTCCTGCCGTGAGTACATTTACATTTGTATCGTCACAGGATGAGAATAAACCCTCCGTCCTATTTCCAAAGACACGATTCTGTTGGCGCATTAAGATCTTTATACCTCCCGCTGCCATGAAATGGTGTTCATCCAATGCTGCGTTTTCTGCAGATAGTTAGACAGCGGGACTCTTTAAACTTTGCTTTACTGCCAGGAAAAATGGATTCCGATTCAGCTAATAGCAGCACGAATATAACATGGCTTCTTCAAGGGTAGCAATACGATAGTCATGTAAGCAATGAGTAACCAAAAGATTTGAGCATGGCTGTGTTTCTGATAATAATAATTTTTAGTATTAAATGGAAATCTCTGACAATTATTTTTAACAGAGAGAGGCAGTGCACACATCCAGCACTAAGTATGCCACATAGGTTTCCGGATTGTGCTTTCATTGCTCCTTTGAGGACTGTCGTCAGATTGTAGGAAGGGCTTTTCAATGCCATCCAAAGGACGACCAAATCATTCGCAGACCTGCAGGACAACTAGATAAAGGCTATCGAACTGAAAAGCACATTTACAAAACACAGATCAAAGCACAATAGAATGAGGCTGCAGGATGGTGCATCTTAATGATCAACAAAAAACACACAAATTAAAAAGGTAGGCCTACAAAGTTTCCAACGTACTTCCCTTTCACCTTTGAAAAGTGCGTGGTTGAGGACATAAAGCAGCAGAGTCAATCAAGTGCACTGCTGTAAATATTGACCCATCGATTCGGTGTTTTCTGTTGTTTTTCCTCTTCCGTTTACATCCCGAGGCCGGATTTGATATGCGTTTCACAAAACAGCCTGTTGGCATGTTGTAAATAATGGCCATCTTGTGCTGTTTGCAGATTACAGCTTTTTCCAGAGTGGATTAGCGAAGACGAGGGGAGACGGCGAAGAAAAAGTGCAAGCTCTAAGGAGTGGATCGCGTTGAATAAGAAACACAGGAGGGAGGATGTCTGCTTCAGGAAATCAAGCAGACAGGACAAGGGAGGGCTTGTTGTCACCATCGCCTGTCTTAAAGCGGCCCTATTCATGCGCCGGCTCCTCCTCCGTCATTCAGGTTCATTCAAGGGGATTCAATTTCCATTCTGGTCCCATCACTCGCTTTGTCAATCCCATCTTCTCCCCCTGTGTGCCTGCCTCAAAGCGTCCCTCTTCATTTCCAAAAAGTTCATAAGAATCGAGAGTCTTGTTCTATGTATCTGAATTTGGAATCCCAGTCGCGAGAAAGATGAATGGAGACAGAAGTGTTTTGGAGAAGACAGATAGACGGCAGGGATGCTTCACGACTCCCTTTGCCTAATTTTTAAACTGCATCTGATCGCCATTATTATCAGGGCTCATTTCAGGCCAAATGATCCGCCATTTTAAGGGCTTTCCAGAGTGGACCCACTAAAAACACAATACACAAAGCTTGAACGGACTTTATGAAGGATCAACCTGAAGAGACCCCGAAGCCAGAAATGCACACATTATCATCTCCTGATGCTCTTAAACAAATCATCCATCTAGCCATCCAACTTTTCCAGGAGTGCTCATCACTGCTTGCCAGTAGTTAATATATCGATGTTTTCTATTGAATTCTCCCCTCCTGACACACTCACATTGAAATCAAAAGGACACTCGATTGAAGGACACACCGTCGTCCAGTAATTGGTCGACAGAGTACAGTCTCAATGCTACTGCTTGGCAGAACAGTGCCTTTCGAAACAGAAAAACATTAGTCCCCCTCGATGGAGGTAATAACCTTGATGCATCACCTCTCAGGGGTCCAGTTGAGGGAATAACCCAATGTAAATCTGAATTCCGAGAATGATGATCACACAGCTTTCAGCCATGTGCAGAAAGCCGTGGTAATGGTCTGCCACTTGCAATTGCCGGGAAGTAACAGAAGAAATCGAGGACTAGCCGTGGCTAACTTCATTTGGATTGGATTCCATATCCCCCCCCACCACCACCACCACCACACATCACAGTCTCTTGACATGACTGCTACTTGCGGGGGGGGGGGGAGCTGTGATGGCACCCTGACCTTCACAAAACGTGGCTGAGCAAGCAGCACACTTGATAATTAAATTCCCCTATCTAGTCAGCAACCAATCAGCTCCGTTCCAAGATCAATGGCCGAATTTAAAGAGCAAACTAATTCAGTAATGGTCACAGTTATTCCAATTTACCTGTCGGTTGAATTATTGCAAAAATGAGGAGGAGCATTATATGATGGTCCCCCCCCCCCCCGTATTAGCAGCAACGGCACAGAGGCAGTTTATGAGACGCTTCTTAAAGCGAGGAACGTCTCTGTCATAAAGCAAACTAATTAATACGATTTCAGAGATAGCATGAGATCAGTCGCTATGTAATGTTTTCTCACTGTTATGCAGGTAAATTGGCCACCAGAATGGCCGTAAAATACAGCATGGAATAAAGAGGAAAAAAAAAAAACTAATTCATTTGCTCCGTGAGGGAACTGGCAACGAGGGAAATAAAAACATTGCCAGCCTTTAATTATTTTTGTTCCTCAAGTCTATTACTTAAAGAAAACGGAGCTTGTGAATGAAAGACACTCAACATTATTATTTGGAGCTGACAATCAGAAATGAAGATCAAAGTCTGCAGTGACTGTGAAGTTTATAGAGTGACTATGGATTTTAAAGAGCACCATGAGAGCTCATACAGCAACTGGAATATGGCCCTTATAGTGCAGCTATAGAACTTCAACAACAACTATGGAGTTTGTAAGTCTTTTATTGACTACATCCATGCAGCATCTATTGTCTATTGATTTTATACACCAACCAAGATTCAATTCATAAGACTATCAAGGCTAGACGACAAGAAGAGGCTCATGGAGTGACAATGGAGCTTTTGCATACAACAAAGGGGCTTGAACTGGAGCTATGGAGCAGCTGGTATACAGCAATGTCTACAGGGCTTGTATATAAAAAAGAACTGGAACATTCCTCCTGTGGTTGTAGGTTTGAGCGATTTGTCACCAGATTTGTCCGTGCTGCCGCTTCACGCGACCGTGGCTGCCTCACAGATGAAGATTGATCATTTGTCAAGTCACAAATTGGCTTTCAAGTGCTTCCTCTAATTACCCTGTGGTTTTATTGATGAGAAACCGCTGACTGTTTTCCTTGGATTTACCTCAGTAGGCACAAGCTTTTTTTTTTTTTATTTTAAATACGTCTTCTCTCGCCAAAAAGACATTAAGGGAAGGGACATTCAAGCGAGCCACCCTGACAGATTGCACTCATCTGTTCTGCTGGAATAATATATGACGAGAACGTACGCGAGCAGATTCCCTTCCCTCAGTGGCGTCCCATAATGCACCGAGAAGAGCTCCCGACACGATTCCAAGCAGCTCAGAGGCTGTCGATGACAGGTGCTCGCTGTGTTGCTCCGCCGTGCTCGCACATGTAAATGTCAAGCGATGTTATCTAATGTAAGCTAGCCCACTGACCCAAAAGGAGTCCATTGTGGGAGCGCGTGAACACAGAGATGTGATCTGACAGTGAGAGCATTACAATACACTAACTAAAGTGGACATAAAAAAAACTAAAGAAAAATAGCAAACTGGTGAATACAGGACCGTATTTTCTGGACTATAAGGCGCACCGACCCATTTTAAAACGTTGTCCTTATATAAGGCGCACCGGACTATAAGGCGCACCATTAATGCATCATGTCATATTTTTAATCCAAATCAAATCATTCTCCATTTTATCTTTTTTCTTTCAACTTCAGACGCAACAAATTACGTTATAATCACAAAATAATGATCCGTAGTCTTTTTGATTCATGATTCATAGTCTTCAGCAGGCCACTTATGATTGATTTCAAGACACAATGCTTCGGGCCAGTTTAAATTTAAGAATTTGGTCCATATATAAGGCGCACCGGACTATAAGGCGCACTGTCGGCTTTTGAGAAAATTTTAGGTTTTTAGGTGCGCCTTACAGTCCGGAAAATACGGTATATTACTTCACTTACAGTGCGGTATATCCAATTTCATCAAATAAATATACTTTATCTACAATGGGTCAAGACAGCAGTTCAGAACTTTCAGAAAGGGACTATTCAACTATTTATCTGGATCTCTGGATTTATCTGGACCTCCTGCATGTATGAATGGGTCTCCGTAGGGACTCAGTTCACCTCAGCACCCATTAACACTTTCCAATTGTTATTACCTGACGAATTAGACAGCGTTTCCAGGGTATCTCCCCACTGCGACTGATCTGTCACCTTTCGTTCATGTCATAATGAATTCATGTCTCACTGCGGGTGTCGCCTCGTTGCTTGTGATCAAAGCGTTGCGAGGCGACTGTGAAGATTGCAGTTGAAGTGAGGAAAGATGTACGCAAAAAAAAAAGAGAGTAACATCTTATCAGGCTGAGGCCATGTTTTGCTCGTCCTATTCCGGTAACGGAGAGCGAGGGAATAAATACGAGTCGTTTTCCCATTCCTGGGGGTTTATCGGAAGATGACGCTTGAGCGGAATCGTGTCGTTGCCCCCTCCGACTCGCGCTTTTACCGACAGATGTTCATATATCACAAGGAAACATACGTAATGAAAAAATGGAGAAGAAAATGAAGAACAGCTGCTGCCTTCTCAAGGGATGCGACCGGCCACATAATGCGCAGAGAGGTTTTTGTCCAGCTGCAGCAGGTTTATTTTTGCACTTCCTCTGATGAGGTGCCATCCCTGAATCTAGCAACCTCATTTCTTCCCAATTTGCTGTTTACTTTCCAATTCACCCGCCTGACGAATTACTAATGAGCAGACTTGGGGGCTGACGGTTTCCTCGGCGGGCAGAGCAAATCAAGTGTTAAGCCGGTGTTTTGCCGCCTCCCACTCTTCCTACATTCAAAGTCATACATTTTGTGGAAATGAGGGGGAATCAGAAGAACAAGCGAAGAGACTCACAGGGTTCCATAAGTTGGCTAAATCGGCCGAGACGCCCAGCAGATGGTTTCTTCCGAGTGACTTCAGTCTCGATTCCTTTCAGATTAAGAATTGCAGAGCGAAAGGGGCCCACATTACCAATGCCTCGTGTCACCAATATCAATATTGTAAAGGCTCCTTTGTATCTTGCTGAGCTCAATCACAACCACAGAAGGTACCAGCCTATCTTCTGCCAACCAGCATTTAGAAGCCAACTTTGGAATCACACAGATGTGCTTTGTCAGCTCTGCTAAATAACGTGACATCATGGCACCCGCCAATGACTTCGCCCAGAAGAAGAAGGACAACTATCCAGAAAAATAGAGGACATTTGTTGCCTTCTTTTTAGAGCTGCCAATTTTTCAACATTGTAAACATTCCATTAGACTAAACAACTAGAATCATATTCTCTGGGCCAAGTCTGTTAAACACACAAATAATTAGTTGGCGGGAGTGGTCTTTCTTAGTCTTTCTTATTAAGAAAAGGGGATTGCAGTCAGTAAACAAATGGTTGCATGCTTCAAGCAGACCAGGAGAATCACATCTATGGTTTTAATATCTCCAGTACACTTGAATATTGTAATAGTCTTTTAATTGGACTCCCTTGAAAGATCATCAAACAGCTGCAGCTCATTCAGGATGGTTGCATCAAATATGTATTATCAAAATTACAGATAACCAAACAAAAACTAGAAAAACGACTGTAAATATGCTGTCAAAAAACAAGACATTTAAATGATATGACGTTTGAATTGATCTTCCAGCCCACCCTGACAACGGCACACTTCATTTAAACGCTCTGAATAAATAGGAGGAAGGAGCTGACTCGTAATGAGAGTGCCGCGGCGGCCTAATTATAAATACAGGTCATGTTTTTCCTTCTCACGATTTTTCGATGAAATGGCCCTGAGCAGTGAATGGAACAGAATTACAAACCGAAATTGTCTGTCAGGACATTCGGCGATTCACACTGAAGGCTGCTAACCTTGTGAAGCAAGCACATACTGGAGCGAGAACACCGCAATAATATTTGAGCTTGTCTTGCTAGGCTTCAAACTCGAGGTGGGTAGAGAAGCCAAGAATTGCAATATTTGAATATTAAAGTCAAGTAAAACTAAAAACTTTCCTTGCTTAGGTGCAATTAAGGTTTTGCAACGGAACAACTTTACATTTGTTTCCAATGTAAACATTTGAGATTTGAACAGCTTGGAAGTCAACAAACCTGACAAATTGAATTAATTTAAGACTTCCACAAAATTTGCTTCTTTCATTATTTTGTCCTTCATACTGAATACAAAAATAAGCAAGGTATCCAAATAAATAAAATATAAAAATGACTAATAATTCTCACACTTTTAAAAATAAATGCAAATTAAATTGAGTTCAAAATTTGGCCTTCGTTTCATTTTTTTCTTAACAGCAAATAGAAAGTCAACTTGCCACTTTTGGAACCGAAGCACAGCACTAAGGATTGTTCATGTTACAAAGATTTGTCCACATTTCCGAACCGCCGGCTCACTGTAAGTAGTTTACTTCTCGACTTGTCTGCAAATGGATGTGATAGACGGAACGCAACCTTTTTGCGAGCTGCTTCCATTGTTTTGTTCCCAGATGGCAAAACAAACAACCCATCTGGCGCGTCACTCTCCGTGAGCCCTGCAAATGTGTACTCCATTGAGTCGTTGAGAAGTTGCACAATGCACGTCCATCTTGATTGCGTAAATCCGCATACCACAAAGAAATCTCTTATTTCTGCTTCCCGTTTCACCTGTTCTTCCCTGCGGTTATCCTCGGCAAGAAACGCGTTCTTGATACAGGTTAGGGCCGCCATTCCGAGTGTTAAGATTGGAAATAGAGTGCTCTTGACCTCCTGCCTTTGAAATTCTCCCACCGCCACCGTAACTCCCTCGAGCTGTCTTTTTTTTTTTCCGGCTCAGAGGCTTTTGCCACAGGGCTCGCGGTTCCAATTCTCAACTCCTTTCTTTTCAGGAAGGAAGGCAAAGACAACCTCGCAGTGGGCAACAATGTGATTTCTCGAAATTTTTCATACTCGCCGAAATGCATGACTGAAGGCCGATTGTATGTCTGTGACAAACTTGCAATTCTGTTCTAGTGCCTTTTAAAAGAAGTGTTATTTTTATTTAAGCTTCTTAAAGTAAACTGGAAAAAAACTCAAGTCCTTATCATTCTGCTGCCAAATTACGTAGCTCACTGGACGTGTCAGCAGAATATAAATAAAGTATTTTGAGGGGGTCCTTAGTTTAGAAGTGAGTTGTGCTCCCATATTGTAAACTTGTATTTTGGAGTACTGAAACAAATCATCTAAGTTGGTTCTTCCAAAACAATTTGCTGAGTTACAATACAAGGTACAATCGATTCTGCAAACTCTGGTGAAAATGAGGAAACAGGAAAGACAATGTTCACATTGTCAAAACTTAAATATTTGGTTGAATTGCCCAACTTAAATTATTTTCCAAGTTTGTTACATTAAATTTTGAGTCGACTACTTTTTTTTAATGTACAGTTTTTGTAACCTGAATTTGTCCAGGAGTCAGGCTGGTATTTTAGCACTAATAAGTGAAGTTACAATTGTTTTGTTATAATTGATGTATTCTTAAGTACGAGTACTCGAAATATTTAAATGACAATTTTTACAAATTCACATATTTTTCTGCTGTTGGATTTAAAAAAAAAAAAAAAAAAAAATCACATGATTATAAATACACAGTAATTTCAGTACAAGATCAAGTCTTTCAAGAAGCAAGATTCGCATGTCAACTAGTCAGCTCTGAGCATTCCTGTAATTCTGCAAGCCTAGTCGTGACTGGATTTATTTTTAGCCCTAGCAGGATCAAGATTGTTGTGCAGCAAACTGTGCATTTTTTTTTTCTGCTAACGACTGCACGAAAGTGCTGTGTTGCCTTTTCTGCGCCCTACATGGGAGACGTGGCGGCATGCTGAGTGTGCACGTTGCGAGAACACGATACAGTGCCGCTAAGCTTCACCTGGGCCGTTTTCTCTCTGTCATTACCACTAACAACAGTAGCTCCATCAGCACAGGCTGCACTCACAGCATCTGTGGGAATATAATGCTCATCAGCTCCTCGTGGACTTGTGTCAATGTACAGCGGCCGCCCTCTAAGAATTGATTGTTTGGAATCCGCACTGTAAATGCACAGTTTGTGTGCATCCACATACGATCGGCGAACTCGAAGAGATGAGACTAACTAACTAACACTGATTCCAATAGCAAAAGAAACTGAAACTGTCAAACAAATAAAAAAGGAGTGTTAATCTACTAAAACTGCACATGAGAGAAAGTGTTGATTAGTTTACAGCTAGCCAAAAAGGAAAATTATGGACAAATGCGGCAAAAGGCTACATACGTATATAAATACATAAAAGGATAAACATGGACATGGCTAAAAGCTTCTTCTTTTTTTAAATACATTTTTGCGGCCTAAACATTGTCGTTCTACGGTGCTGCTGTTTCGGTGAGCAACAGAGTTCAAATTGGATTGTTCAATTTTGCCATTTATGTGTTACAGTATGTACAATAATTAAAATATTTCTGTATAGCATTGTGTAAAGTCTATTTCAGCACAGAAAAAAAAAATAACGGAACCAGCGACAATAAAAGGCCCAATGTCAATTGAATCATTGGAAATATGATTTGAATCTATAATCATAAATAGCTAATTAAATGTTAGTGTCTACATTTTCAAGTACACATTACTATGTCAGCAATCAGACTGAAAACTGAAAGAAATACAAACCTTTTCTATCATCTGCTTGAAAAGCGCTCATAGAACCGGCAGGATACAAGTGCTAAAATGACATTTTTTTCAAAAATAGGTTGATTTGGGTTTCTTTATTCTGAGTTCTAAGGGAACTGTTTGTCTCCTCTTTTTCCCAAAGAACAAAAAATATATAAGATGATTGAAACAGCTCCACTTGAGTTATATGCTAAAATTAGAAAAAGTAGACTGGCAGGGTGTGCTAAAGGTTTTCTGCATATTCAACAACTTATTGTGTGGGGGGGGGGGGGGGGGGGGTGTAAAAGCACTGAAGCTTCTTGCCTGGTGGAAATCAAAAGAGATATTGCAACACACTCTCCAGTATTGGCTTTATTGCCATCGGATGATTTGCGATGCGCAAACATCCCAAAAGCAAAACAATTCATTTTTTTCCTGAATGTGTTTTATAATTGTTCAAAGACAGCCCATGGGGTGAAAAATAAAAGCCTCGCAATTTCACGTCAGGCAAAATATTGCATGTTTCTACAAAAGGAAGAAGCACTTTTGGAGCAATATTGAACATTATTACCAGGATATTACACTTTATTTCAAGTTTGAGTTTGAATATTATGGCCAAAGGCAATGAAAGCTGGCACAACATAACCTGATGTTATTTAATACTACTCAGGGAAATTTATTTACAACCTGAAGTAAGTATGAAAAAATAATGTAGTCTGTTGAAATACAGATTGAGGCATGTTATACTTACGGTACATAATGAAAGAACTTCAGAACTGACGACACAAGGACTTCATTAAGAGCTGATCACGTTGCACTATAAAGAAAAAATGGAATGTCGATCTAAGGGAAAGGATTATTTGTTCAAGTGACGACTCTCAGAAAACGAATGAGCCTTTACGTTTCCTAAGTGCTCAGAAAAATGTGACTTTTACAATAACACACAACTAAGTAGGAACATAACGTGTACGAAGAACACCACTTTTATATTCTTCTGTTCACGTGTTATGGTAGGTGCTGCTGTTTTGGTTAGCAACATTCTTCACATGAACTCAGCAGTTAATTTTTTGAGGTCCAAAATGTTTTTTTTTTCTGAGGGGTAAAGGGAAGCGTCAATTTATGATTTATTTTTGTCCAGCTGTTCATGGCTCGCCGTTGGGATTTTAGAGGTCCCATATGTTCCCCTTAAAAATCATTGGACAAAGCCAGTGGGGCTTTTGAAGTCATATAATTGCACTCAACTTTTATCCTGTGTCAAATTCCATTCCTCCTTCGGGCTCTAACTTCCCCCAACACTCTCCATCTCTGTCACCCCAATTTCCCCTGAAATACAATTCAAACACTTCGGACTCGTAATAGGTGTGCTACATGATGACCATGTGTCAAGATTAAAGAATGGCTACTCCCCATCCTGACGGGAGAAAATAGCATTCCTATAATTACTGATAAAACCGGCGCACTTCCTGCTTCCTCCCTGTTCGCCTGGCCTTCGTGTCAATGTGCAAGGCTGAGTGATTTAAACTGAAAATGGCCCTGCTTCCTTGGCACTGCTGATATTGCAGTTTAGTTTAGGGAATTCAGGGCCAATTGACCAGCTTTTATTCACCTTCCAATTGCCGTCTCCTTTGAAGTGAGACCACGCCGCACGCGAGCCGGGCTGCCTCTTACCAAGAGGAGCTCGCTCCGCAACAAATCTCGTTGATAGTACACGTCTCTGAACATTCAGTACAGCTTCCGCCTCGACATTCTGACTGTGTTGTATAACCCGCAGTGGCTGCTCAACAAAGCACAGCGGGTCTTTTTTTTTTTTTGCTCTCTCTCTATCTTTATGCGGAGTGCCACGAGCGTGCCATGCTTTGCCAAGACCGAACTGCTGCGATTGTTTTTTTTTAGTAGCCTCAACAACCCAGGATGGAAAGCTGCGCATCCTAAATTAGAACGAGCAATTTAGAAAATATGAATGAATGAATGAATGAATGAATGAATGAATGAATGAATGAATGAATGAATGAATGAATGAATGAATGAATGAATGAATGAATGGAGTTGGGTTAGATGGGAGGGATGATGCCTAATTTGGTTGTACTTGCTATTCACTATGAGTGAGTATTTGACCAAAGATCCTTCGTTGATTAAAATGTATAAATTAATTGCTATCACTGGTCAACAATTTCTTGCAACATTTTATAATCAGCAATGAAAGTAAAGCTTTGCAGCTTTGCTTCAGCGAGCCTCAAAAGTTTGAGAAGTAACTAGGGTAGACCATCCAGCTGGCCTCCATTGTTCCAGGGAGTGGTTTTGCAGTGTATCATTGTGCTTTTTGTTATTCATAAATTCACTTATTTGCATTTTCTCTGTAGACCCGAGCCTAAATTATTTGCGGTTTTACTCCTTCTGTAGTACCCTAAGATGACACAAAATCTCAATGTCTGTCAAAATCGAGCTAACAATCGACCAAAGTCTTTTCACACATTTTTAAAATGGCATACACTTGCAGTTCGGGTGCCTGTTTTCCAAATTAAAATATAAGCCATTTATTCTAAGGCTAATATGAGTTGAATCTGAAATGATAAAAAGTTTTTTTTGGGAGGGGGGTCATATTTATGGTATAACTACAAATGAGACTACAGGAATTTATTTAAAAAAATGTGGGGCTAAGTACTGGAATTTTTCTGCCACTCACAGTAGGGCAAATTGCAGGAGGTTATTTTACTATGAAGTGGAACCAAATACAGCTGACATTGGCATGATAATGTCTACTTCATCTTCCTTGTACTTTGCCGTCTCAACTAGCTGAGCCAACATGGCGGTCCTCTGAGCTTTTGTTGAAACATGTTCATTTATTCAAGAGTTGTTGTTTTTTTCCACTTTCCTAAGAGCCTGTGCAAACGCATGACTCTGCATTTTTCCTGTTATGGTGGCTATTTTTAAATGGTAAATGGGCTCTACTTATATAATGCTATAGCGTTTTTGTACCTTTGCAACTCAAAGCGATTCGTACTGGATCCTCATACCAGCAAGTGGGAGTTCAGTGTCTTGCTCAAGTACACTTCGACATTGTCACAACGGCTGGGGATCAAACCCCCACTGCATTGAAGAATGGACCTTCGAAAAATCCGACTGAGAACGGTAGCGGCCATCTCAAAACATATTCCCACTGTGACACTCTAACCTTGGCGCAGCGAATGATCACGGAGAGAAAAAAGGAATTCAGCAGGGAGCCGTTTTAAATTAAGAGACTTCAAAATATTTTTATAATCTTGCATTAAGTCATAAATTTTCCCAAACCGCATTTATAATTCATCGCATTGGGCGTTTGCTCCATCTCCAGCTTCAAGTTCTATAACTAAAATATTCAACGCCATTTCCTTTTTTCGCAGAAACCATGCTGACAGCTGACCTCACCCTCGCTCCTGTAAGTAAACCAACTTTTATGATTCACTTTTAAATTATGCAGATGGAAAGCATATTGCTCGTCTTCCTGAGGGTTGTGTCTGAGATGGAGTCTACCCCAGCTGACTAGGAGCAAGAGGCGGGGTACACCCTAGACATATTTCCAGCATAAACAAACATTCACGCTTACACCTATTGGCAATTTACAGTTTTTTAGAGTGTGTGAGGAAGGCTCAACTTGCACACAAGGCTGTAGATGAGTCCAATCTAGGCCCCAATGCACTACTTTTACAATGTTACCTTAGAACCTTCAAAACGTATCTTGTAACATTGTTTTTCTCAAAATAATCATTCACGTCTGAGCAGTTATTTGTCGCTATCGCTGAAGTTAATATGTGCAATATGTCCAAATATTGGGTCCCATTCTTGTCTTATTAGATTTGTCTCACATTATTCTTTTAATATTATTATATCATATCATATTATATTATATTCTTATTTTAATGGCAAGTTGTATTTGACGCTTGAGGCATATTTTTGGTTGAACTCCAAATAGTACCACTTTGAGAAGGTTTTTTTTATATTATAGCAAATTCCCACAATAATGCAACAATGTCGTTGCTTTCAGCTCTTTATTTTATTTGTTTTTATATAGGAAAATCAAATTTGAATGTTTTGGTCACCATGAGATTTATTTCACAAGTTTAATTATGGTAATCGCATTGTTATATCAGCAAGAATAAATCGACAATTTAATACTTATTTTTTAGATTTTCATAACATTCTTCACCCTGAGGCGAGTCTTGTTTGAATGCAATAAGGCCACAACCTTCGGGTTTGTTTGCAAGCGTTTTAATTTACATCCAAAATAATGAAAAATTATATCAGTAGATCCAAAAGAGTCGAGACGGGGTTGTCATGGTACTTATTCTTAAATAAGCAGATTTACACCTCATGATAAAGTACGAAATTAAGGTAGAGCTGTGTGCCAAGTGGGGTCGGTATTACCATAGCAACAAGCCAGGAAGTAACATGGGCTGACCACAAATGCGTATTAATTGCTATCAAATCAATGTTTCCGACAGGTTGGATGTGACAGGATGTGGTTAGTGAGCTCGAAAGATCTCATCCACATGTTGCTAATGGGAACTGCTGACATAAGTGACAGCTTTTATTATGGCAGATTTTTAACCACGGCCTCTCTCAACATGCGCCGAGTAATTGACAAACACGTGTTACGTGATCGGGGGTGCCCAGCTGCATTCAATTCTACGAAAAGTAAGTGATACTGCAATTCACGCTACAGACGATAGTCAGAGAGGTGACTTGGTTACGGACACTTCCTCTCTCGTCGCCTACAAACATCAGCGCCTCTTCAGGCTGACAATAAATCCTCTCCCGTTCCCATTTCTGTCTCCCAAGTGGTTGTTTTGGGCTCACCTGTGCACAAGCTGTGAGAGAGAATGATTTATCTGCGGCACACAAAAAGACGTTTTGGTTCTCCGCCTCTGGAAATGTCGTTTTAATTCAACCGTATAGTGTTTTTTACCTGGAAGGAGTTATGAGAGATAATGTGAAATGCAGAATTTAATACAGATACTTAAAGCTGCGAAGAATATGAAAATCAGAATCTTATCTTGAGGCGAAGCAGCATATCATCGCTGTAATTTATAGAATTCATTTCAAGCTCGCCCACAAATTAAAGAATTAAAATAACCACAAACCTCTCTGGAAACGTTTCATTAAAGGGAAAAAAATGATTAAAAGCCTCACAAAAGCAAGATTAATGGCATTATTTTTACATTCCTAATTAATTGGCAACTGAGTTGATCACTGAATCAGCCACATAATCAAGGCCAAATTACAATCTCTTTAGTCTTTCTGCATTTGAAATTGTATAGGCCAGAGCCAATTAATATGTAAAAAGATCCAGCTAAAACCCAAAATCTTGCAGTCGATACCAAGTGAACGCAGCAGCCCATTAGGCTTTGGCCAGATTTAGTTCAGCTGGATAACAATCCAGACCAGGAAGGTTTTACATTTTGCATTAATTGAATCAGCACAATCATTCATTTTGATTGGTTGGCTAGTTGTGCACAATTCAAAATGCATTGAGAAGAACAACAGCATTTGAATTGACGTCCAGTGTACAAGATCTTACGTAACAAAGTGCAACTATTCCGATTGCAAGTTCAGGATTAATTTAAGGCTTTGGAAGGGATCTGTAACAAATACAAATGCTGCTAAGAGAATGAACAAGAGTATAGTGGCAGAAAGTGAAAGATAGAGCTAGTGGGACCATACGTGAGTCTTCAGAGGAGCAATTGTGCAGTCGGGAAGCCTCAAAAATTTATAAAAATAAAACGTCTCTATTGTGATAATTTCCTGTGCCTGCCCGGGCTCCCAAAAGGCTCAGTCGGCACAGACTTCAGTTTTCAAACCGCCTTTTTACTTGAATGGTGCGCACAGCTGCAATTAAGTACCAGACTGAGAGTCTTTGTGGTTTAAAATTATTCATATGCAGGCAAAATTTTGAGTTCAAGTAAGTTCTTTACGCGTGAAATGTATATTAGTTCTATTTATCCTGATAGGCATAGATTCGTCACTGTTTTTTGTGCGTCTATTCATGATAGACATGCCTACAAAATCTCATGTTGCATAGTGAAAGTGAGTTCTTGGTAAAAGTGGTAAAAAAACTCTTAAAATAGAAAATTATTCTTTCTTTACACCAATCATGACCTTTGTTCTACTCACAACGAATATGCGACAGCCTTGCTATTCATTAAAAATGAAAATAGCTATTATTTTTTGTCAAAACAAAGCCGGAAGCCGCTCCCCCCCCCATCATTTTCAAAAGATAAAACAGATAAAAGATAAAACATTAGGCCGGGGTGTGAGTAATTCCAGTCTTAACTGGAGGTGACATGGCTTCAATGACTCAGCAGCTTTTTTTTTCTTTCAGTTGTTGCATGTCATTATGTGACCCAGATATTTTGTCTGATATTTTTCTCAGAAGATACAGGCAGCTTTATGGTCCAGTGCAACTGTAAACAATTAGATTTTTATCACTGTCCATCACCTGGAGAAAATATTAAGGTCAGAGCAGTTCAGTGCAAATATTTTCTTGTCATGTTTTATTTTGTGTTAAAATTGGTTCAAGAATTGGCATGTGCAGCAATTTTTGTGAGCAAGAGAAAATGAATTAAATTTAGGGGCTCTGGACACGGTGCCCCAAATTTCCAAAGAGATGTACTTAAATTTACTTGACAGAACATGGTCACATGCTAAAATCGCAGGATTTGAACATTTTTGCGATTATTGAAAAAGTTTTAATAATTAATTAGTTATGAATTTGTCAATTAATTTTGATACTTCTGATTGGAAGAAACTATTTTGGGTGAATTAAGGGCTTGTACTTCGAAGAACTCTGACAAAGTGTAAACATTTCATTACCATTTTGTGGTTTTGCCAGGATAAAGCAGGCACAAGGGATCGTTCAATGCTGCCAGCTTTAGTCATACTTAGTTTTAAGCCTGAATTCACACCCTTCTGCAAAATCACCACTGACCAGTGCTGACAACATGACTTGAAAGAAACCATCCACACTGGGTCATTTAAAAGCCAAAACGCAAATACAGCTTAACGCTAATGTTGGCATTTTCTGTGACACTGGGATCCTTGCGAACACGATTACGGCGGATTGCAAATGAAAAGGCCACCAAATCGAATGAGGCATTGCAACTATAAGGCAGCGGGGTTTTTTTATCTGGAGGGAGACCAAACTATAATCACAGAATGTATTTACTCTGCTGTAAATATAATGCCGTCTCATCACGATGGGAAAAAAACGGAGTGGGGTGGATGTGGGGCGGGCGGGTACTCGAGTCTGGAATCGCTCCAGGGACCCATTTTTCCCAACAGAAGCCGATTCTGTGGAGTTGATATCGGAGGATCATTAGCAGCCATCTCGCCTTGGGCCAGAAGCGTGACACCTTTAGTGGAAAAGAGCATGAGCTCCCCTCGCAGTGTGCTGGTGGAACAGCACAATCAATGTGAACTTTTAGGTCAAACAACTTTGTAGTGACATGCTAGGTTTTACTTCAGCAAGGGATTTCTAGTAATTTTAAAAAGAATGCCTGGAAAATGCATTTTTCTTTTATGGTTTTAGATTGATCCTATTGAAGTATTTCTTTGAATGGGAAAATCATCCTAACTTTAACCCTCACCCTGAACTCGGAGAGTGTGTATTGATCATAGACGTCCTTGGTCTGTTTTGGGTGCACAGTGAGACGTTTCGAAACTTGCTCACATGATTCTAAACACAAGAACATGCACACGCCACTGAGTACTAAGTAGACTCTCTTGCGCACACATGTATGTAAATAAACACATAAGCAACCAGCTTGGCTTTCAACCTATTTCTAACATGATATGCATGGTTTACAGGAAGCAAGCCTTTTTCCATATCCAATAACACAGATGCGACACACGTGTGCGGAATGAAAAATCTGTCCTGGAAACACAGATACACTCAAGTCATTTGCATACATTTATAAAAAAGAATCAGCGCTCACTGCACTCCACAATAACCATGCTGACCACGCACAGATGCATACAAAGAGCTCACACGGAGCACTCACCTAAATCAGATGCTCCCCTCCGAGTCTCGGCCCCCCTGTGTGACTTGCGCGGACAACAACTTCTGCTGGAGCATCCGGTGCTCTGTGACGGCGATGCTTCTGCTGCTGCTGATGCTGGATTGCGGCTAATTGGGCAATCCTGGCAATCCTTTTCATGCTCGGGGGGGGGGGGGGGAAATCCAGGGCTCGGTCGCTATAGTGCACACAGAATGACAAGAAGAAAAAAGTCCGTCAGGAAGGAGCTCTCTCAGTGTATGTGTGTGTGTGAGTGTGTTACTCGCTGGGTCTATATCGTTCCTGTGGCTTCCTGTCACACAGCGGCGGGCTTTGCGGTTGGAGAAGGTGTGTGTGCGTGTGATGTGGAGGGTGGGAGGGAGAGGAGGCTGGGATGCTCAGACTGGAGGCGAGAAAAAAGGGGGAGGTCCATGCAGACGGTAAAAGGGGTGGGGGTGGGGGGGGTGCGGACCGGATGAGGTAACCAAGGGGAGGGGTGGGTGCTTAGGGTGGATGAGGACAAGAACCTTTCGGTATATGGTTGGGAATGTTGTTTCAACAATTCAAGTTGAAAATAAAACAAAATATTAACCGCACATATATATAAGAGTACGTTTTAATTCCAAGTGATGAGCATATGGCTGATGGCAAATGAGTTGGAAAGAACATCTACATCTCTCTTCAGTGTTCTTTTTAGTCAAACAGCACCAACAGATTGCCTCAAATGCCAGTCAAACAAGATCCAAAATCAAAGGACAAGCAACCTAACTAGCATACAAAAAAAAAAAGCTGATAGTTCGTTACTCGCTCTCGATAGCAAGTTTAAAAGGATGGACTCAGATGCTGGACACCATTCGTACAATTTAATTGTCTGAAAACAATTCCCCTGGGTTGACCAATTTTCAGTCAAATTCCCAAACCGCCATTTATATTTTCACTCATCACTGACAGATGGATAGACTCAAATGCGTAACAGATGAAAAAAAGTTCCTTGTTCTCAAAAAGTTGGTGCAGGTCCATCTGAAAATTCCGTCAAAACATTTACTTTTCAAACTGTCCATCTGTGTCCATGCTACAATAGATGACACACATCTGGATTCCCTTCTTGCTTGCTGAAGTCCACATTAAACTACATTGTCTTATACATTTTAAATTCAAGTTAGTTTTTTTTGGTCCAACTCACGTTGTAAAGATCACTAATTAGAGATCCAGAAAGCAGAAGGTGTAAGATGTTGCAGAGGCGGGTAGGAGTCACACACTCCTGTGACACGCGTGGGCTGTGTGGAGCAGCAATGACAGCGAGAACATCTGAACATGACACGCTTTAACAAGCCACGCACTGAGTACCAAGTCAAGAGGGAGTGGAAATGAAAAGATAGTGGCTGCTGTCCTTGGTGCTGAAGACAACTTTTGAGTGCAGCTGAGTCCACAAGCCATAACATTAGGTACACCTGAATGAAGAGCTAAATTATTCTTCCTCGGCTCACATATCTTTGTGAAATCAATTCAGCCATGGGCCAATACGACATTGTGAAGTGCTATAATGCAGAATCTTACATTTCAAATCCAAAATGGCATCTCTAGTGAGTTTGTTAAGCACTGTAATGTCTCAGAGTTTGCAAAGGTTTACCTTGACAGAACATTTCTTTCAGCAATCAAATTAGCGTGGAGTTTCTTCTCGTCTTGACAGCAGTTAAAATAAAAATCAATGAGACGCTCGAATAACTGGAATTTGCAGCGTTAGATAAAGCTACCCATAACTGACATTGATTTCAAATTTTATCAACTCCAACCCTACCAGCAGATCAAAACACATTTCAAATACTGTCTGCCGTGAAGATTTCACAGCATTATGCTGAACGTGCAGAGATGTGAATTTCTCGTCAGTGATTTATGAGCAGAATATTTATCATTAATTAGATGCGTAATGGTATGCATGCAGCTAGCTCTTAAATCTAGTTTATTAGTCTTCTCCAAAAAAAAAAAAATAATCTTGCCTTGAATGTTAAGCTTGAGTGGTCAAAATGTATTTTTCATTAATCGATGCTACAAGTTCTCGTGAGGGTATTCATTAATTAATTCATAATTCACTGCCAACATTAATATTCATAATGTCATCCATATCTAGGTTTCAACATAAAATAGAATTATGGCGTATAAATATATGCTGATGTAAGTAGTATTTGTTTGACCAAGACAAATAAAGAATTTAAATAAGAATCTCGGGTCCCCACAAAAATTACTTAGATTGTTTATTTGTAATTTTTAAGGCTTTCTCGAGAGCATCAATGCTAATAAGGATCATTAATTTTCAGCTTCTTGCAGACATGTACTGCTATGTTTTGATTAATAAAATATAGGGCAATATTTCTGAGGTTTATAAGGTTGTGGAATTATTTAAAATATTGATTATATTTTCAACTTTTTTAATTAGAAGCCAGAGAATTGGTACACTGAAAAGTTTTGTTCTATTTATTATGCACATGCAACATAAAAATATATTGGCATGATTCTCATCTGAGCGGTGTTGTTGTTTGGTGGTAATTTTATTTCTCCAACCTAATGGATAAATTTATGGAATATGTGGACAAGGTTTATCGTCAATGTAGATTTGTCATTTTTATATAAAAGACTAAACAGTTTTGCATTTTTATTTCCTAATTACATTCCATTGCAGTTCTCTCGGGCAGCTGTCCGTTGTCCAACTCTTTTTATGCACCACGGACCGATTTCACATCAGAATATAATTTGACGGACCATTGAAACCGTGGCGCAGCGACAGAGATGACCGTCTCGCCAGCGGTTCTCCTGTGAAGAGTTCAGCTACTGTCTCACGGCGAATTGATTCTCGTGACTTGACAAAGTTAACAGGGAAAACTCCAGTAGGTAAAGCGCCACATGCTGCTTCACCAAGTCTAAAGATTTATTCTTTACCCAATCACATTTCAGCCTGCTCTGGTAAAGTTTCCTTCTATTTGCATTTCCAAACAAGCAAGCCCTTTGACGCCTATGTCTTCCTCCACAAAACTACACAGCTAGTTCACTTCTGACTTTTTTTTTCCAAACATTAAATAACTTCCAATAATTTCCATATAAATGCATTCTAAATGTAATTCTATTAAATGTAATAGACTTACAACAGGGCTGAGCAAGCCCGAGTAGTTTTCCATCACTTTTATATCCGGCACTCTGCGACCAAGCGTTACATTCCTGTGTTTATCCTCCACATTTAAACGGCCAATATTACTTTTAATGACGCCATCTTTAAGGTGACGGATGCAGTCATTTGTGCACGTCTTTCTTTGCAAAGCCGACCACCCGTTTCGGTTGACGGAGTTCTTGCGGTGTCAAAGGCAGGCGAACATTCCAAAACCTTTGATAAGTTGATGTTTTAAACTAAAAACTGGTGGTTGACTAAGTCTGTTTCAAACTAAATGTAGTTATAGCAACATTGATGTACAAGTAACCATTTAAAATGACAATATGCCTTTAGAATTATGTATCTAGAGGAAGGTGTTTTATAACATTTAAAGCATGTAGCTGTTTAAAATAACAATTGATTGATTGATGGACGGCGGCTCGGTGGCGCACTGGGTAGCACAGTTAGGAGGGTGCGGGTTCGATTCCACCTCCGGCCCTCCCTGTGTGGAGTTTGCATGTTCTCCCCGGGCCCGCGTGGGTTTTCTCCAGGCACTCCGGTTTCCTCCCGCATCCCAAAAACATGCTTGGTAGGCCGATTGGAGACTCCTAATTGTCCCTAGGTGTGAGTGCGAGTGCAAATGGTTGTTTGTCCCTGTGTGCCCTGCGATTGGCTGGCAACCGGTTCAGGGTGTCCCCCGCCTACTGCCGGATGACGGCTGGGATAGGCTCCAGCACTCCCGCGACCCCCGTGGGGACTAAGCGGTTCAGAAAATGGATGGATGGATGGATGGATGGATGGATGGATGGATGGATTGATCTTCAGATCCTTGTTAAAGTTAAAGTCCCAATGATCGTCACACACACATCTGGGTGTGGTGAAATTTGTCCTCTGCATTTAACCCATCCCCGTGTGATCTTAATCCATCCCCTGGGGGAGAGGGGAGCAGTGAGCAGCAGCGGTGCCGCACTCGGGAATCATTTGGTGATCTAACCCCCCAATTCCAACCCTTAATGCTGAGTGCCAAGCAGGGAGGCAATGGGTCCCATTTTTATAGTCTTTGGTATGACTCGGCCGGGGTTTGAACCCAAAACCTTCCAGTCTCAGGGCGGACACTCTACCACTATTCCACTGAGCTGGTGTGATGTAAAGTAAAATATGACGCAAAGCTCGACATAAGCGGTTCAGTCACTGTTCGCGACATAATTTATGTACGTTGCCCCACAAAGGTCAGCATTTACTTTTAAGCCATTTGTTGACTTGTATTGCATGTATTTATGTTCATCAAATTTTAAAGACAACATACTTATTGATATAAATATCTACAGCAGTCTAAGATTTTTAGCTATTTAAAAGTCTATTTTTTTTTCAAACCCTTCTATATAAACCTATCTATTAGAATACAGTTTTATTTTTTAGTCATTATTACTGTCATTTTACACTTTATTTTCGCCTCATATTTATTTTATAATGATACATTTAGTATTCTTTTCATTGCTCAAGCGAACTTTTAATTTAACAATCCCAAATCGTAAGACTAAAATAAGTTAATACTTTTCTGGTTTTCCCTCTCTCTGCTCATATACACTCAATGGTCCACTTGTGCGAGACTGGCAGAGGAAGCTGGCGAGTCCTGTGCAGCATTAAAGCCAATGAGGCTAAATGGACAAATGGTGTCATTACTGAGTCATTAGAGCTCGGAGACAGTGGTGAAACGTGACAATTTGACTTTGCTTATCACCCACGTCGAATATTCCAGGGATCCTGGCATTTCATATCAGTCCATTTCTCATGCATATCCATGTATTGCGCTCATTTGGAGCCAATATTCGATTATACTTCATCATCATTGGATTCGCATTAGAAGGAGTGGCGGCTATGACAACATTCGATATGATTGGGTTTTAATTTCTCCACTGAAAAGGGTTTTGGCGTGAAGAATTCAAAAGCATGTAGTTGAGGTTGGAAGGGTGTGTAAACATGTTCATGCCTCCAAGAGACAAACATCCATCATTGCAGCAGGCGCTATCAACACCTGTCAAAGTGTTTACGTGTATGTTGGCACTTGAAAAGGTTTTCCTGCAGCTCAGGATGGACTATAAGCGACAAGGGAAAGGGTGTCCAAAAATATATATTTTTTTTTTTATCTTTATTGCACTGTAATGGACCGGAACTGAATTTAGGAGCCCCATTTCCTCATATAGTGGCCCAGAAAATGAAGGATGAGATTTTACTCAACAAAAGTCAGCATGGTCAATTGTCTAAGGCTTTAGTGATGTGCAGTGCTGTACTTTTAGAATTATGGCCAAAAAGTCAAACCTTGGATTCAACAATAATGTATTTAGGAGATTTTAATGAGAGATCTAAAGTGGGACGATATCTGAGCACCTGCAAATGGCATTAAATCTGACTTTCGAGAGAGGTAAAGTAAATTTGCGGCATGTTTGAGGACACAAATGTTGAAATGACGTTGAGAAGCGACTATATTTCTAAATAATCCAAATTTAAATGAATTAACAGAAGATTGTACTCAAGTAAGCCACAAATAAGTATTTTTGTACTAATGGAAGTATTTTTGTACTAATTTAAAAACATTGCCTTTTGTCTGACTTTTTCTTCAAACTTTAGCCATAACTCATCTACAAAAATCCAGTTCCCAGCCAACTTTAGTAAGTAGCAACACTTCTCTGCCCAAAGCGGAAAACCACAACATTATTTGACCAATAACTTTCATACAAACTTTAGAGCACACCAAGAAACAAGTTTTTTTTTTTTTTGCCAGTCCATCATGGTTGCCAAGTGTTGTGTGCAAAGCACAGTCACATACATCAAATTCCCTCATCATTTCTAGTTAGGTGAATTAACGAGGCATAATACTAATTTACATAACACAAGATTCTAAATACAGCTTTTATGTATTAAATAACGTTAAATATGAACATATGATGTGGCAACAGGCGTTACGAAAAGTGATGTAGGAGCTTCACAATAAGTTTGGTCTCACGTTTCTTTTTTTTTGACACCCAGCCAGCTGGTCAGGCATCAACAGATTTAGAAGTTGAGCATTCTCTGACGTTGATAGTTTGCTTGCTCTTGTCCAAATCAATTGATGAGTCTTAAATATTGATTTGGTTTCTTTTTAAGTTGGATAAAATCCAAGAAAACCAAAACAAAATACAGCTCACTCCACTTTGCCTCATTGTATTCAAAGTGAAATCCATTGACAGAATTCGATAAATTGTTTGGCAGGCTACATCTTTAATGACACAGCTGCAATTTCATTTTTTTTACTATTTTTTTGCAACAAAGTGTTCCATCTTGCATCAATAGCTTCAAGACACGATTGATAGCCGTTTGCAAACACTTTTCAGAATTCTAAACCGTTAATAGATATTTTTCAAATAGGACAAACAAAAAGAAAAAAATGTATTTTTAAGCTTTTGGAGCAAGCACACGAGACCTCTTTCTTTGAAGAGACGTTCTTGATGTTTCCCTGAATTTGTGAGTTGGAGTGCTAATAAGCTAAATGACTACTGAATTAATTTGTATTATGTTCCCTTTGCAGGAATAGAACACGGTCGTGAACTGAGCGCCCCTGTACCCCACCCTACTGAGAACCACAGGTCTTCAGTACATTAGTAATTTAACAACTGGGACAAAGTGCCGTACAATTTCAGCGGCTGAATCAATCTGTAATGATCACACTTTTACCTTGAGGCGATTCTTCCTCCCAGCTGGCCACAGTAGCATAAAGCCCATCGCTAGATTGACAGGCCCTTAATGGCGGCTCTCCGAGGCCCAGGCCACGAAGGTGTCTCTACCCAGTGTTAATCCATGCTGTCTCAGGAAGCCCGTGACATTGTAACCGGACCTTTTCGCTGCCTCGGCGACGAGGGAGAAGACAGATGTCCAAATAGCCCAAAGGTTCATCACTCACAAGGATTTGTTTGTTGCGCAAGGGTCGAGGAGGGGCGAAGCGCGGATGAGTAAAGATGGCACCCTTCTAGCATCTTTGCTCCTCTAATGAAAAACAAACTCATTCGAAGGGGGCCCACTGAGTAATGACGGCCAACAGCCAGATCTTGAACTTTTTTTGAAGTATTGCCTTACTTCTGAGGTTGACCCATTGCTTTGTCAATGTCAAGAGTCTTCTCGCATTAAAGCTACAAACAGGAATGTTTGCTAAATCTCATCACTGTCTATTGGAAACCCTGCATGTCCAAATATGGCCAATTTCATATTCACCAAAGTTCTAATGAGGAAGAAGCTCTTTTGTAAATGGATCGATGGACTGAGAGAGACATCTATTTTTCCCCTCCACTGCCTGTCAACCAATCAAGGTACTGTGGTGTGTCTTCCGACCTTTAGGTACCTCACCCCTATCGTGATTACCACAGTAGCAGTGTGCCAAAACAAAGAAAAAAAATTATTTAATAAACTGAATGAGGATTTACATAGTGGATGTAAAACAGAATATGTTTTGCATAGTAACAATAATATTTTAATGAGAAAAATGCTATTTTTCCTACTGTGCACGGTTCAGTAATCACATTTGAACATACAGATGCAATTTGCATAGCAATGTGCCAAACACATCAATTAAAAGAGTTTTATCTTGCAGCCACTTTTAAATTTCCATTGTTATTGTTGTTCTATAACATCTCCCATTCACAAATCTTTTAATTACATCACTTCACAATTTTAGTGCTTATCTAAAAAGGCTTTTTTTTATGCAGCGCAGCTCGCACAAAAAAAAATATGGGGAAACAAAAATAAACCCCCTATTCTTCATTTCATGTTTACTCTCAACCTGCGTACAATATTTTCCACCTAATTGTCCAATGGCCAGATGCACGCTTCAAGCTGTAAACGTTTGTCATGAGGGGCAATCACTCATGGTGCTGGTGTTTACCAAAATGACATAACTCATGCTAAATGTATCAGCGGCCTGGCAAAATCCCAGCACAGGCAGGTGTTGAGGGAGGGGGGATATGAGGGGGCGGGGGTCACACTAACTCGAGATCGGTCTTATAACCGAAGAGCTACAGAGCGGCAGCTGCTATCGACAATCGACTGAAATCGGAGTACTTCCACTAGAGATAACGCGTGCTGAGCCAATCGCGTGCGCTCAATCGTAAACAAGCCGACAAAGGCCACACTTCACAGACGTGATGAATCCCCACGGATACAACGTTTTGAGGCGGAACGACACAAACAGCTTATGTTAATGTTTACGTCGTTATCGCCGATTATCTGCTCGAGCTACCGTGTATGTTGACCGTGGACCTGCCTGCTGTCAGGAGAGATAAAACTGTGATTATTTCACGTTTAAAAGAATTGGCCACTGAATTAGCTGGGTACTCCATTGTTTTTACAACTATCACCTAATGGCTCACGATAAGGCGCAGGCACACACGCTGACAATCGGGCCGCATTTGAGTGGATGCCGTGATTGTGTGAAACAATAGCCAATTACAAAGCTCACTGAAGCTTTTGCTCTTGTCGAGCACAAATTGAGGAGCAACTGGTAAGGCTGAGTGTTTGTATACCGTGTCTCAAAAGTCATTTACCACGAGCTAAATGAAAAGGAGAAGCACTTTCACCTGCAGCCTGTAGTGTAACTTCTATTTCTTCTCGTGCACCACTCTTTGTTCCTCTCTGCATTTTCTGGCAGTCTGGATGCCTTGTGGCACCATGCTGCCTCTTACAGGTCAGTCTTGGTATAACAAATATCTGTCCAGAAACATTTAGTTAATTCCTCAAAAAAAAAGAATGTGTGCCAAAATGTAGTGTATCCACAAGATGCGGTATAGACGGTCTTCTAAATACTATCATGGCAGCTGCTGTCGAACTCACACTAAACCCGAGAAGCCTCATGATCAACAACATACAATTGTTTATGTTGTTGGCAGACAAGGATAATCTCGGACAATAAACCACACGCTGCTATGCCAATTCAAAAGATATAATCTGGTCACATGGAGCAGCTTGCGCTGGTGTATTTCCATCTCGAAATTTCTGTGCAAATAATTTATTATTAGTAGTAGTAATAGTAGTAGTAGTATTAGTATTACTGCTACGTCCTTGCTTTAGGAATTAATTTTGTTAGGCAGTCGTATTGGATCACCTGTCTTTATAGAAACACATCTTTAGACTAAGCCTTTCAAAATCCACAAAGGCAAGATCGTAGACTTCTGATTTTTATCAACAAGCTCAGAGTTTAAGGACAAGGAGTACTTTTTTTTCTTGTAGCTAAGAAAAGAAAAAAATCCCTCCGCATGTGCTGTTGCACCAAGCGCTCTGCATGTGGTTGGCGTATTTCTAATTTCTCATCTGGCACAAAAGGTAGCACAGCTTGAATGCATGTCATGTAACATCATTGAGCAAAGCATCTATAGTTACAAGTTGAAGAAGCTCCTTGGGAACATATGAAAGCTGGCTGAAACGTAAAAAAGTTTGACTAATAATGTTAGAATGGAATGCTACTTGACTCAAGTACTGCCTCCATCACTGATAATATTGTCAACATCTTTCTTAAAGTTGTGTACTTTCAATGGGACTAGAGTATATTTTAGATTAAAGTAGTAAAACTAAAATAAAGGTCAAATAAAAATATATTGTGTATTGTGTGGAAGGGGAAAAAGCTTTTCTATGATTAAAGAGAGAAAAAAGTTTTATATTCAAGAATAACGTCTATGCTAGGTATCGAGAGAAAAGTGCTCGTCTCAGACGAATGCCTCACCTAAGTGGGCGGATTGTGAAATACACTTTAAATAGCTTTTTGTCCAGAGGAAATACTTCATATAACTCAAAAGACTACACCTTTTTCTCTCTTATTCTTCAATTTAATTATTAAAAATATCTTTAAGAGGAAGTATATTGTAATATATTACAATGTTTATAATTGAATAATTAAAAAGTAGACAAACTGGACATGAATTGGTGATCCTTGTTGGCTTTAAGGTGCAATTTCTTATGTGAACTCTTTAATTGTCTAATTTTTATTCTAGAGAGTGTTCTCTCCCTATTGTTTGTTTGTTTGTTTGTTTGGCTGCACAGAACATAATCCGCAGATGCAATATTAATAAAGAAAGCTCTCAAAGCAATTATTGAGTAGGAAACCTGTGACAAGGAAACAGCGGCTGAAAACTACAAGATGGCTTCATTACACCGTTTGCTTCAAACTGACTTTTTATTCCTTGTCTCTGCCACCTTTCTAAAAATTATCCACCCTCTTTTATCCCTTTGTGGGATTTTTTTTTTTTTTTTTTTAATGAGCGTTCGTAACGTTTGTAATCATTATTTAATGTGTTTTTGTATTTCACTGTGTTCCTGAGCTCTGGGCACTTTGTGAAATATATTCCACTTGTGATACTTTGTTTCTCCGCGCCTTCATGATCGTTTAATCCGTTTGACAATTAATGTCGTTCGTTGAAACCCTGTAAATTTTGTTTGCAGAGCAACCAAGCTTGATAAGTCAACGCTTTAATAAGGATGTGATTTAAGCTGTGATATTTTAATTACTTGCTGTTAAAAAAAGGTCGGGAGATGTGAGAAGGACAGAAGTTGAGTGTTCAGTACAATTTAAAACATGGCCTCAAGTACGGGTTCATTATTTTTTAAAGAGTAAAAGAAACGTTCGATTTTCTTTACATCTTTGCATCAGTGACATTCTTGAGTCCTTAAAGGTGAAAAAAAAAGAGTTTCTACCTGAAAAGTGCTTCAAGATGATGTGCTCTCGCTTCGATTCATGTCGTTGGCAGTGGAGAGCAATTCAATTACTTTTATTGGCGAGGTTTGATTTCTTCCTCAGTTATGTGAGCTGTTGCCATATTTTGTGTAGCCAGCACGACTGAGTCAGCACACAGCCAAACAATGGGACCTAGAAAATAAAAACAATAAATTGAATGCTCGAGGCCAATTGAAAATAGTTGCAACGTATATTGACCCTAAATCAAACACTTAAGTCATGATACGAACAAAAGATACGCTGATTCAAAACATGAGGTACACTGAAGAATGCCAAGGAACACAAAATTTCCAAAGTCAACAATTTGCCCCATGGTCAATCAATGAAATTAAATACATCTCTGTCAGCGTGAAACGGTCACAACTGTAAGCCATTATTAAAATGTTTAAATATTATTTAATTATTTGGTGGCCTGTTGTATTAGAATTATGATAAAACCAACAACTGACCATTTAATAATAATGTGATATGTCCACATCGGACTTGTACTACGTCACATTGTGCGACTGTTCTTGTTCCATCATTCTATCACTCCCTTGGCATAACATAAAATGAATAAAGCATACACATAAAGTATGTCATAAATATTGACATTTCCTTGTGACAGCTGCAAACCGCAACGTTCTTCAACAGAACCCATCCGCCACCGCCTCGTCCTCCCTGAGGCGGATGCAGAAGTAGACAAACAAATACACACACACAAACAAACACACAGAGGCAAAGAGAAGACTGTTGAAAGGGTATACAGTGGTGAGAGCGACACTCAACTCAAAATAGTGACTGTCACAAAGAGACGTTTGAGCTGGTGCTGACGGCTTGAGAGGCAGAAAAACACAGTGTAGTCATAAACCTCAACAACGGGACAACCGCATACAGTATGAACACAAAAGAAATGCTGAAGGTTAACGGCAGTGCGGTCAAAATGGCTAAAGGATTCAATGAGTTAGGAGCCAAACAAAATCTAGCTGTTGTATATTTGTGGTCTCAGCAACTACCAGCATGCAAGCTAACCCATCCAGTGTTTGTCGTGTGTATAATACTCAACCCAGATTCAACAGTTGGCCGCAATGCAATACGAGCTTCTACCATTAAACCATTTGGAAAAAACAATTACCGTATTTTCTGGACTGTAAGGCGCACCTAAAAACCTAAGATTTTCTCAAAAGCCGACAGTGCGCCTTATAGTCCGGTGCGTCTTATATATGGACCAAATTCCTAAATTTAAACTGGCCCGAAGCATTGTGTCATGAAATCAATCATAAGTGACCGCTGAAGACTATGAATCATGAATCAAAAAGACTATGGATCATTATTTTGTGGTTATAAAGTAATTTGTTGCGTCTGAAGTTGAAATGAAAAAGATAAAATGGAGAATGATTTGATTTGGATTCAAAATCTGACATGATGCATTAATGGTGCACCTTATAGTCCGGTGCGCCTTATAGTCCGGAAAATACGGTAGTAGATAGAACAAAACTGCAGCAATGCGTCTGCTTAATATAGTATTTACAAATAAATGAATATCTGGCTGGTTGTTGCCACCATAGTTCTTGCTTATGTACACCAAAACAATCCAGAGTAGGCATATTTAAATTATTCCATCATTTTTGACGCCTCACGCAAACATCTTTACGAACAGGGACTCTTAAGTCAAGGACTGATTCTTTCATATATTTTTTTTTTTTATCCTTCAAGGCTACCAATATGTGCAACATTTGAGGCATCGTTTTTATCAAACTGTAATTTTGAAGACAGGGAACAGGTTCCACTTTACTGGATGAATAATTAATGTTAAACTATGTGCCATTGTGGTCCTAAAAGGAAACCTGTTTGGATTTTTGCCTGAGGCTCTTTTAATCAGAGTTGCTCCGTAATGTCAAACTCATCACCTCGGCCCCTGAGCATCCCTTGTGAGGTCTCCGCGATAGAGACGATGGGGGCAGTATCCTAAACGTGAGTGATGCCTCGGACGACAGCTCAATCTCATAAACGACCGGGCACGGCTTTAAGTTATTGAGCTCGGTCGACGGGAGCGCCAACGGCCAAACCACTTCATCACGCCGGCCAATCTTCCTCCCGCTCTAATGTAATTAGTGTGGATCTCCTCAGCGCCGCTTTGGTCTTGTGCTGTTTGCTAAATGTAATTAGAATAAACAAGCATTAAAATTAAAAGAAAAATGGAGGTCTGAAACAAAGTGACAAGACCGGCTTCGTTATTACCAGAGTGGTGGAAAAATCATGCACACTCCAATTATCCTTGAAGAAAGGAGATTCTATATAAGCGAGAACTTTTAAGGTGATGCTGACAACTTATTGACTAAATGTTGATGATTAGAGCAGAGATGTTTTTTTATTTAAAATCACAGCCATCTGTTGGAAACTAAAAATCGAATGTGCACGGTGTCTACCAATTGATTGAGGGCTGGTTTGAAACGGCGACAACGTATTGAAAAGAGGCAGCGAGGCTAAATCATGCGGCGGAGGCAGGATGTGGCAATTTGTACAAGGTACAGTTGCTTCAACCTCAGATTGAACCACTGGATCATTCGTCTCTCAATCATTCAAGCAAAGCAGAGACTGTTTGGAAAAGGGTAAACACTCGGGCAAAATTGTATATATACCATATTTTCCGCACTATAAGGCGCACCTAAAAACCTCCAATTTTCTCAAAAGTGCGCCTTTTAATCCGGTGCGCCTTATATATGGACCAATATTGAGCCACTACAGCAGGCGTGTCCAAATATATGGATTTATATATGGACAACGTTTTAAAATGGGCCATTCATTGAAGGTGCGCCTTATAGTGCGGAAAATACGGTAGGTATATATTTGTATACACAAACTGGTATGTTTAAAAAACTGTCAGATGTTCTTGTACATTGTTAAGACTACTTTTAGTCAAAAGCTTCATCTTGATAAAGACTTACTGCCCAGTTCTGACTTTTCCGACTATATTGGCACTCAAATCTCAGAGGCCGCCGTTGTTTACTGCATCTGAAACACCCCCATAGCTGCCGCCTCCATCACCTCAAAAGCTGATTGGTACGCACTCATTTTTTTTTTTTTTTTTTTTATATATAACTGCCCACAAATGTATCAGCTGACAGAGCGGCGAGATGGATTTAGAGGATGACATACCGTACGTACCCTTGCGGATTCATCTACCACACAAGGTCAAGATTTTGAATCATTCGCCGCGCCCGCTGGATGAAAGAGGGTGGCAATATTGAGGGCAATCAATAAGCGTTACAAGAAGATCAAGGGAGTCGAAACGACCTACGGTCGCAGCGTGTGAAGGGGAGTGCGTGAAAAGTGTTGTGTCAAACTGTTTTGCATGAGAGGCTTGTGGGTATTCTGTTGCCATGATGCTGGAGGGAGCTACACTTTGCGAGGTTGTGTAAGCGATTAGTCACTTCATACATTATACATGCTCAAGCACAAACTCACTAATGGAGAAAAAATGTAACGCTCTGGCATATATTGAGTGAATTAAGTTTTTTTTTTTATAACATGTCCTAGGGATTCGTGTACTTGGGGAAACAAGATGCAATTAGTACACTAACTGGTACGTTCGAAAGAACAATAATGATGAGTGAGTTTATGCCTACGTAAGTGAGAAGCTAATGACTGGAAGTATTGTTTGTTCACTAATTGGCATGTTGGCATGAGAGTGACAACTTTACAGGAGGTATTTTTGCAAATTAATTACTTCATAATAAGTGACATGAACTGTGGAATCCGATACAACGGAAATATAAATATCGCAGATATGATACCAAAAACGTTTTCAAAGTTTCAAATATCAACTTATAACCTTTATGTGTTTTGATGTTTCTGGTTTTTTTGTACTATTGAATAGTTAAGCCAAAACATCATTAGGACATAATTAATTCATAAATAGACAATACTACTTATTTTTCTTTTACCAGAAAACTAATTATTAATTTACTTTTTAATTATTTTTTTTTTTTTTTACTATTGAATAGTTAAAAGCCAAAACGTCATTAGGACATAGTTAATTCATAAATAGACAATACAACTTTTTTTTCTTTTACCAGAAAACTAATTATTATTATTGACTTCCCTGAACAACAAATCATGCAAAACATTTAAGAAAACAATTATTTTGCAAGTGCAATGTATGTTTGGGGAATCAAATACAAAATAAAATAAAAAACATTTCTCCATTTCAGTGCAAGTGTGTGCCTGTGTGCGTGCCTCAGTTCAGAGTTACAAGAGTAAACATTGTTTGGTTACAGCGTCCCGCTGGGAAATGCACACAATTTACACGGCCTAACAAGCACCGATTACGTTTGGGACCATCACCTGTTAGACTTTCCAGCTTTCTCCATTTCCAACAGAAAGCGAAAAAAGAACAATGTAAAAGCCTTTCAACAAATTCATCTTTTCTGCTTTTTGTGGACGCCATACCTGCTGACATCAAACATTCCAAGTCGTCTCATGAGAAACTTCAGTTCTTGCCAAAATAATGAACAAGGTTAGATCTGCCACATGTGGAGTGTTTTTTTTTAGTTACCATTAAATCAACCTAGGAAAGAGAACCTCAAAGGAAATCAATGAATGTATACTGCATTTGCTTCTATGGTATTGACCAAACAGAGGAACAAGGTCTTTAAAGACTATTGGCATTTTCTTGAGCGAGGCCAAACTGCTCAGCAACATATCAAAACAAATCTTGCACCAAGACTAATGACTGACTACTAACTAGATTGGATAATAAATGAATGCCGGTACTAGTCGAAGTCCGCCCTTTTCATCTGGACTAGCCTGTTGAAGTACAATCGCTAGCAATAACTATTGTGTCTTTGTTTCTTGTTGTGAGGTTGATCTCAGCTGACTGGAGCGTTCCAGCCGGGATGCGACACTTAACACCGTCTGACCCAAACAATTTGCAGCTGTCCTCGAGTCCACACCGGAGCGTTCAGGACCCCCGCTACCAATTCGCCTTTGCGGTACGAATCGATTTTTATGATCCATCCCTCCCGCACGCCTCCCTGAACAATCAGTCTTCATCACAGTGAGGTGCACGTCGTGGCTCTGCGCTTGACAGATTAAACCTGGCACACTCAGCAGAGATTGTGCCTCCCCCGCCTCACATCACGTAGAGACGGAGAGGATATTACGAGTGTGATTTACGAGGCAACATAATTGTTATTGCATTAGTTGAATCATATGTTGCATCGCTTCATTTGAATCACAGAATGGAAATCATCCGCACTTTCCATTTGGTTTAGATCCCTGTCAGATCCTCTGACTTTCTCAGAAGGGTTATCCGTGGTTACTTAATTCAATATATTTAATTTTCAGCATACATACCAATAATCAGGCATCCCCACCGAAATGGACAAAACAGCAAAGGCTCACTTGTCAGATATATCCTGTGGTGAGTACACAAAGCGATAGTCAAGCCAAATTTGAGCATTTGTTCGTCTTTATGATTCAATTATGGATGCTAAGGTTATCTTGAGTGATTTTGTAGTGAGGGTTATGATGTAAGCGATAACCCCCAGTTTTCCACATCTAGGGGACCCGTTGAACCCGATCAATATTTACAACCGGAAATAAGTGTCAGGTCAATACGATGTTTAGTCGATCTGAAGACTATTTACTAGTTTGCTACTGCAATGCCGTTACCAAACAGAAGCAAAGACATTATGAAATCAGTGTAGAATGAAAAGCTAGATAAAACCCAAACATACAAGCAGTATAAACAAAAACACTGTTATCAAGTTCAATCAAAAAATAAGCAAGATAGTGAAAACGAGACGTGAATTTCCTGTTTTTGTGGGGTCGCTCAGATTTGGGGGAGAAAATGAAGGTTGAACAGTGACAGTCAATTTGTACACAAGCTGCCTAAAGGAGGGGCTTTGGCACGATGACATTGGACCATGTGTGCTATCTCCACAGCAGAGTACAGATGGACAGACGTTCTGCCCGAGCAGTAGGAGCTGCAACAATGACGACGCCCTCATTGCTCTCTTCCATCCGTACAACGTTTTGAAGCATTTCAACATGTCGACCTTGAAGTAAAAACGCCGTTGGAAATATTTGAAACTATGCCCTCAAAGCTTTTGCACTTTGCATATAAAAATCAATGGACTTCAAAATGGATCACTAATGTGAACAACGATGGCAATTTGATCTTTCCCGAAGTTTGGTATACGTACGAGAAAATGGGAGCACTTTTCTGTGTAGTTTTGACATGTTTGTACTGCATGATTCAGTGACTGATGTATTTGGTGTCCTTTTAAGGGGAAAAGAAGAATTCAGGTTGACAGTTGTGAGAGGGTTTCAGCACCATCAACTCTCTGGAGAACTCTGATGCTTTCCAGCCCTGAGAGCACACTGTCGCATTTTTAAGAGAAGCATCTGTCGTGAGCTTTATAACTCACAGCAAAGCACCTAAGCTTTATCTGCGGTCTCTTCCTCGCTTTTCAACCAGGAGGATTCTGCCTTCATGGCGATTGCTCCGATGGACACAGTGGAATGCCTTTGGGCTATAGCCAGGTGAGCCGCACGCATGAGCATCTGGGAATACGTGAATATTCCCCAAAAAATGTTGACTGAAAGGCAATGCAACACTGTCATCAGTACACCTTTGGTAAATGGCACAGTCACAGATTAGAATAAACCCTTTTTAGTCTCGCAATAGGTTCAGAACCTCTAACATGTACACTGATGACATACAAGAATGATCAAATATAAGATCAAAGTAAGAGCTATGCACATACGGTATTTAAATGAGACAATGACATCAATTAGAATGAGCACCAACAGTGTATGCGGCAACTGTACATGAATAATGAATCATATACTGTACATGAGAATGTGAATGGCAAACTGAAATATTAATAATTGGAAATTAAATCCAAAGAATAATGATTCATTAATGTATCGCAATACTTCCTACCTACTTTGCAATTCAATACCGATTCAGCAACTTTCACCCAGAATTTAGTATCGATTCAGCAAATCCTTTGAATCGCGAATCAAATTGAATGGCTACGCTCATATTCTTTGAACGCTATAATGTAGCTTGTCGGGACGATTTTATGTAGATCCGAAAATATAAAAGAAAAAAAAATGTACAAATACAAAAAA
Source organism: Syngnathus acus (assembly GCF_901709675.1). Taxonomy (NCBI): domain Eukaryota; kingdom Metazoa; phylum Chordata; class Actinopteri; order Syngnathiformes; family Syngnathidae; genus Syngnathus; species Syngnathus acus. The sequence continues at coordinate 5,318,777 of NC_051097.1, forward strand.
TGAGACCATGAATACTCCAGTATATGCAAATGTGAATGTTAAAAACTAGCCAGAATAGGCTGTCGCACGCTGAGACAAATACAAAAAAAAACCAAATGGTGGCTTTGCTTGGAGCGTTTTTACATTTGCCATTTTAAAAACTCTTATGTTTGGATTCAAAACGTTCGACAACCTGTTATGCATAATTGCAAGCCGTGCCCTTTAGATAATGCGGGATGCCCTTTTCGTAACCAGTGTCGGGAGTAATCCTACCAATCAAACGTTCAAATCAAACAGGTGCACGGCTGATAAAGCCCACTTATAGCTTTGAGGGCACCGACAATTTGCAGATAGGCATCAGAAAATTATTTTTGGGGGGGTAGGAGGGGGCGAGCATTAGTGCCAATAATGTGTTTTGCTAGAGCAAAGAAAAAAAATCACCACGCTTCATATTGTGAGTTTTTTTTTTAATTGAAAGGAAACTAGCATTTAATTAACAATTGACCAGAAGGAAATGAGTTTTATTGACTTGTTTGCCAAGGGACAACAGTCATCTATGCTTGTGCGCCTCACCGCTTCACGACAGCGAGGCGACTGGTTGGTTATCGGCAAATATTGCACATGGGAATCGATGGCGTCGGTCAATACGCGGACTTCAGGGGAAGGGAATGAGCGGAGGCAATAATGGTTCCAAATGACGGCAAATTTGTGGACTTAACACGATGACACCAGCAAGAACACACGGCTGTCCATTGTATTTGCTAATGGTTGAATAGTATGAACATGCTGACGTAAACCTGTCAATATCTTTTAGTCATTTTCACAAGTCTCTTTGCTTGTGAATGTTTTGGCTGTTCCATTTGTTAATACTGTTAGGTTTTAGGTTTTTGTCTGTGTGAAGCACACTGAGATGCCTTTTGGTTTATTTGCCTTGCCTCACCAACGGCTTCATCGGGCAGAATCTGTCTCCCTGCACCTCAATTACATTCGCCCAAATTGCCTTAAATGCACTCCCTGTGTGCATTTTAGAGTACTGCGCCATGGGGTGCATTGTTTTTGTCATCTCTCACAAGTAGATGACATGTAATATTAGTCATTTATTTAAAGAAAAAAAAAAAAGATGTCTGCCTCCAACTACGGAGAACCACCAATCGATTTATAAGTCAAAATCAATCAGGCTCTTGCTTGGACATAAAAATCAACGATCCCTAAAGGCTGCTGATTGGTTGAGCCATGTCTGGTGACTTATGAACTGCTTTGACCTTTTTAAGACCGCGCTTGTGACGTGAAATCTTTATACAATCCTTGAAAACTGACAAATTTGGTTGCCGAGTGTTAAATGTCCTTTAAAAATGGTTCTAATAACCGAAACAACCCTTAAGTAGCCTGTTTTGGATAATAGACTTGATGGGTCCTACGGCTTTCCTGGTTTGTATGCTGTCAGCTAGTAAATGCGATCACGTGCAGCCAGACGTCAAATGGAAAATCCGAGTCACCCAAACACAAGTGAAAGCACCTGAGTGCTGTCAATTTTCAGTTTTTCAGCGCCTTAAAAATTGAAAAAAATAAGGGTGCAGGAGGGAGATTTCTTTTTTTTTTATTGCATTTCTTGGAGACAGAACAAGAAAATAGCTTTTGATTGCTGTTGTTGGACAAAAAAACAAGTAGCGACTGCTGCTGCTGATGCAGCCGCAAGGTGGGCGGCTAGTGGACATTTTGCTCGCTTGCACAAGTGTGCGTGGGTGGGGCGCAGCTAAGGTTGAAACTCACAAGAGTGTAAACACACACACACACACAAGCGTATATATATATATATATATATATGTATATACTATATATATACAATTTAACTCACATCTCTCATCATTATTCATACTGTAGAATTTATTGTAATGCCCACAGGGCTACAGCTAATTGTCTTAGACATAAAACATGTTGACAAGTTCACTAGATCAGCTTGAAAGTTTGACTTTGAGCAGATGGCGCAGTTTTACAAAGTCTAATTGGCCATAGCATCAGTCTTTGTATTCAAGAGACTTGAAATGTCTCACACAAAGAGGCAATCATAATGCGGTCTCCAAACACATCCTCTCAATTTCACAAGATATCTCCGCATCAATTTGACTGACTTGAAATTTCTCCCTGAAGTTTCTATTTGGCCCTCTACTAAATAAATCCTTTTTTTTTTTTTTTTTTTTTTTTTACCAGAAGCTATCAAGCTGGGAGATTCCAAAGTCTTAGAGGCAAAGCTCTCACTCAAAGAATCCAAGTGACTTCTTATACAACTCCAGCTGAGTGTCCTCATACAAAAATGACAACCGCACCCGATTAAGGTTGAAAGGTACCAAATTCAACAGGCTAAACCGGTCGCTCAATAAATCTGACTGACTTGAAATTCCTCACAAAAGTTCAGATCAAATATGATCTATAAAATTATACGTAAAAGTTCCAAAGATAATTGTTACCAGTTTTGATAGGATAAGCCCTCGTTGAGTTAAACTGAATTTTAAATTGATCACACAATTCCAGCTCGTTATACTCCACAATAATCTTTTCACTATAACCAGATTAAGAAAAAACAATTCCTTCCATTCCTTCCTATCTAGGTAGTCATGTCATCTTGCCTGGGCTGCCTCGCATACATTCCATGGACATAATGAAGATGAAAATAGTCTGTCAGCCTTAATGTCCCCAAAATTTCAAGAGACGTGGCTCATTAATAGTCCAAATGACTGATCTCCCATTTCTCTGCTTGTGAAGACTACTGATGTGATACTTTTTTTTTTTTTTTAAACCAACTTGGACTCACAGAAGTGGCTTCAAAGCCTTCTTCGTGTGTGCATGTGTCTTTCTTATTGATGAGTTTTTGTATTTGCATAAATGAGAAAGTCCGTTCATTCATCAAGGCTTCCCCGCTCACCTTTATGAATAATGTCAGCGTTTGTGCATCCCGCTGATGCTGCTGGTACGTATGTCGGTGCAAGTGTGCACAATGCAATGGTGCTTCAAAGTTGGCCATTTGAAAGCATTTGCATTAAAAGGAAGTCACGACTGCCGCAAAACAAACACTATTAAAACACTAGTTCAAATATGCTCCTTGGCAGTATATTGTATACAGTATACTGTACTTTATACAGTATAAAGTATATCAAACTTTAAAGTTGGAAATGTTTCAGTTGGCTTCCGTAATGAAATCTGAAAAGGCCAGAGAGACCGGAAACCTTTGCTGCAAGTGCTAGCCGAAAAATACCACATGCTAGCCATAACATTATAATTTACTTATTCTGCATTATTATTTTTTTTAAACATGGCTGTGACATGCCTTCATCAAGATACTTTGAGAGTCAAGAGTTATCACACAATTATGCTACTTTTTTAGGGATTAGCCAAGTCTCATGCAAGTATTTTGTGTGTGGGCATTATGCAAATTACCCCAACTGTTAACTCGCAGTGAGGCCGAACGACTCAGACATTTGTTGTTATCTGCCTGTTTAGTTCTGCATTTAGTCGCAAACACACCATTGACCAAAATTTATGTGGATTCGACCTCACAGAGTCCACAGTAGGCATTTCGAACTGCATAATAAAGTGAATAAGAAGTGGTTGTCATAGCAATGGTTATGAGTAATCTAAAAACAAATATAAATTGTCAATGCAGGCCAGATGTGGGCCAAGCAGGCAAAAACAAATAAAAGTGAAGAGTTGATTAAACAAATTCCCCACAGAGGGAACAATTGAGTAATATGTTTGATAGAAAATTGATATATAATTTTAGAGATACATGAATTGAGAGAATTAAGCAGATGTGTAAAAAGGCTCTTGTTTATAAAGGCCCAATAATTGAGAATAAATAAGTCAGTGTTTTTGAGTCAGTGATTAAAAAACACGCAAGCCAAGCTCGAACGCATTTTATGTAATGGCTATTAGCCACAGACAGGAAGCAGTTTTAGCGCTCCTATTTCCCACTTCGCTGCCCGTCACTGTTGCCAAATCATGGCAGGGTTTTAGCAATCTAGCCGAGGCAGGCTGCCGGCATTACGGTGATAAAAGGATTCAGCGTGTCCGGGAAACGCACTTGCAAGCAGCACGCAACTTTGTAATCCTTTTCCGTTGAACTGCAGCGGTAATTAACGGCATTTTCACGGACAATTAATACAACTTTTTGGGATAATTTTCCTGAAACAGAAGCCATGTCCACTGACAGGGATACGCGTTTGGTCTTTTCATCCAAATGTATTTTGGATAATTAAAATAGAACTTTAGTGTATGATGTCACAATGTCCACCAAATTGTCTTGCTTGTTTTATTGCTTAACAGTGGAACCTCCAAAGTTAAACGCTAAACTTTTTGGGATGCTGCTCAACCTCTGATTCCTTCACACTTGGAAATGTTTATCCCCATTAGAATTGAAAATCAGTTTAATAACTTTATAGATAATGTTCATTAATCCTATCAAACGTTTGTCTTCTTTTTACAAAAGCAAGCCAGCAAATGTGTGAGAGGGAGGGCTGTGCCACTGTGGGAATGGTCGCAGCCAATTTTAGTCATGACCATCAAAGCATCGCTTTTAGGTAATATAATATAGCTATAGCAATGTGATCATTAGACTGATTGATTTCAATTTGTATTTCATCACATTAGCATCAACTACAAAATATCTACACACGCATCCAACCAATGTTAAAACACTGAAATTACCATATTAAGAGAAAATATAGCACATATTACATTTTAACAACTAATCACAAAGGTGAGAGATCTCAGGTGATGAGGAAGTCTGACGCCAGAAGTCTGAATGTCACCTCTATAAAGCACTTTTCTAAAAACACACAAAAACCTTTTACAAACTGTTTACAAGGCTTGTAGATTGTTGCAACCAGTTTGCAACCATTTCCAAAAGCAGGTGTTTGCCACCAACTAAGACTGAGCATGCCATATGTTCTTGGCAACTTTCCTCCGACAGCCGCAGGTCAAAGTGTACAAATTCACCAGAAACTCTCTATTGAATGGAGGCGGCTTGCCTCTTTACCCCTACTCCAGCTTAAGGATACGTATGGTAGAAGAGCAGCTCAAGGATGCATGCCAGATGGACAGTCGGGAGGCAGCGTTTGCCTTTAGCTGTCGTAATTAAATTGCGTAATTGCACAGATAATGAATCATTGTGCCTTAGAGTCAAAACAGTCCACGACACACAGCAGGGAGTTTTTTTTCCTCCCCATCATCTGCAGGAAGAAAAGCAACTTGTTTCAATGTATTACCAATGCAGAGTGGTAGCAAACTACACTGGCAAGCTGGTTGATGCAACACCATAAAACACATCCATGATGGCTTTAATTCAGCTTCGCATTATATTAGAAAACATAAAACATTATAAAAATCGCCGCCTTTAATAGGATGCGGGGCAGCCAGGCGGCGTAAAACCTCCTTTATGGACACTTACTAGCCAATAAAAAAAAAGAAAAGAAAAGAAAAAGAATGCAGTATTGCTAATACTGTAATAAAAAAATATATATATATACAGTAAATGAGAGTTTAGTGTGGATTTGTGGAGAACAACTAGTCATAAATTGCATGTATTAACTCAATGAACTTGCAAATGGTAACAAAGTACATTGTAAATGCCAAGAGGGCGCAATATTATCTTTCTAAAATGGTTAAGACGGTCTCCTTTGGAAACTTCACATGCATGACAAGAGTAAAATGTTATTATCTGTGCTGGTGGACTTTTGCATTGTTATGTATTTTATTTTGTTTTACAATGTTTGTATTTTGCTCCCTGCTTTCTGTCTTGCAGGAATCTTAGTGGGACCGTTGTTCCTGTTATGGTGAATATTTTGTTTCCTTGTGTTGTATATACGTGCATACACTGGTGTGTGTGTTCTTTAATACGGCATCATGCGCTTCATTAAAAATATGTGTTGGGATGCCAAACTCTTGTCAGCGTAGGAGTAGACCATAATAGGGAGTCTGCCAGATGTTTGTTTTTGTTTATTTTCTTGCTGCTAAAAGCCAAATGTGTCTCATTAACATTGCTTGGGGTGTTAAGTGTGTTTTGTGTAATAAAAACACTTGAATTCCAATATTGTGTGACGCATGTCTGTCATCTCATATCTAAGTGATGGATACGGGTACAATTTTTGTGTATGGGAATAAGATAAGATGAGTAACCTGTTCACTTTTCACCGGCCCGTAACTGTCACAGCGCTGGCACCTGGATTATATTTATTTGACTTTTCACTTGACTATTTTATGAGCACCTCACCCACAGAACGGTGAAGAGATGGGGTGAAAGCGATAAAAGTGCAGTGGAGATCCCTGTGGGTCACTTTGGATGAGATCCAAATGAGTCCCGACATTTGAAGCAGGGTTCATTCATACGGATTTTTATCATCTTAACTGTATTTTAAAATGTGGCAGGTCCGACACTAAGGGGAAAACATGGCTGCTCTTTGGCATTCTCTGTTATAGTAGCAAAATCTGAAATCTGTATGAGGCTGCATGGCTATCCAGATTTCTAGAAAATACTGTCACTTTTCCCAACAGAGTCAACATAACAAAAGTGAGATAATGCAAATATGCTTATTTAGGGAACCTGCTTTGGGATCTCATGCTTAAAAAACGGTGTGGTGATAACCAGGTTTGGGAAAAAATTTCACTGCAAAAAGGCAAGATGAGACATATCTTTTAATTTGGATAGGCCTACACAAAGCGTATTAAATGATAAGAGGGCTGATAGCGGGAGTCTCATATCCAGCAAAGTTCTCTGAGGAATCAACGATCTGACATCTGCTCCCAGATGAAGCACTTGAGGACTAATACTCGCAATGTGCCATGATATCTGAGATCACTTTAAAATAAACATTGTTTTGCTCAATACAAAAAGGGAACCGCATCCTAAGAAACAAAAACATTGAGTCTGAAGGACAGTGACGAAATCACCTGCAAGGACATAACTTCTTAATATTCCATTCAAATGTTCTATGTATCCATGGAAACAATGACATCCTGAGTGAAATTTGTATTCAGAACCTTATTTAAACGTGACAGGATTCTTTTTTTTAACAACAAACATTATAAACAACGACAAAGACAAGTGTCACATGCTCGTTAGCGACAAGTTTTTTTTAGCTACAGTACGTAGTGACCGTTTACATATAGGCAGCAACATTCTCATATGATCTCTTTGAAAACAAAACGACAACGCCAGCAAACTTACCCCATATCCAGTTATTATTGTTACCATTACTCTTGTTGATTGTCAGTGACATTTCCAGCTTTTATGATTCGTGGACTATAATCCGCTTGAAGGGTACTTTTATCACAGTTTGTTTACGGCATTAAGCAGGAATAACTCATAGTACTAGTCCATGGATGAGTGAGATATGGATGACAAAAAAAAAAAAAAAACTGAAACGTGACAGGAGCAAGTGGAGCTGTGGTCAGAAAAGCAGGCGTGAAGTCAGAAAAAAGAGCAAAAGATTATCAGATGATTTTGACCGAGTGTCAACAAGAAAAATCCTCTGTGGTCAGTTTTGGGCAAAAAGATTAGAAGGTTTAATTTTTGTTAAAGGAATTAAAACTAAGATACACTAGTGCTGTAGTTGAGTCCCCCCCAAAAAACAGAATAATTCAAAGAACTTGGTCATTTTGATACATTTTTCAAACCATCCAAACATCAAGCTTTTGCTCAAAATCATTAGTTCACCTCTTAAAAATAAATATCAGGTAATAGAAATACCCCTAAAGAACAATTTGACTTAGATGGGCGCTAAAGTAGAATTGGTTGCACTCACACCTTGAGCGATAGTAACCTTGAGTGCAACAAAACAGACTCAGTCCCTCATTAAAGAGCTGTTTCCAGTTTGAGAACCCGATTCTTAACATTAAACACACACAGCACTGTAGTGTAACTTTTAAGACTGACACCCAACTTCGACGCTAAGCATCTTAGTAATTCTAGACCGCTGTCAAATCTCCCCATCATCTTCACAATTCTTGAAAGAAATCGAGGCCCAACTGATTAATGATCATATGACCTCTTGAAATCTACTTATATTATATTTAGGGCAAATGAGACGGTCCTCACAAAAGTGGTTAATGATCTTTTAACTAGCACAGTTAACAAATACCTTACACTGCCTTTCGTATTTCATGTTAGTGTATAGGCTTGTTCTGGGTAAACTCTTATAATCCCTTTTCACACTGTACTTTGCAGATCATATCTTACGTCATCAAATTATTCATTGTGTGTGCAATGAGGGTAACCTCAAATTATTTTATCTTATACAAGGACTATCTGCAAAGATGGACAATTTGGTGCTTGCAAAAAAAAAAGGGAAAACGGAACAGCTCAAATTTCATTCAGAAAAAGGACCGTAGCCGGGTTATTCGAGTTCATGTAAGAGAATATCAGAATGATACATGGGACCTGAGCTCCTGGCACCACGCCTAGCTAGAAGTCAGAAGTGATACTACAGGTTAGACACTATGCTAGAAAAATCCATAGGGGAACATTTTCAAGTTCACTGCATAGACTCTTCATGAACTAACTTTAGTGGCTACAAGAGTGTCTGACAGGATGAGGAAGATTTTTTTTTTTCACCTGAGGAAACATTTGTGTGTATTAAAGAAAGGCGGAATGTAAAAGACAGATAAACATCACGGTTGGTGGATTTGCGCACATTCTGCAGCCAGTCGCGCTGTCATAACACTGATTAATGTCGCCGTTTGCACGTGACAAAGCGAGCGGCTGAAACAAATGATAAAAGTAGCATATAAATCTGTATGGAAGAGGCTGTCTGGGACTGTCACGCTTTGTGAAGGGTAAATACGGCGCGGCATGGAGGACTCAAGATAGGAGGGAAGTGAGTGACAATAGGCCTGCAAGAAAAGGAAAAGTGGCACATTTGTCTCTGGCTGTAGAAAACAAACAAAAAACTGCAGCGGAAGTTAGCAGCAGGGAGAAAAAAAAGAGCAATAAATTAGGAAGACATTACAACAGGATGTCTCACCTAGCTTGGAATCGCTCAACCGTGATCCACAATTTTTTTTCTTTTAAGAAGAGTGCAAAAGCCAATTAATCAGGAGTTTAGTGGCAAAAGACTTGATTTAATCTCCCAGAGGAGGCTATTTCATGTCCGGCATTGAAACATGTCAGAGTTCAGGGCTTTAAGGGATTGCGGAACAGGCTTAGCGTGTCTGGACAGGGACAGTTATTGAGTGAGCTCGTCCTTGGGGGTCGGACAAGGGCTTTGCAGTGACGAGAGTGACGGTGGCAGATGTCCCCGATTGTGTCCTATGGTGGGTCGTGTGGTAAAAGGAAATGGTGTCCTTTAAAAAGGTGCTAGTTGACTTTTACAGTTTGGGATCTTAGTAGTTACAGGCGATAGATTAGAGTCGGACTTGCCCTCCGGCTGATTTAATTACAGTACACAGGAATTTCAAATGGTTTGGTTCAAAAGCTTAAGGCAGCATAGTGAACATCCTCCCCATATGTGTGGTGCCCAAGTTAGCTTATAGGATGCATCACAACTGAGGAAGTAACATTTTTATATGGCAAGAGAGGAAATAAGTTTAGCCTGGGTTGGAAATTCAGGAGAGTCTTTGCCACATGTACCTCCAGTGCATTTTAAGGGCAATGTTGCAAGATGAGTAACAAATATTAAATAAAAAATGAAAAAATATTGCAGAGTTACAATTTTAAAGTATTAATAAATTAAGGTAACTATCAATATTTTTCTTACACATTTTTAATGTACCGTATTTTCCGCACTATAAGGCGCACCGGATTATAAGGCGCACCTTCAATGAATGGCCCATTTTAAAACTTTGTCCATATATAAGGCGCGCCGGATGATAAGCCGCACCTTCAATGAATGGCCCATTTTAAAACTCTGTCCATATATAAGATATATACATTTGGCCTGCGGGCCGGACTTTGGACACGCCTGCTGTAGTGGCTCAATATTGGTCCATACATAAGGCGCACCTGATTATAAGGCGCACTGTCGGCTTTTGAGAAAACTGGAGGTTTTTAGATGCGCCTTATAGTGCGGAAAATACGGTAGTTATTCACGTTCTTGTGCTATTCACTGTAGGCCTCTCTCCCCATCTCCCAAAAATGAGGGTTGACTATCCTGAATCCAAAACCAATGCATGGCGCCTCTCTAATAACTTTCCTAAAGGTCTCAAATGATTTTTTTCACAAATGTTCTTACCAATTAAACAGTATTGCACAGCTTTTAATAATGCTCCATTCATGATGTATTGGAACATACTCTACTGAGTGCTTACTTGGCTGACAACTGCAGCTGCTGTGATCCTATCAAACAATATACATTTTTTAACATACAACAACTGGTAAGCTGCACCTGTTTTGGTTCATTATTTTTCCGCCTACACCACAAACAGACAGTTTTCTTTTTTCCGGTCTTCACAGCATCAATTACTTGAGCAGCGAGGATGCGACGGACAACAGAAGTGCTGTACTGGTGCCATCAGAACTCCACTGATGTCAGTCCATGTGGTTAATGCATGCACGGATCGGCTCCATATGCTCACCTGTACAAGCACATGAATACTGTCAAATGGATGCTGATGATCGTGCTTCTGGTTTTGCAGTTGGAGATGAATACATCTCTAACTGCTCTCTTACAGCTAATTCATCTTTTTTTTGCTTTGGAATGAACTTTTTTTCCTGACTTTGTTTAGATTTATATATACTTGATATTTACTGAGATAAAATCCGAGCTAGCAGTGAGACAAACTTGCCAGGTGGAATAAATGAGGCTAGAGATACCCCATGGGTCACTGAAAAACAAAATGGCCACATCCACTCGCCTGTTTGAATGATAAATTAGGTGCTAAAACAAAACATTTATTTACTGTCCATGCAGGAATTATTGATAGACTGCCTTGTGTGTATTATAATATACACATTGCTGAATATGTTGGAGAATATTTCATCCTTCACCCCTCATGGGAGTTTGTTGTGGTATAAGACAAACATATCTACTTTTCCTATTACAATAAAAGTCGAGCTAGCTCACAGTTGCACAAACAAAAGGAATGGATGAGATTCTTTCTTTTAGGCAGACTATAGGGTTAGATAAGATTAGACAATTTCCTGCAAGCCCCATTCGGACATTTGATAAAGTAGGAGCCAAAACTACCTGATGATTACTATGAGAGATGATTATTTTATACATAGCAACTATTAAACGACTACCCATTGCGGAATCTATTGGGGCATTGGTGCTTCTGCCTTGTTGTCATAATTTTTTTATTTATTTTTTTAATAAAAGGCATATTTAGATTTGCAACTGAAAATAAATTACAGACAGACACTCCGATCTTAAAACAAAAAAAAACGATGAGAATTATTGAAAGATTTTTATATAAAATACATATTGGGAATGGTTGGGGCATTCCATCGCCTGCCCCAATCATCGCAGTGAATCTTTGTTTTTGAGTTTTTTTTATCCAAAAATAAAAAGCATTCTGAAGAAAGAAATCTATTTCTTTCCTGTAATAATTTACATCGTATTTCTTGTTATTAATTTGAAACAGTATGCAGCGTCAGCCCTGCGTAGCAACCAACTAAGCAAGAACGCGATTTACTTCGAGTAAACACAAAACAAGTAGCCAAGTCAACCACAATGATGTCAGCATGAAAACTAAATTATTTTAGCAATGGACACATTATTCAATTATTTTACCCCGTCGTATTAATATGCAGCCAAGAAATAAAAATCTCAAACAAATCATAAATCTAATCATTCAATGCGGGGCCGGGAGGAAATTAAAGCTGCCTGGAGATAATTAACAGAAGCTGAACAGGTCAGCGGGCTATCACAGCGCCATTAAATATACCTGACAGATAAATAAAAACATTTACACAAGCACTCTCTTCTTTTTATGTCCTTCCAGGAAATGATTCACGATTGCTCAAATGTGCTCTTATGATGCGTCGTTAAATTTGTTGCTGTGTTAAGTACTTTTTTGTGATGCAACCGTGCTAGCTGACTGAAGTATCGTGCAATCGATGTCAATGGGAAACCGTGAAAATCTGTTTTGCGAAGCGGGAAAATGAGGCTTCCTCGAGGGAATGTTTCAGGCAACAAAGGTGGTGCTGTGATTTTTGCTGGCTCTGCACTTTGCCCTCGGTCATGAGTTAGCGGTTTTCCTTGGATCAATAATCCAGCCGACCAAGGACAACGACAGATCCTTGGATCTCGGCACAAAACCAGACTCCAAACGGAGAGTTGGTAGAACAATAGGGGGGTATGCGCGGTCACGATTGAGCGCGGGTCCAAGAGAGGGCGGGTAAACAAGTCCTCATTAGTCGCACCGATTCCCTGGTAGTGTTATAACGCCAGGAGCGCCTCCGGCTCTTGTAGTACATGCTTGGAATATTTGCCCGAACCTGTGAAGACCTTCAACCTGGACTTTCAACATGAAATTTTGAAATATAGTGGACGTTAGTTTGATTTAATGTCACGACTTTTTATAGGTGGTCACGATATCATGAAAACAGCCGTTGTGGTTATGAAAATGAAATGAAGATAACATTAAGAATGTCACAATGTCGCAATATTAAAATGGCCATGATGTTGTGGTCGTCAAGAGCTGATTTGTTTATCGATAAAGCATAATATATACTCCAGTCCTGAAAACAAAACAGAAAAAACAACCCGCATTACATTTATTTATCCCTGCCGTCCATGTCACCCCTTAGAGGCAAGCGTCGGAGTTAACATATTACTAAACTATGCTCCTTCTCATTTGTCTGTTCATCCCCAGCCATTACCGTAATTAGCTTTTTGAACCAGGAGCCGCATCGATTTTAATAAAGATCCCCGTGAAACAGCATGTGAGGACACAACGACGGCAAATTGGAGCAACGCAAAAAGTGAATCATGCGGGGCAGCCGTCTCGCTGGAGAAATAAGTCGTGTTCCTGCCAGTAGCCCATGTTGTAATTGCTCCCTTCAAAAGAGCTCCAGCTTGGTCGCAACACGATAGACTGACCTTTTTTAGTTTTTATTCATTATTTCTGTTGTTTGTTTGTGAGTGTAAACCTCTATTAGCGCTGTGCTGCTTGGTCAAAAGCCGTGACCTTCTAGCTTTGGCTGCCTTGGCAAATATTCTAATTATGTCATTCAAGAGGCTTGTCATTTCACAACTCGATCTTTGACAAATGCCATGAATGTTCCTGAATGCAGCAGTGTGTAAAAGGGAAGCCTGAAATAAAAACACATTCTTCATGTGCTACGCTAGCTTACAAAAGTGCGATATCGTTACCATGGCAACAAGTCAACGAGTCTCTGCTATTGCATACAATGTGCTAACTACTATTATAGTAATTCAGTACAAATAAAAGCTCCAAAAATCTGACGTAATTGAACGAAAGAAAAAATGTCCAATATTGTTCCAGTGAATATACAAATCAAGACATACTTCATGGTATATGACCTTTAACACTAGATGTGGTACATGCTATCGAGTGGCTACGTAGTAATACAAAAAGGTAGCTAAGAAGTTATGGGAATAGTGATGACATTACCATGGTAACAACAGGACATTTATATCGTCTGACTCTGTTTATTCCCAACGGTATATAATGGCTCCGAAGTGGACTGCGCTTGTTATTGTATAGTTTCAAATGTTATATTGTCGGTTTCGTCAAGATTAGTGTGTCTGACATGCTCCTGGATTAAATTTTCCTTTTCTCTCTTTGAATCCTAGCGGTGGTCAAAAGACGCTTCATCGCTTTTTTGTATGCTTCCTGTTTGCCGCCGTGCAATCGGGTGGTGGAGTTACTCCAAATAAGACAGCCTGTCTGGTTTTGTGAATTTTACGTGAGAAGCATTGATGCAGCATTCCCAAGACGCCGACTCTGGATTTCTTATTCAGCAGCTTGACAAAGCTTCTTAGTGGTGGGTCATCTATCAGAAGATCAGCAGCACCCCAACAACCATTTGTAATTTTCTCCCCGCTGCCTGTGGCCCATTAAAATCTCTTCCGTTCTTTTGTGGTGGACACCTGGGTGAATGCCGATTCAAAAGAATTTGACTACCGAAAAAAACGACGTCATTTTGATCAGAAACGTTTCACGCAGGTGCTAACTGTAAATTTTATTAATATTTATTCTCAATATACATTTATTAACTACTCTATAGCTTCAAGAATGATCAAATGTTTTTCTTTAACATTGCCTGTACATTCCATCCTAATTGTTAAGGAGGAGCTGTCCATGGTACCAATCGGGACACAAGGCATCACAATGGGCAACACTGGCACTTTCATGCGCATAAATATGTCACTTGTAAATACATTGTGTCTTTGTGACATTTGGAATCCGCCTAGCAACAGATGATGACTCATTTGAAAAACAGAGTGCTGCTCCCACTTAACTATACAGTGTATTAATACTAACAGCTTTTTCAAAAATGATTAGTGCACGCTCCAGACCCTTTTTCTATTTTCTTACATTCCAAGCAAACATTTTTGCATCATTTGCTGTAAAATAATACAGTATGTCTTCAACTGTAAGTGACTCTTAGCTACAGAATAAGGCAGCTGGGTTGTTTACTTGGCAGTTGGCTACAAGCTTATTGTTTCCCCTTTACAGTGGGTTTAATTACATGGAAGCTAATTTGGAATTAGTATCACTTAACGGAACCTTAATTACAGTCCTTTCTCCCACAATTACTCTGGATGTTTATTAGGATTTTATGTGTGTATTCTCCCACACTCCCCCTACCTACGCAAAAAAATCTGGATATCATATTTGCCTTTGCCCAAAGCGCACCTTCAGCTCTTCTCTCATCACTGTCACGAGATGAAACGCTCATTTTTATGCCCTCCCCGCCCCCATCTCAGCCTCACCCCTTTATTTGGCGCATCTCTTCGTCTATTTGACTGCGCTCCCCCCCCCACCCACCTCTTCACCGCCCCGTCCCCCGCTAACCTTCATCTTGGAACAAGCAGAGACGCAGCCAGCGACTGTTCAAACAAAATGCTAATGCCCTACTAATGGATCCCCGCTTCCCTGATATCTATATAATGTACACATTGGATTTCTCCCATACAGGCGGTTCTCTACACTGCAAAGAGACAAAGACTCAGCCTTGTGACAGCACTCTTTTATATAACTGTTTCTTCTCTCAGAGTTATTATAGGAGCACAAGGACTAGCTTGAAACACATTCACACAGATCTATATTATGTGTGTATTAGATTAAATGACCGACATGGCTGAATTTGAGACAAGATATTGGGACAGAGAGGGATAATTTTTCAAAAAGATAATACGAAAAAAAATATATATATATCTTTTAGTTTATACTTGTAGGGGATTAATGAATGTTTCTGCTGTTTGATTTGATATTAAATTACAGGAAAAGAAAGATGACAGATCATTTCTTTTCAGAACTTTTGGACAGGTTGATCCTTATAAGACTTGTTTATATAATGCGCAACAGGATAAACATCCGAACAGCTTTTAAGGTCACTGAACAAAGACAGCACGAGAGATTGTAAAAGCGGGACACTCCATTATATCAGGAATAATTTCCATCAGGCCTTTGATTGACCAAAATTACCTTATTAACCACAATTTAGGAAAAAATGAACTTTTCCCCTTATATACATTTTCAATGAGAATAATTTTCTGGGTTGAATGTGAACATATATTTCATGCATTTCAGAACATTTGTAGGCTTATTGGTGGGATGTGCTCAAGGTAGTAAGATTTATTCAAATTTTATTCACACATTGTGAAAAATAGGAGTTCATAGTTGCAGTCAAAATATCATCCGAAGCAATACGTAAAAATAGGCATATATATACATACATATACATATTATATAGTTTTTAAAGAGACTTCCGAAGTTAAGTTGTCAAGTGAAGGAGTATAGGTAAAGCAAGACTCGATTAACTTGAAACGCATCAGCATGGAGGCTGAGGTTGAGAATTAGAACAAGAGGCCCCCCTTGTGAAGGTGGGCACGAGTCCCTTCCTCCTCCTCCTCTGGAAAGCATTTCTCAGCATTATCGATTCATTCCCCGCTCGCTGAACTGAATTACATTCGATCCAATTTGGTTCCCCCCACCTTTTCTCCTCTGCAGGACCTGAGAATGATTTGCATGTAAGGGAGAACCCGCAATTGTAATCCAATACTTTTTCTCAGCAAATTGTACTGTCAAGGAAGTAAAAAATGCTCTCTAAGAAAAAAGTTAAGAAGTACGCAGCAAGCAATACTAATCGGGCAATGCAACATCCTCCGATTCAACAAGTATGACTGGGAGACCTGTCAAGCTGGCTTCTTCTCCTTCTTCTCTTAGGTTATCGACGCATTACAGCTCTTTGGCTGCCACCTACTGTACGAGATGTGCAAAGCGTTTCCATAGATAGCCGATGCAGTCGACTCAAGCAAGGCCCCCGTGAACAAAGTCATTGACGGACTGACGGACCTTTGGTCAGGATGGATTAAATGCCCACAAGTGTGCAAAACAAATTGAAGCGTATATAAAAAGTTGGTCACTAATGTCCTTCCAAGCCAGCTTGCTCGTCGCTAGTCCGAGAAGCTAACACAGATGTCTCATCTTGACTCAGCGGTCCAACATGTCAAACAACACAAATAAATGGACTCCAATTCATGACAGCAGTCACAGAACATCCAAATCACAGCTCATGAATCTAGTGAAGCTTATACTAGAAACAAAAACAGGATGTCACCTACCAAAACACAACAGTATGAAAGTTTTAAAATTTAAAATAGATTTTTCTTGGAAAACTCGACGCTCACGTTTTATAAACACTATAGAAATGTATCGTTCAAAATGCTACAGCTCTTGCTAAGGACCAACATGTCCCATTGATGACAGATGGCTGTCTCGGTAACGTCTCAAAAAACCTTTAAATTGGATGTTTTTCGGCGCGGTGTCATGCGATCCGTCATTCTTAAAAAGGTCACCTATCTGACTAATGGAAACTGAAAAAAAGGGATGGCAGTTAGCACATTTCTCTTAAACTAAACTTAAGCTGGAAGAGCTCATAATGACATGGTGGAATACATGAAGCTCCTGCGCCCCATCCTTAGTGTCAAACCCACATCTGGTAAAGCCAAGCGGGGGCCGCTGACAGGACAGCAGGCCAATTAATGATTACTCTTCAGCAGGTGTCCTATCGCACCGTATCCTCTGACCTTTCCCGACAAATACAACAGTCGATTGATTGCAACAGCGCCCAGTCAGATGTCCTCCCTTCCAACTAATGGCCCGTCAAGCATATCAGGAAGGATGATTTCATCATCATTTTACATTGACTTCATACGCACACAGCCAAAATTAGCCACGAAACGGAATAAAATGTTCATATCACGAGCCCGCTGCCCAATTCGATCATAGTTATCACGATTATGATGGTCGGATACTTCCCTGATCTTTTTTGTCACAGTTGTTTCAGTCAGTGGTGTGTTTTTTTTTTATGAGACAAAAAAATGGCGCATCAAAACAAGCTGGTTTCCACAAAGGTTTAAAAAAATTAATTGTGTAATGTGTTCTGGAAATCTTGATGAAATATTGAGACACTTTTTGTAGTGAGATTGAAACACAACAATGATCAATACTTCAATAAAGTTAGCTGATGTAGCAAACAGTTTTAGGGAGCAAAATACATTCTACGAGATATGAATAACGATTGGTAAGTTGTTTTTGTCTCAGTAACATTATTTCACATTATGCACCGAACCGTTCAATATTTCTGCGAGGAAAAAAACGTGAACATTAACGCTATAAATGTGCAAATTGTACTTTTAGTGTTTTCTCATCACATTAAACCCCACTGTAATTTGTTCCTACTATCATTCCGAGCTCTCTGGTGTGTATGTCGCCGTCGCCATATCCCGAGGGAAGAGCCGTCATCCAATTAAGGCGAAATTTGATTTGACTAAAAGGCCGCCATCATTTAGATCGCTCTTTGAGTCAAGAATCACAAAGATGTATCGACACCGATACGAGCTTTGTTTTGTGTTCATTTACGTGGCCGTTAACGCCGTTTAATCGGTGCCATCTTTGAAACAAGCTGCTTCTGCGTCATGCCTCCTCAAAACATACGTGATGTATGATTCAGTTGCTTTGTAATGAATTAAAAATGATTGTAACAAGAACAGAATGCACCAAAAGTATAAAGTTGACTTTTCAGCAATATATTGCAAAACACTAACGTGTGGCTTTCTGATACATGGTCAATTAATTCAACTAGTCTTCTTTGCAATCAATAGATTTGTTTTTTCTTTCAGATTATATATTTTCTTACCTGTCGACGTGAAACTGCCTCTAGTCCTCCAATCACTGTCAGCTGGCAATACCTGCAAACATACTCAGTTAAGCTCCTCCCCTTTACTTTTGTATTCAACTTTTTTCTTCATTCAGACAATGAGCTTCTTTAGGTCAGAGGTTAAAAGAAGAACCTAATTGTCTGAAAGAAGAAAATACTTGAAGGGGGTCATTAACGATGCGTGCACAACACTGCCCCGATGAGGCCAAAATGTGCATAGCAGGAAAAGCGTAATTAAAAGCGCACCCAACTGGGCTGTGTGTGTATACGTGCATGTGTTTAAAAAAAAATAGAATTGTTAGAGAGAATTGGCGTAAATGTGTGTTACTTGGGACATCTGTAATACACAAGCACACACGCCTTAAGCAGGTGTGCCAATAGTTAAGGAGGGCAGTGTGACATGTAAAATGCAGAATATTTCTATGATTATTATTTGAGTAGCATTCTAGAAATAAGCTCCAAGTGGCCTCCAACATGTTTAAACAGTTGCAGGATTAAATATAATTTCTCTGTCTCATATCTGAAAAGCTGGGTCCAATTTTTTTCTTTTTTTTTTTTTTTAAACGTGTAACCTTTTCAAAACGAAAAAGCTAACACCTTTTTTTTTTTTAAAGTGGTGCATGGGCTAAATTAATTAAAAGTAAAGGGCAAATTATTTTTTTAGGTACGTCGCGGTCATGCTCTGCACTGCCAAAGGCAAGTTGTACCATATTGTGTGTGGGTTGCCTGCTGTGACATTACAGGAACTTTAGGTGCCTGAGAATAAAACTATTTTGGACTGTAAAAGGAAGAAAGTCTCCAAAATGAAAGAAAGTCAAGATGATGAATTCCATTTCTATTGTCGTCACGGACCTGGATCAATATTCATCCTAAATGCGACTTTTACAAGTTCCACATGTGCTTTAGGAGTATAATAACAGAGGTCAGAATCCTTCGCATCCTCACCTGTAATTAGCCGATTCACAGAGTGCATCCAGACACCGACAGCTGGCACAGACTAATGAATAGTTCAAAAATGAGCTTTGTGCAAGATGAATGGCACTTGTGCTGGAAACAAAGACCCAAACACCTGCCAAAACCTCTGACTTACACCCTGGTACGTTACGAGCGCTTGATGAGCGCTGCCACCTTTGATTTACGTCGGCGTGCACTCGTCCTCTTTTCAGCTGGGCTCGTTCTCCTCCATCCTCCATCAACCTTCACGCCACGATTCTGCTTTTGAAAACGACTCGAGTCATTCGCCGCATTTAATTACCTTGCAAGTTCTTATTAGACGCTGCTTAGGCCAGCGCTCTCTTGGTGCGTTTTGACTTCTTTTTTTGGCCACATAGATCCTGTTAAGTCACTTAATCCGCCTCAGTAGAACAGAGGAATGTATTAATTCTGAAAAGTGCCTCGTGAAAGAGTATTCCTGTGCAGGAAAAGGTCAGCGAGAAGGGTAACCTGTCCAAGATGGTGTCAAGTTATCACGTCCAACGCACCTTTGTATCCCAGGAGATGGTCAGGATGAGCTGTAAAGATCTCGGTTTGGTTCATTTGAAGTATTTATTAGTGCCTGACCAATATAGATTTTTGATGCCGATATTTGGCAGGATAAAATCCCAAGAGCCGATTAATCATCCGATTAATTAAAAAATATGTAATGAATAAAATTGAATGAATGAATAAAACTGAATGAAAAATAATTATAATAAAATTATTCTTTGACTAGCTGAATATTTTATTGTTTTATAATACTTGCTCTTTGAGTACTTAACTGTGCAGCAGAAAGGAAAAACTGCAAAAATCAGCAGATTTGTGTAACTATTATTTTAAGGGTGGTTTGAATGTCATTACCTTTTTCTTAATCTGCTGTTTATTTCATTTTAAGAGCTAATAATGGGGGACTATATCAGCCAACCGATTAATCGGTCAATCCAGCTCACCATGACCCGAATGACAATAAGCAGTAGAAAATAGATGGAAGGATGTTTTGGTTTTTGGAGGTTTGTATGCAAATGTCATATTTGAAATTCAAAATATTATGCTAAATATGGAGTTCGCATAGCAAAAGAACAACTCTCACCCCAACTCAGACTTCATTCCCAATTATCCATGACAACTTCAACTTTCGATGTTCCTTGTAAAATGTATGAACAAGACCTGGTCCAAAAAATTGTTTACAATTCTGCTCAACACTTTCACCTGTGCTTTTTACCTTTTAAAAGATAATAGCTTTTTGCTTTTTGGAGTGTTAGTTTAGCGCAGAGCATTTTGTTTGGGTCTGAGACAGGAGCTTTTAAAAGCAAGCAAGAGTGTTGCGGGTTAAAGAATGTGCATTACACAATAGAAAAGCTCTCTCTCTTTTTGTGGCTAGTTTGCCAAACTGGGTAAAATTTCTTAATCACTCCCAGAGCTAGAGGCATAACAATCCCATGTGTGGAAGAAATACAATAAAATATTGAACATGTTGGCATACTATGGTTAAGTGAGACACATTAAAAAAATAATACATTTTGTATATTTACATATGTATTACATAAATAATGAGTAAGAAATGCTCTCTGGGGCATTATATGGCCCGGGAACCATAGGTTGCTCACTCGAATCCAAATTATTGCCGTTGCTGTCTGCTCGCTAGGTTTACTGCATGGAATTTGAGTAGTGCTACATTTTTAAAGTCAATGCGACTGATACGCCTTCTCCTCCTGTGCAAAGGCAGATATGGAAATAAGTCGTGGATACAAGAAAGCAGTAAGTGCGGCTGGAGATAAACCAGCGACTGGCTTGAAAAGTCGAAGGCGGCTCCGTGCCCGGAATGCAGAGGTCGCTTTGTAAACAAAGCTGCCGCTATTTAGCTGCAGTTGGCTTAATGAAAATGAATGATAGGGCATGGGGGGAGCTTGGGAGTCTTTGTGGATGGTGGAGGTAGCTGGCCTGGACAGATTAATATACTATAGTGGCCACGTGGGCAATTACAAAGGCAAGAAGAATAAGCGTGTACCAGAATTCAGATAAACAATATTTTTTTACTTCATACATTTCACTTCATAAACAATTTATTTAATCAACTGTTTTAATTTCTTAAATTCACACTGCATTAGGGCAAACTTTGTATGGTTTAGAAACATTTTCAATTTCAAACAAAGTTCTGCTATCAAAAGGCATTAAATAAAACAAGTCTTTGTACAACTTCTCTTGAGGAGCGAGCATATTAGCATGTCATCGTTTGGATATTATTTTTTTAATTATTGCCTAATCTAAAGTGTTGAAAATGGCTTGCATATTTCTAAAATACCATCAATATAGAATAGTAAAATCTAAAAGAATTAATTGTAGATTTAAAAAGAACATAACTTAAAATAAAATAATTATTTGCTAAAAAAATGAAAAATTATACAAATGCAAACATTAGATATGATATAGATCCGATTAATCAACATTTGCTCTTCAAATGACCCACCATAGTTTCCACAACATAAACAGCACAGAGTTTATGTTTCCAAACGCTGACCACAAGGCCCATATTGACTTTGTGTCAGACAACCCACTTGGCCTTTTATTTTTGGAGGGAATGGCCTGTCACGGTGTGAAAGGAGATGGACAGGGGGTTCGGGGGATTTCTCTGAGAGAAGATGGCCGGTGAAAGGTCACGGTGAATAAAAGCCTTTTAATCCCGCCACCTTGGTTCCGGTGCCCAGGGAATATCAAAGTCATCCCAATCTCGGAAGGGATTGGAGGGGGGGGATTCTGTCTGTTAGCCTAAACAGCCAAAAGGTTAGAAGCAGCTCGGGTGTTTGTGTTTGCTCTCTCTCTCTCTCACCCATTGTTAGGAGATAAGAGATGAAACGTGGCGGCATGCAGTTTAAGGCTTAGCCATGTTACATGGAGCCAAAGCAAGGGAAAATACTGCAATGCAGTTACTTTGTTACAAAAGAGAGCAGTGCAAGCGTCTCTGTCGTGGCTGCTCAGCACAATAGGACAAAAAAGCAGCACAAGTTGACAAAAAAAAGAGTGGAAATTAAGCTCATTTTACAAAACAGACGCAGTCAATTCCCAGTCTGCACTTTTTCCCCACCATGTTCTGTGTAAACACGGACATCATTTTTTTGTGCATTGATTTCTTCTGTAGAGCATTTTTGCCACAGCTCTGGTTGTTGTTTAAGTGGTAAATAAATAAAGCTGAATTGAGATGAGTTATGATCAATTTTGCCAGCTACCTTGAAAAAGTAACTTCTGATTTTTAAAGTAGCTTACTGATTACTTGGGTAACTAGGTGTTTTCCAGCTGTTGATTATTTTTATTATACGTTGTAACTTTATTATCCTGTTTATTTTAATTGGTACAGAGTACATACAAAAACATCTACCCGGAAAGACCAGCTTGCTGCCCTGATTTATTCATATTTGCATCTTTTTCTTGATCTTATATATTTGGTATTCAAATTATATACTGAATTATTATGTTCAGTTATAAATAAATGGGTGTTGAATATTTATTTTCCTTTTGCGACATCTATGGGAAAAGAGGACAGTTAAGAAATATCACCATCTAGTGGTGGTCACCATACGCTAAACACACTCATGCACATAAAGTGCATCCTGTGTAATCCCAAAAGTCAACTGAAAATGGAAAATAGCATGACATTTGTAAACATGCACTGTTAGCATGGTACACACATGCTTACCATTTTTGAAAAGGCATTTCAATTTCAAAATAAAAGCCTGCAGACTTTCAGCAGTACGTTTGTGTTGTATAATTGGAAGTGGGAAGTACATAACCCCGCAAATTCCAAAACAATGCATGACACAAACATTTTGGAGTTCCGAGTAACACTAAACACGGGGTTCAATTGTTTGCAATAACTCGGAATAGGCGGTTCCCTGTTTGGAGAATAATTGAATGTCAAACATCTGTCCACATGTCATCAGCTGTGTGTAAAATAATGACATTTGACAAATAAAGTCATTATCACTTTATTCATGTAATTTTCATAAAAAATAAGTATTCCTTCACAAACATAATACACAGTCCCTGGACTACAGTCTCAACAAATGGACATTTTTGTTAGTCTTGATGCCAAGTCAAATGTATACAGTAACTATTGAGAAAAAGTACATTTACAAAAAATATTGTGCATTTGGTCAGTGCCTTCATTGAGGGATGGTCCCAATTGTTCAAAAGGAGGGGGACAAAATTGATAGACATTACATATAAAAGTCTAAAATATGGTGATGATACATTGATCCTGTAATTCTCCTATGATACATATTAATACAGGATGTAATGATTCATCAGCAGCACAATTTGGTTTTGTATAAATGATTTAAATGAAGGCAGAAACTCAAACAGTTTGATTTTTAAACATTAAAAATGAAGAGACAAAAGTGTGTCATCGCTCCTCCATATATTGCACAAATACTCAAGTGGTGATTTGTACTGGCCCTTCTGTCATCCACATACATACAAAAATAGAGAAAGCACAAAAAAGTGGGGCAGAGAGAAAGGAGAAATTCACCAAATCAACACGGTCCAATGAAAAGTTGGTGACTTTTTTTTGGGGGGGGGGAACAAATGACTGTAGAGAAAGAGAAGTCTATACTTTCTTCTCCCGAAAAACAAACACTTGGACTTTTGTTCGTTTTTGTTGGGGGGAAAAAAAAATATGACTCGTTTAGAAAAGTGGCAAAAAAAACAGATATTACTTTAGTTTTGATGTAAAACAAGTGACCTTTCTAAAAAAATAATGACTTGTGTATGAAAATCAGCAAATTAATCGCTTTTCATTGGACAGATGATTAATTGAACATTAGACACAAAATGCAGTGCTGCTATAGAAAGCACTGATCAAGAATATTGATTATGGAGAGTGGATTGTTGAAAGAAACCAGCTGGAAATTATTGCTTACATCTACTTGATGAAAATAAGGCATTAAAATCACATTATGGCTGTAACAGTAAGAGTCGACGATAACTTTTTTTTCCTACATTGCCAGCAATTATACATTTCTGCAATACAGGAATTTTGAGGAAAACAAAAAAAAAAAAGTCTAAAATACATCGTCAACAATCCGATTTGCAGTCCAGCAGCTGATTTGGAGGCAACGTCAATGTTCTGTCCTTGTTGAGACAGTGTTGTGCTTACTGACAAATGCTACATTTCCTAACGTTGTCAAACAGATTGCTACCTTCAAAGCATTCAGAGTCCTTCCGTTGATGGTTCTTGATTGGTTTTCGGGCAAGAAAAGCTAATATCAGGGCTGACATAGTGGTGGCGACAGGAAATTAAGGAGACTGTAACCCCGTCGTAAGAGAATATTTTTGGCAAGCCTAACCATTTCCCTTCATCTTCCACTCTTGTATTAACAAGAGCTTTTGTCATTTTTTGTAACATCAAATGTATCAAACGGCGACACAAAATATGGCCATAGATGTGTCTTTCGATGTTTTGCTAACTGTTTGGAGACAGGTAGTAGGATGCTTATTTTACATCTCTCTCTTTTCACTTCATGTTAGCATCATATTTGTCAAAAATGGGAACTGGAACTAAGGAGGCAAAAAGTACAGTACAGTTTTTCAAATCTGTCTTTGCATTACCTAACTTGTCCGCCTAATACAAGAGCGATTAGCCATAAAATTTATTGAAAAGGACAACAGGAACTCTGGGGACTGATTCCACTTTCGGAGAGAGTTTCAGATGTTTTGCTCAATTATTGAAGACCGCTTGATAGATTTTTGTTGGTTCTTATGTTAACCGTTTTTAAGCAGTAGGCTTGCCTTTATCCACGTCTGTCGTTTGCTTCATCTCCCGCCGCCCTGACTTTGATTGTGCAACCGTCACAATCGGCGGAGGAATGCAGTGAATTTCCTGCTGGCTCCCAGGGGGGGACAGGGTTTGTTTTTCCTGTTGCTGGGAGCCAATTTGTTTTTCTTTTCCTCTTGCCCTCTTTAACTTCCTGTCTGGAAGCCACACTTTAAAGGGCGACCACAGAGGTGAGCGTCACACGCCATCCATTAGACATTGCCGCCAGCCGACAGTACAAACAACGCAATCGTATCAATTCCAGGCTTGTATGTCAAAGATGGCGAGTTTCAATTTTAAAAAAAATAATAATAATAAAAGGGGCAGGGGGTGGTTGGGCCTCTTTATGAAATAAAAAAAATTAAACCCATAACTGACTCGAAAAGGGGTCGGCAATTCCCTCGCCCTAATCTCACGCCATGCTGCTGGTGGGGGTGCTCTGGGTGCTTCCGATGCTCGCGTTTGCGCTGCTGTTCTCCGAAGCGGAAGGGTTCGACGATACGGGCTGCTGCTTGGCTCCTGAGCAGGGACAACCGGACGACAAGGAGGAGGCCATGTCCAGTCCGGTCGGGTAGCCTGAATCAAGCAGGATGACACGCAATTACCTCTGCCAAGCTCCAAAAACAAGTGAGCCGGTGGTAAATGCTTGTTTGTTCATGGAAAGCCTCGGAAAGACAAACTCAATTCGATTTAACCTATCCTCCAGTATTCACCGAAAAAATTCCTCTCTGTTTTTTGTGCACTCCGGCCAAAGCTCTATCTAATATATGGAATAGGATTGCCTGTGGTGTCTTGGTGCCAAGGAACAATTTTGAAGTGAGAGGAGGAGCTTTATTTACTCCAGCCATCATATACAATTGAAAAGTAGTGCTCTTTCACCATCCAGTAGCATCCTTAGGCAATCATAAATCTTTTGGGGTTGGTGTCAACATGTTTTTTTTTTTTCATTCACTGCAGTGCTAGGTAACAATTCCCCATTAATAGACTGCGAAAACTTTTTCTTGAGGAAGGGTGTACAAATATGTATAAAGGTTTGGGTTAAACATAAAATGATGTTTTTTGGATGCAGCTTCCTTTAAAAAAAAAATGTAAAAAATTTTTTAAAAATCAATTATGCCGTCTTTTAAGTGAAAAAATAATTTTCAGGAAATAAGCCTCGTGAGTTTAACTCAAAAGGTTTTCGCCCCAAGTTTTTATAAAACAAACAAATTTGAGTTTTGTCTTTAAAAAAAACAAAAAATATCACCTACTATTTTATGGTGTAAACAAAGATTTTCTAGATTGAAGAATAAAACTCAACCATGAAAAAAAGTAAGTTTGATTGCCTCCTCCATTGCATATGAGCAAACAAATGAACACTCCTTCTACAAACTATTTCTGAAAGAACCTTGTTGTATTGTTAAGCTTATGAAAGATTGGCCTACCTGTTTTAATTTTGATAAACCACAGCGCTCCAATTAGTAACACTCCTATTAGGAAGCCGCCGAAAGCGATGCCCAGGATGGCGGGGAGGCCAAAATCAAAGCAGGGAGTGTCTGAAACATACACAAGAAAAAGAAAAAAAAAAAAAAACATGACGCAACCTTCAACATTGACGACAGCACTGAACTTTTTCTACACGTCTTCAGCTCTATTGGTACACACAGTAGTCAACTATGTTCACAGTCAGAGTGAACACCCTGGAGGCAAATTGTGGCAAGCATGATGTCAGGCTGTCGAAGAGCATTTCATTCCTGCTGCTTCAACGCAGCAGAATGGACTCACAACTGAAGAATATATTTTTTTTATAAACAATGCCAACATTACTGAGTCGTTTTCGTGAGCATCGTCAAAGAAACTACACATCTGTTGACCGCAGTAGTGACTTCTTGTGAACACCTGGTCTTATTGCACAAAGAGAAACGAGTCACGAGAAATGAAATCGTACCAAATTGGACCACAGTGACATCAGTCGTCTGTAAATCGGTTGCCGTGTCAGTTGGTGCGCTTTAATGGCAAAGCTGAACAAACAGCGGCAGGAAGCAGGAGCAGGTGGAAAAGGATGACGTGACAGTGGGCCAGCACTGTGACGCTAACCCTCCAATTGCTTTTTGTTTTGTTTTGTTTGTGGCTGCCTAATTTTTTACGGAAAAAACGACAAATACAGTTTGACATTCCAAAGGTTTTTTTTTTTTTTTTTTTTTTTTTTTTTTTTTTTTTAATAATAGCTCTAACTTTTAATCCATTTTCAAAAAAAATATTGTTTTTCTTAGTTTGAAGGGAAAAATAACTGCTGCTTTGTTTTCCTTGAAAAACTACAAGCATCCCTTTTGAAGTACGGGTCCCCGGGAGGAACATTATAGTTGTAAATCGTGGTGTTGGCTGTGACTTTTTTTTTTTTTTTTTTTTAAACAGAATTGCACTAAATTCTTGCGAAACCACTGTGGTACTGTGCATTAACCAAAGGAAAGACAAAAAAAGTGGAAAGAGGCCAAAATAACAGCAGGGTTCCCGACTTTTAATCAGCCTCCACTTCCTCGCGTGATTCCACCGCTGGAATCATCGAAGTGTTTCTGCACGCTTGAGTAATGGCTGTCCAATAGGCCGACAATAGCTGGAGGCCCAGCGCCCGTGTTTGGACAGCGGCGCAGTCAAAAACCCCCGTGGAAAACACAAAGGGCTCCGGGCCGCGTCCCCCGAGAGTCGTTACTTGTGATTGTGGCCACAAGGTCAGGCTGCAGTCCTTCCTAGAGGACGAGCCCCCCCCTCCGCCTTCTCTCGGCTCCGCACCCACTTGGAAGGCGGCATCCTGAGTTCACTGCTATGACGACCGCCTATGCAGTTACTGGTGCACTCAAAGAAACAATAGCTAAACTACAGCCAGCAGTGAGGACACACAGCGAGGAGACCACTGGCCATTTGGAACTCCTTCAGTTCTGTGTCATCTTTGCAAAGAAAAAGTAAATTACACTGCATTGGTGGAATTTCTGCAATTGACGCACTTTGTAAGAAGAATAGTCAATAAATGTACTTTCACTGAAGCGTAAACAGAGAAAAAAATTGATATTTTTTCACGTTTTAAAAGCACACAAAATGGGGAGAATATGAACGTGATATCACATCAAATTTAAGAATTTAAAATATACGAATAAATTTGAAAAATAATTTTTAGTTTTTTTAGAAAAGAAATCTCAAAAGAAAATGTTTTAAATGTCCAAAAGCGACTAACTGAAAAAATATTCATACATTTAAAAATAATCATTAAAAGTATACATCAAGTAGATAGAATTTAAAATATACGAATAAATTTGAAAAATAATTTTTTGTTTTTTTAGAAAAGAAATCTCAAAAGAAAATGTTTTAAATGTCCAAAAGCGACTAACTGAAAAAATATTCATAAATTTAAAAATAATCATTAAAAGTATACATCAAGTAGATAAAAATAAGATGATACTAATAACAATCAATCAAATCTAAATAGTATAACGGAAGCAACGAGTAGAACAAATGTTGGAGATTAAGCTGAACTCACTGAGTGTTTGTTGACAAGGCTGGGTGACCTCCAAGTTTCTTTTCACTCGTCCTCCATCGCCACATTTCTGGTGAGCAGCAAAAGACAAACAGTTGACCAAGTGGCCCCGCGTTTGAGCATTAATGAGTCCTAATCCTGCCCTGGTATCTTCCATGCTCGTCATTTATTTAATAGACTGTGTGACGTGATTCATTTCTCACTTGAGATTTAATGAGCTGTCACGTCCTTTCCCTCGCTTGCGGTTTTAAAAAGTAGAGCATGTTTTGAGTTGTTACCTCGCTGTAGCAAAGTTTGACAGAACATTCCAGGTCCCAAGTGGTGGAGCTGAGCTCCTGCAGGTTATCCAAGGAGAAGCTCAGTCGTGTGCTGTTGGGGCATAAATTCGAGGAGCAGAACTCTGGTATGAAGCGGAGCTCCTGAACTACCGGGCAGGAGGAGCCCTTGGAGCGCACATAGCAGCTCATCACTTTGATAGTCAGAACAATGTCACCCAGAGTGTGGCCCGAAATCTGAAAAAATATGCAGAAAACAAAAGATCCTGATTAACCCAAACGGGGAACTCTTACATAATTCTTCCCCTAAATTAATCAGATTTAGTCACAGATGTTTCTAAGTGCCAAGAAAATAATTGGTTAATTGAAATCAATTACTTTTGTTACGGTCTTCTTTCATTCATTTTTTTTCTCTGTTTATTTAGTTTGTTAGCTGGTCGGTTGAGTAATTTACTTTTTTTTTTTTGTTGGTTTGCTCATTCATTCAATTCTTCATTTAATTAGGGAAACTCATTCATTTATTGTTATTTTTTTTATAGCTCATTTAGTAAGTTAACTTGGTAATGTGTTTGTTCCTTCTATTAATTTGGTGATTTGCTTTATTGTTTCATTAGTTCAGTTAGGTTGTTATTTTGATCATTCATTTCAGTAATTAAGTGTTTAATCAGACGTGTGTTCATTCATTTGTTAGTGAGCTAGTAAGTTAGTTTATTAGGAAGATTACACAATACTGTTACATTTTGGTGAAGATCAATCAGACCACGACCTCGGCAGAGGTCCGCACTCATCTGGTGCCATTGGAGCTCTTATTGCAACCTACAACTTCATTCAGACTCTCTGGGACGTGTTGTTATTCCTACCTCGGCATAGATTTTCTTGTCGCACTGCACCTTGGTATTGGGGTCCAGGGGTGAGCGGTAATCAGGCGCCATGTAGAACTGCATCAACAGAGGCATCTGATGAGGCTCCGCCGTGGTTGACGGCACGGCTTCTGTTATTGTTTCGGTCACTGAAGCACAGAGACAGTGTGTATATTTCGTGTATAGTGAGAAATGTTGCCAATTTTCCCTTTGTTTGACCAAATAATACAAGAAATTTGTCCCACAGTTTCTGACAAATACACGAGATGATATGAATTGAGGTGAGTCCATTCAGCGTAGAGTGGAGGCCACTATATTTTGCTTACCTGCTGGGCTGTCTCGACCGAGCACCAGCAACAACTGGGAGCCCTCGGGTCTCATTTCGGTGTAGCTGGTAAAGGCGTCGGCCTTAAAATAATCCAGAGCCTTCTTCTGCACGTCCTCGGCGTGATCGCTGCTGAGCTCAAACAGGGGCTGAATTCGGTGGGCCATGGCAGGCAGCACAATCTCATTGTTGGACTGGAGAGGTGGGGAGGCAGGCCCAGTGAATTAGTCATGACACTGGGACGGATAGAGTAAATAATGTAAGGCGGCCAGACCTACGCAGAACTTGGTGTGCTGTGCGTTGAGGAAAGTCCACGTGGTGCCCCGAGGACCCCTCAGGAACACGCTGGACTTCTTTGTGTCCACACGAACTGACACGTTGCTGAAACGCCAAAAAGGAAAGATGGAATTTGAATTTTGCACTTCAGGGGGCACGGAACAATATATTTCGCCGCCTACCGAACATTGGCATCCTCTGGGATATTGATGATATGAAGCTCCCCGTCGTTGGCAGTGGGGCCGCGTAGCTGCTGTTTCTCTGGCTCCGGCGGCGGGGAGCAGGACTTGAATGAAGACGTCAAGGGCGCGGCTTCAATTTTCATGAAGTGCTTCTCTGATGGATCTTCGCTGTGCAGCACGCATTCTCGAGAACCGGCTTTTGTTCCTGCACAAGTAACGTTGTTTTGAAACTCATGTGCACTTATTGACAAGAAACTACTGATTGACAGCCAGAATTGTTAAGCATGTTTACCGTATTTTCCGGACTATAAGGGACTTATACTCAGGAGCGACTTATGTGTGAAATTATTAACACATTATATCATTTCACGTTATTTTCACACTAAACCGCATGAAGTCGCTCTAGGCCTGTGGAATAATTGGATCTGCAACTGACTACGAGTCTGACGTAAGCCACGTAGAAGAGGAAGCGCTGCATCTTCTACTCCAAATTCATGAAATAGGCCAAGACAAAAATCCCCATGCCCTTCACTTAATATATTGATGCACAAACTTTTGAGACAATCACTGCAAAAAACAATTTTGGTAACTTTTTTTGCAAGTAGTTTTGAAATCACCTTTGCAAACAAAAATGGACGTCATCCACATACTAAACAGCTTTCTACAAAACTTGAGTTTCAAGGAGGTTAGAGTGCCAGCTACTACAAAGGTTCCAATAATCACTTACATCTCCTTTAACATTCACTCAGACTATCTAGGAACGGAGGTACTGAGAATTTTAATGCCCACAGCTGCTTATTATGCATTTTCCTGTTGCTACCATGCATGGCGTGAATTCAGAATCTCTCTCGCACACTCTCTGGGGGAACTCAAATTTTCTATTCTACACAGTATTCAGATGCACAAGAGTTCAACAAGACCAACAACACGCCCACATAGGTCATGGAACGTTGGAACTCGTCACTTCTACTTAAATTTTCCAAATCCTTAAGGAATATTAATCAATAACACTGTATAGCCAACAAAAAGGTGAGTTAGTATTTCACTGGACTACTTGAAACCTTTCTTATGACATGTTCATCTTCAACAAAGCCACATTCCATCCCTAGAGAACAACAAAATAACAAAACCTGGACAATATGACTGTCATTTTGTGCAGGGTAAAAGATAAAAACATAACCCCATAAAAGTTGCTCAAGTTATAATAAGACTACTGTTAGCGCAGAGATAGAAATAAGATATATCCGAATAAATCTTCATTAAAAAGTCCCATTATTTGAGAACATTTTCCCCAAGAGATGTTTTCCCACAGAATAATCTTTTTGTTGCTCGGAATATCTGCAGTATTAACGACTGCATTAATCACTCAATTGAAGGCTCATATTTATTGGCGTGTTTAAATCCTTGCGGAGTCTCATGTAAAACGAGACCAGCTGATAAATACCAATGTAATGGAGGGGGGGGGGGAATGGAAGAGGATGAAAAAACGGAACCACCGGCATGCTCCGCATCCAGCTTGAGCCGTGTCAGGGCTCTTCTGTAGCTCAGTGCGCCTTAAGGAGGATTTGTTGGGGAAATGATTGTGTTCACACCAGCGAGGGTAACTCGGTTCGCTCCGCTTTGTATTCACCTTGCCGTGATAGGAAAACAACACACGTACGACCAGGAAAGGCGTCCTCACCTTCTGTGCGCCTTGAAAGCAGCACTTTAAGATTTTCCACGGTGGTGAAAGAAGTCACGCCACCGAACTTGCGAGTGGCCCACCTCACCAGCTCCTCGTCCTCACTGGGAAAGTCGACGGCATGGACGTTGCTGTGTTTCTCATTGGCGTGAAAGGTTAGCGTCGAGGTGTTAATTTTCTGTAAAGTGGAGACAATATTTAACTGATGAATGATTATCATCTATTATTACTAAATGGAAAAACTTTTGATTTGAACGTTTCGATTCGTAAAACAATAGCAAGAATGCTGAGGTCATAGTTGAAAGCCAAAGAACAGCCAGCGTAGCGTCACCATTGTTTCTATTTCTATTTGCCTCCAGCATTCCCAGACTTTTTTTCCATATCAAACATGTTTGTCGGCCCCTTCTCTCTCTCTCTCTCTCTCGTTCTCTCATTCACTTATTCCTCGCCTCCGCCCAGCTCTACTTTGTGTCTATTCTCTCGTTCGAAAAGAAATGTTTATTATGGTTAAGCGTCCACGGGCCCGGTTGCACAACCCCCTTTGGAGCCAAGGTCTTTCCTTTGCTTCCTGACTGGGGCCAGGAAATGGGACCTTTTTTAGCTTTGTGCGTCACCACGGTCGGCTGGAATCTGGCTCCATACAAGGTATAAATATATACATCCATGCTGGAGACGAGACACTGCCGTTTCCGTGTCTGACCCAATGGGGAAATAATGGACTTTATTTCGACACGAAAGTGGCTGTGTATGCATCGACATGTATGCAAAAAGACTGATGCTACAAAAAATAAATACTGAGTGTTGACCATTTATATTCCTTTGGATTTAAAGATCTATTCATTTAATTTTTAACAATATTGCAACAAACTCCTTTTTAAGCGCAACCCAGACTAAAAATAAAACAGTGGAGGATATCTTATAAAAAGCCCCCAAAGCATAACCCATAAATGCTCACAACATTATCTTCAACCTTCATTCTGGTAAATTATGCATGATTATGCATTCAAATTCTGAATTTACTTTCATTTAGCATGAACCCTTTTTGTGGGAGAAAAATTTGACCTATTTTCCCCTGTCATAATAATTGCTTTAATCACATAAAATTACGACCTTAGTACATGACTTTTTCCCCATAACGTGACATTTTAATCCGTA
Source organism: Syngnathus acus (assembly GCF_901709675.1). Classification (NCBI taxonomy): domain Eukaryota; kingdom Metazoa; phylum Chordata; class Actinopteri; order Syngnathiformes; family Syngnathidae; genus Syngnathus; species Syngnathus acus. Next base: position 5,352,139 of record NC_051097.1, read on the forward strand.
ATTTACATAAACAGTTTCAGTCTCAAATCTAGTCGCAATGTAGTACAATTCAAAAGATGTTTTTTGCAAAAATCTGACTTGTTGGAGTTATGATTTTTACAGAACCTCTTTTTTAACACAAATTAAAGAATTTCTCTGTAATATTAAAAGTTGACCCTTGACAAATGACTTTTTTGGTCATTAGAATTTGTGTCGTAACCACTACTGCTAAATTCTTGTAATAGAATAAACTTCTTTCTCGTACTTTTAACAATTTCTCCCAAATATGGCTCGTCTTTATCTTGAAGACGCAAAGTGACTTTTCTGTGTTATTGGATTAGGGACAGACGGAGCACAAATGATAACCAGGTCAGCTTTTGATCCTGAAAGAAGTAAAAGTGCTGACTCTCGCAAATAACTTATCTTTTGGGGGCTTTTGTGTCAGTCGAAGTCACCAAGGTCGCACGTACACACGCACGCAGTCGCTTACTCGAGTGTGTCACACCGAAAAAGAAAGAATGGTGAAAGGCGAGGCAGCCTGCAGGGAGTCATTGATTCTAATGTGACCATTTCACTGATGCGGAAACCAAAAATAGTACGTTTGACAGGAAATCTACCAAAAATACAAATGGGGAACTCCACTTACACTGGAATTTGAAAGAAGGTAATGTTTTTTTAATCGCGACACCACAGCGGATTTCAGCCTTAGATTTGATTCAGTGTGATGTACCATGTTTAAGGTTTGAGTTGCGTTCAAGGATCTCAAGGGGAGTTTGTGGGAATCCGAGATGAGATCTAAAAGATGGTTCTCATTAGTCTTTTTGGAACAAAGGGAGGATTAGAAAAGTCCAACTACAAAGGGATTAAAGTTTAATTTAAATTTAAGATTGATAAAAAAAATATTATCCATGGAAGAAACATCTTAGCCCCACCCAAAAAATAACAACTGTAATCTTAGTGATTTTTTTCCATAAAAAAATGTATTCAACACTATTCAGGATTTTATCCCCCTTAAAATACTTTATTCTCCTATTTTAGGAGGTGGGGCACATTCATTAATTTGTCATATTCCTGTCATTAGTTATTTAATACAACTGCATTCGCAAAAAAGTAACTTTTTCCTTGCAGTATCGTTTTCTTTGATTTGTCTTATCTTTTTTCCCCACGACGAGTATTCTTGGATAATTCAGATTTGTTCTTTATACTTGAGTTTCGCCCAAAAATGTCAGTCACAGTGGGCTGTTTATTGAATGGTGCACTGCAAAACTAATTCTTATTTGTGAAAAAATAATAAACACCATTCTGCACACTCAGCAGGGTCAAATGTGTGCATTTGCCACTTGCTGTGACCCAAGCGCCGAGTCAATGTCCCGGCGTTAGCTGCGAGGGTGACCCTGAGCCAATCTGTCACAATCGTGACACATGTCCTCTGATGCAGAGCAGCTGCTGTTTTCTCTGACACTGCACTTCAACTCTATTATCCCCCAGTGATGCAGCTCACCCCTCGGTAACAAAACAAGAATTTGAACAAAACGTCCTGTGCTCCCACGGTAACGTTGTCCAGACCCTCAGTCAGCCATGATAACAGTAATGCTATCACACAACTGTCAGCGTATCTGACAGACGTCACATTTCTTTCCAGCATACGAAATTGTTTCCAATGACGGGCTGCTTGTGTAATGTAAAATAAATAAATGAATAAGTTGATATGTTGAATTTCAAGTGTTGTGGTAATATTTTCTAGATTACAGCGAACCAAAAAGAAAACTTTTTACTTTACTCTTGTAATATATTAGTTAAAGATGGGTAAGTACTGAGAACAGGTATGGGATGGCTGCCGATACCAGCTAAGGTAATAATCATCTGACATTGTGTAAGTCCTCTTCTGCAATACTGTGGCGGTTTGACACCTCGGCAAATCATCCGGGTCAGAAAATCTCACTGTGTTAATGGACATTTACAAATCAAAAGTACAAGAGGTACAGGAACTTAGTGAGAGTTTGATTCTTGGACAGATACATTTTATTATCGTTCATCTTCGGACTATAAATCTGAACAAACCTTCCCAGGGTAGACTGTAAGTGGTGCCTATTTAAAACAATCTTGACTGCTAATGTTGATGCAATGACAAGAGCTTCAAATCTTAATCCTGCTTCCAGGCTATGTGGTTGATAGGGGGCGACACCAGTAGCAGGATATGAGGCCACAAAAAGCACATTTGTCAATCAAGAAAACTCTTAGCGGTGCAGACAAAGTTCAAGCTCACAAAAGAAAAGTGCAACGTGTGCAATAGCGGAGGAAGGTACAACGGCGCTGCATGACAGCACAGGGACTCGGAGCTGCTTGGCAAGCCAACAAATTTTAGATAAAAGTTTTTATCTGAAGTTGTAGCGCGACTAAGCGAAACGTAAAGGCTACTCACATAAATGTTGACGCCAGCATTGATCGAGTAGAGACCGTAGGCAATGTCCCGCGACGTGATGATGAGGTTCATGGGTTTGGCGTCTGTCATCTTCAGAGAGAACATCTTGGCATCCTGATAGATAATTAAAGCAATGCGGTTAACATTATTGAAAAGGGGGGAGGAAAAAAAAAAAAAGGCCATTGTGCATGTTGTTGCATCTCCATGAATAATTAAGTCGCGCAGGATGGGTTAAGCAATGCGTCACTTTTATACGCAAATGTTCGACTGCTTAAGCATAAGAATGAGACAATAACTAGTAATGCTTATATGAGAGCTTCATAATACAGTGCTATCGGTCCTACTGCGGGGGAGGTTTGGCAGTAGATGAAAAGACGGCCTGTGATTAGGGAAAGACGTTCCAGCGAAGCGGCGTAAATATTTCTCCCGCGCTGTCAAAGCGTCCCGGTGAGAGTTTTGGAGGAGCCGAGTAATGAGGCTCGCCGAGTGTACGCCGTGTTGCACAAAAAAAAGGACAACTAGGCGGGATGGCACAGCATCTTCTCAAGGATCAATAGGATGAATAGAATGAGAAAAATTGAAAATAGTGATGTGATGTTCAAGGACACTCTGACATATTTTCATTAAATGCAAGCGACAGGTTTCCTCATACAGACGCCTTTCTTTGCTCATTCAGGAAAAACCTGCAATGACTTTAGTTCATAAAGAGAGAAGACAGACTAATAGAAGCGTGCTAAAATGAGTGAACTCCGTTTCTGACCAAATCAATAACATTTACGTGTGTGCCTGTCGCTAACCACTTATGATAAACATCCCGTTACATAACAGAAATAAATATGTCTAATAAAATAATGTGTACTATCACACATAATCCATGCTATCTATATAGCCCCTTTCCTCAGTTATGCATAATAATAAACCTATAGAATTTCACCACAGGTTTAAAAAAACATTCCAACACAAACTCTGCCTGTGCAATTTAATATATCACATGATTAATGGAGTAGCTCCTCTCACTACTGATAAAATGTGAGGTCATGCTGGAAAAGTGTGTGTACTGTATTAGCATATGACTTATGAAATTGCTTCTCTTGTCAGTTATTCATAATCTTCACTTTGGCATGCGAAAGGTAAAAATAATCCATTGAGTGAACAAAGATCATGACATCCTCGGTCACATGCACACATGTACGATGATGCCGATTATGGTAAAACGTTCGTTACAGATCTTGCCTAACCGAAAACGAAAGTTTTAGTATTGATAAGCTGATGCACAATTTGTCTTTACATAAAATGATGTGGCGGGCCGTGTCTGGGCCCCCGGGCCTTGAATTTAACACCTATGATGTAAGAGGCCTTACCAACGATGCTCATTCACTGCATAAGTTATCCAAATTGTAATTAAGCCATTTTCCTCCTCTCCTCCCACATCCAGACAGCATCGACTCAATTAACAAAACTCCAAACTGGCTTAGAGGAGTGAGGCGTTTCGTTTGAAGTGTTAAAAATAACTTCCAGCTGCAGTCGAATCTAACTTACACTTCTCAGCCTATTGCGTAATCAGCCGAGGGTGTGACAGCTATGCAATGTCAACGCGTCTCCGGAACAAGCGGCGTGCCAGTCACTTGCTCAGTGCAGATGCTAACGAGGTAAAATGTGCTTGCTATTTTTAACAACTCTGTGCTGTGCAGAAAATGTCACACACAAATGAGAGCCGGTGAGCAATTTATTGTAGTTTAGGGGTGCGTAGTTTTGCAACATTGACACGATGACCAAAACAGATGTTTAGTCTTTTTTTTTTCCTCCCGTAGTCTGAACCTGGACGCCCACAATATTGTTGAGTAGTCCACAGGAACACTAATTATCATTAAAAGATGCTGCTGTCTCTCCGTAACATAAAATCAGATTTAATACTGTGCAATGTTCAGATTGAGAAATTGTTAAGGCGTCTCTTAGTGCTGCTGCTCTTTAGCAACAAAAGTTCACAGAGTTTAAAAGTGTTTGATGTTTGTGTGCGAACAATGCTTCTTTCTCCAGACTGTAAAAACTGAGACGTCTATTTGAGGGCCGAGTTACTCGCACACAATATGTATCGTTTGAAAGTAGTAACTTACAGTGTGAGAAGATTTATAGTTTTGAATCAGCCCAAATGAGCGTTTGTGCGTCACCGCTCCAAGAAACTGTAAAAGTTATTGGAAATAAACGCAAGTCCGTAATGTCCCTCCAGTGAAGATTTAAGGATCACTGAAACTCATTAAGGTGGATTTTTTTTGGTGGGGTTGGAGTGTAAGATTATTTTTCTGGGCTGCATCCAACAGGGAGACGATGTGCAGGTCTAAACGCTAAATTAATTTCCTTTCCACCACATTTTGAGAAGGAGCCAAGAGAATAGTAATGAGCCAGGTCGGGCCAAAGAAAATTTGCAGAACCTGTGCTGAACAAATTAAGCCCAATGAGACCTCCTAAACTAATTGTCTAGCAAGTTAAACACATTCGCTTCGCATATAAAACAAAACCAAAAAAAAAAACGTTTAAATTATGTAGGTTTTTTTTTTTTTTTTTTTTTTTTTTTTTTTAAACAAGAAAGAATACATTTCGCACAATGGCTACCAGATATTGAATTATTCAGCTCCTTGGTCAAACAACAAATTCTAAGACGTCCATCACTTTTATCGGTAATGTTGCACCTCGACAAAATCCATTTTGGTTTGTGCTATTTCATAAGACAACTTTCACTCGGCTGCCTTGCTGCAACCTCCCAGATTGAATCTTTCTACAAGTTGACTGAGTGACTGCAACCAGACGCCTACGTTATCGTAATGATAAACACATGAGAAGGACGGTCGAAAACAGAGAATCTTATAAGACAGCAAACAGAAGACGAGTGAGCACCAGCTGATAAGGTCGTGACAAATGCGGACCGTGTCGGTGAAATATGGAGTGTGGAACAGCGATAAGAAGGTGTTAAAGACTCCAGAGTCCCTTTTCCTGCCAAGTGAATCCCAGTTCCTTCAAAGACAAAGGACATTATTTGATTGTGGAGTGCAATCTGGGGATACCGTATCAATACACCTGAATAGGATATCAACAACGTCACTGTGGAACTTTTATCCCACCACATGACGTCATACTTTGCAGCGAGCATCTCTACGGTGATTCTGTATGTTTTGAATCCTCGGATATTAATATACACAATTATCACATCAAAAATACAAACAGAAATTCCTATTTGTATGGAAATTAATGTTGGCAAAAACAACTTGCGATGGTATCAGGAGAAATAAAGCAAATTCCAGAAGGGGGGAAAAGAAAACAAAGCAAAACCCGACCTTTGATTTTTCTATAAACGAGGCGGGGAAAAATAGTCTCTAAGTAAATAATAATTTTGTGAAATCTAAATCTCTGATTCTATTATGATATATCGCACAACACTATACCAACATGACCTTACTAACTTTATGTTAGCATATTAAAACATGATTAGATTAAAACGGCATCAAAATACAGTTTTGCTGACATATTTGTTGGCAGTTTCCATTAGAGCAGGAATACGGATATGAAAAATGTATTCCAATGCTGATCCAACCCCTCCCATTCATTTATAAGGAGAAACCGGCCTTGACATCCTGTATTGTCCTGTCAGCTGCAGATAATCATCAGGCAGTGATGTCGGCCACGTGCCAGAGCGTGGTGCGATGGATATAAATATCAAATAAGCAATGTATGACATCTTGACACTTGGCAGTGATGATGGGTATGATTGCACAACTTTCTGCTGAATATTTATATGTATGAGCGACTGCGGTAGTTTACTTAACTGAGGTTGAGGGAGGAGTCTGAAATCGTGTCTTCCTACAAATGCTAAGAGCGACACTTGCATCAAAGCAACAATCAACATTTGTGCCTGGGATTGATTTACATGTCACGATTACACAAAATCTACATAAACAATTCCAAGTAAAGTCCGTAATGCCGGTTACGTAGTTCTTACCGTGGCAGCAAAATTGAGCTTGAGGATGTGGACCTCGGCCTTGTCCTGTCCCACGAAGCTGGTCCAGCAGCCCAGTTGCAACTGCCTCACATATATCCAGGAATTGTCGCTTACCTCCACAGGATCACACGTCTGCCGTGAGGCTGGAAGACACCGCAAAGGGAAATTTGTTGAGCCATGTTGAAAATTGTCACGAGCAACACGAGGCAATTGCTTGGCCTTTGCAGTCGTGTGCTCTCCCAAGGGCACATTCTCGTTTTACTGATAAATTGAGCCCAGGTATGTGTATCAGACTCGTGGTCCAAAAGGGTTTGAACTCATTGTAGTAACTGCGAGTATCACTCTATGTGCGACTCCTACGCCGCTGTTTAAAAACGAATCGTCTGGGACGCGTTTATCAAACGTGTCAGGATAAGCAGCAGCAGTCATCCATCAATCCACTGGTATGAGGCACTGTTTAACCCCGGGGGGGGGACCCGTGCCTCTGGAGGAGGAATCAATCTAGAGCGACCTGTCTGGTCACGGATGAGGCATGGGAGGGTTAAATGAATGCTGTGACCTGGCCAACATGTGTCCATGCTCTTATGTTACACAGCGCTGTCAACATACTTTACACTGACCAGAGGGAAAGCAGTGAAAGGGTCACATGACTTTCTCAAGCCAATCTGGATCAGTAATTCTTTCCTGACCCATGTCCCATGAAAAGGGTCGAAGTTAACTAGCGTACTACTATGGGGAATGGCAATCCATCAAGTTCATTCTGGTTCTGGGACTTTCACTCTCTAATTGTTCTGAATGACTACCGTATTTTCCGCACTATAAAGGCGCACCTAAAAACCTCAAATTTTCTCAAAAGCCGACAGTGCGCCTTATAATCAGGTGCGCCTTATATGTAGACCAATATTGAGCCACTACAGCAGACGTGTCCAAAGTCCAGCCCACGGGCCAAATGTATACTTCTTATATATGAACAAAGTTTTAAAATGGGCCATTCATTGAAGGTGCGCATTATAATCCGGTGCGCCTTATAGTGGGGAAAATACGGTACTTCAATAACGGTGAGTTTCTGCTGTCATGAGATTCTTCTACTGCAAAGTAGTCGAGCGAACAATTAGCACATCAATAGTTGACGACGCATCGTAGTTGCTTCAAAGACAACCAACAATTCACTTTATTCCAACATTCAACTTCACCCCTTTTTTTCCCAGACTGAACCATCATCACTTTCTATTTTATGGAGACGACAATGACCTTCCAATGGGTGCGTAGTCTTACAACTTTGCCTTGCCGTAAATTACTGTAGCACAGTCCAGGTCTTTGTGCTTTGATTCGAACTGAAAGAGGCATGAAGGGCAGTTGTGTCATTCATGGAACAACTTCTTCACGCCTTCCTGCTCTGTACTGCAGCTTGACTTTGTCCATCCCCATCAAGCCGGAGGTCAAGGCCGGCTTCCTGTTATTCTGCCTTTCTGCGCTCATGTCTCTAGCTCAATAGCCACCACGGCCATAAAGGCATTTTTCTCTTGTTCTGCTGTGACGGAATCAACTTTCCATGACAGTCACCCCAGGAGATCTCGCTCATAAATCGTGTTGATTGCGGATTGCAATTGGGAGTGTGTGTGTGGGCATGTGTCACATTTTTACAACGCACCATAGGATATGAACAACATTCATTTTGCCCTTGTGACCCAGGAAATGCCAATGGCCTCGCTAAGCGGTTTGCTGGTAAATGAGGTATGGAGGACTATTTCATTCCGTGTCCTCTTTATCCACTTCTATCACCCGCCTCCATTTCCCATTTCATGAGAGAGGGAAATGTTTACGGCAGCTTGCTGATTTCCAGTTTGATGTTTGGGTTTTGAGTCGGTGGTTAGCAGATGTGGGAAGAACAGACGGTAAATTAACCGAATTCCACCAATTCATGTCTCGGCGTATCAGCGACACGGACAAGTGAGCGAACGCTTTGAGGGGTGATTGCGGTATTTTAAAACCAGGTCCACAAAACAGCTGTTAAGTAAGCCCGTGGGATATCTGTCATTGACACGGCTATCGCGATGAAAGGATGCCAAGATCCAGTGATCAACCTCAAGTCAAACTTCTTTCACACACAAAGACGCCATGTGTGGTTAACCTTTCACTAATACAATGGCTCAGCTCTCTGACTTCTCAAGAAATTACTGTTTTCTTTGGTACTCCTCTTGGAATAAATGTTTTCGGGGCAATATCCAGAGATTAAAAATTGTGTTTGTGGTGCACATGACCTGATGACCTGGTTTGTGGCTTTGATATACACAAGACCTCCAGCAAATAACATTGACTCCACAATTCAACTGTTCTTGGAATATCACTCAAGCAGATATCCAAAAAAAAAACCTTTGTGTTCATGTCTCGCTTTCCTCAGGCTCAGGTTAGTTGTGACAAGCTTTGTTGCTTTTACGTGAACAGCACATAATACCTTCGGATAACCATATTCTCTTCACTCTCCCCTCCAAATAATAGCTACAGTATCTTGGAATAGAGTGCTTCACTGAAGGAGTTTGATTGTCTGTTGTCTAAAAAGATCCCTGCAGAGTCTTCATTTTATAAGATGCAATCAACGGCAGACATTGCAATCATTGTAAAGTATAGCTTTTTTTTTTTTTTTTTTAGTTAGGGCCAGCACAAGCACCAATCACTGCTTATATTTCCCAATAACTATATATATATAAAATTTCTACATCACCTCGCTCGAGCTCCCCCTCATTTTCTACACTTCCTGCAACAACTCACCTCCCACCAGATTTCACAGTGTAACTTCTCCTTGAGCGAGGCTCTCCATTTGACAGATTTACTCGGGTAAGGATCCCTGCAGAGACAGACTTGCATCTGACAGGATAAAACATCACTGCGTGTCGGCGGCAAAAAAAACAACCGCTGTTCACCAGAATGCAGACAAATGCCCCCATTGCAGCGGTTGCCGGTGTTTTTCACACCGTGTCGGACTTAGGTGGCCCCACGGCGGCTTTAAAATACAGGGTTTGGTTCATTTGCCGCAAGGTCTAATTGGTTTATCATTATTCATCATCGACGCTCTTTCAGATTATTTGTCAGCTCGTCTGAGCCATTTGCATGCTTCGATGGAAAGTAAAAGCGAACAACTGAAGCGTAAAAGTGCTGTAATCAGATTTTAAATGGACTTAATTTGGACAGCACTGAACATCATAACCCTTGTAAAGACAAGGGGTGTGATAACATCACAATTGCATCGTCTCGCATCGATACCTCATCATCGGAACTTAATATAATCAGCGTATATATCTTAACATTTATATTCTATTGCAAAACTCAGCATCAAACCAAACTAGCAGCAGACTTTCGGATGTATTTCTTCAAATATTAAAAATAAAGTTTTTAACTCTATGGTACAATGCACCTGGTTTTATTGCAGGTGGTGCTCCAGTCTTTTTTTTTTTATCACTTTACCACATAATTACGGTATTGCACTCCAGTTTGGATAATGGCACACTAATATTTGAATAGCAACGGTATACCACTGGTTGCTTTAATAATGTAAAGAGGAGCAAGCCAACATTATCATCTCCCCGTACTAGACTGCCCATGGGAGTCCATTTCCCTCAGAGTGTATTCCTCTCATTTGTTTCCAGGATTAAATGAAAACACTCTTATTACTCCTTAAATGAAAGCTCACCGTCCGTGTAGGGCCATATAATTATGCAGAGTGCACTTGAGTTGCACTACGGGCGACCGGTGACGGTATTTGGGCGTTCCTGGATACTTTGAGGTGATTTATCTTCTTCGGGGATCAATGCAGCCCAACACAGAGCAGGCTGGCTGGCTGGCATCCTGTAGTTCTACTTATTCCCTTTTGTTCCACAAAAGCGGCTAAATCCCGGACAGCAAGTGTCTGGACTTGTTTGCACTGACTTAGCATACGAGCACCACACAACGTGACTAAAATGTGTGTAACAGTAAGATGGACACGGTTCTGCAATAATTTAAGAAAAATAGTTATGAAGCAGCATCGTGGAAGCCAGTAAAGTATTCATTGCAGGGTGTATGTGTGCACTGTATTATTCGAAGGGCCCACAATCCTCCCTTCAGAGTAACATCGCTCCACGCTCTGTTAAACATCATAGCGATAAGGAGATTTTTATCTGTCGAGGTTCAACCTGAATAAAAGCAACTGAAGGGAGTTTTTATTTTTGTGGGAGAGGAGTGAATGTGATGAGCCCCATGTTAGAAATATAGGCGGAGTGCTTCATTAAATTGCAGTTACAGATGAAATTCTATTGAAAAAAAAGCAATTCACCAATATTTAGCCATTAATCTTGGAAGTTTCTATTGAAGTTTGCTGCGGAACCATATTATGGAATCATTTGTTTTTCCAGTCCAGTTTTCATCTAATATTTAAGTACCGTAAATTTCGGACTATAAGACTTTTTCCGCAAGTTTTGAACCCGGAATCACGAGTTTTAGCTGGTGCGCCTTATAGTCCGGTGCGGCTTATAGTCCGGAAATGACTGATTATGTCATTATTTTAAATTTCATATTAAGTCAGTAATATGCACTTTAAATAATTTAAATTGATGTTTTGTCCTAGGCCAGCACAATTAGACGAATTACACAATATTAGACGATTAATTGTGCCTCTTACTGCAAAATTGGGTTTGCATCTGGGGAATCGCAACGAGGAAGGAGAGGGCCCAAAGTTCCTTGCGTACTGACTTGTTAGCTATGGCGGGAAAAGGCGCGCGTCGAAGCAACAACACACTACACGCACATATGCGCACGCACACACAGACACAGACACACACACCTATTGTCTCGCCGTTTCCGCAGCTGCAGATTGAGGCCTGACCATCCACAGGAAGGTAAACAAGCTCTTATCAGTACTCTGCAGGGGCATGCACTGTCCCTTGGCCTCTCACCCCTGTGCTTGCTGTACATCATCACACAAGCTTCCCGAGCATCTCACTTCCTCAACCACCTGAAATACTATCCATAAAACACAAACACTCACGCACGGTGATTAGTGGTGTCAAAGTTTTGACAGCTTACAAAGGCCGTGAGCCAAACGGCTACTCCAGCCAGGCCGCGCTTGGAAAGGAAGCCAGGACGTAATCGCCGAGCCTGGAGACAGCCTGTCTTCACACTAACGCTGTTTACTCCTGAGGGAGCCATTCGTCCGTCGCCTCATCGTTGTCGGAAGCCGGCGGAACGGCGAGTACAGCAGTGGCGTATGGAAGGTCGATGGCTCACTTCCTCTGTGCTCGCTTTATGCCCATAATGAGACGTTCCCTATTCACGAAAGGCATATTTGCTTCTATGCTGTCTTTTGTCGGATCATCAACAATAATATCGCTTTCACCTACACGCTCTTATATACTGTTTTACCGCTAATTGAAGCTTGGGGTTCAACTCAACTACAAAAGCTATTCATTTTTAACACGGAGTCATACCCAATAATTTTGTCAGTATTTAACAGTTCTTGTCCGGTAACACTGATACCACGATCAGTATCTCTGTCCAGTATCGGTACTCATATACACAGTGATGTCATGTCACCAGCCTGATATATATCAGCAGCCTGCGTGTCCAGATGCTTTAAGGACACACATGACAATTTTAGGTGAATGCAATTTATATTCTGAACAAGCTATACACACCTTGGGCCGCTGCCCCACGAGTTGAAAAATCGCTGAACAGAAAACACAAAGTTTTCCAAATCCCGTTGATTGCTCTGCATGCACACTAGTATGTTGGTAACCTTAATAAAATATATTTCTATAAAAATAACAACAGGTATCTGGGGTGTTTTTAGAAAGAGGTGCTGAATTGAGAAATGCCATTTAATTGAATCAGGCCATGTAGTACTCTAACCCTTGCATCAGAAAAGATTGATTGCGTAACATAATCATACATCTGCATGTTAGATGTGCACAAAGACTAAATTAAAAAGTTCCGTGCTAATTAAGGGCAACAGAAAGCAGAGACAAATGACAGCGTCTGTTCCTAATCACTGGAGATTGATGTTGCTCGGCAACAACCTATGCATCATCCGCAACAAGCAAAGATTAGTTTCTTCTTGTTTATTGGTGGTTTTTTTTCTTTTTTGACAGATTCTCTCCAACGGATATGGATGACTTCCAATTTTGAAGGCAGGAACGCAACGAAAGCTCTGATATTTGAATCAAGACACAAGCCAAATGGAAACAACAAGGGGAAATGCACAGTGCTTACGAGACCAGAGAGGTTATCGCTCTCAGATAGCTCGTTTAATACTCCTGACAACACATTACGAGCTAATTAAAATGTTGCAGCAGTTAGGAGTTTGACTTCCAGTGATGAGGAAAAGTTGGAAATGTTAACGACAGCAGGGTTTCGGTATCAGCAGAATCTTAAACGGAGGCAGATTTTAACTTCGGCGTAAACTCGAAGGTTATTCACTTGCTGTCTGGACAGACATTTGCTTTACAGGGAGTCTCCAATAATACCACCGATAATGTTGCTATGTTTGTTGCTATTCGTTTGAAAAATAGTCGATAGAGAAGTTAGTGAAGTTGCTACATATTGGAACCAAGTCTCTAAATAGGCCAAAAATAAAGATTCTGTGTTAGAACTAAAAGATGTCGATCATCCAAAATGTACTCAACATTTGAATGAGGCATGAAAGCGTCACAAGTGCATGTTAACCGTTGATGTATCCTTTGAGCATGTTGATGGAAGAAGGTCCAGACATTTTATTAAGACAACTTTTTTTTTTTTTTATATAAACAGCACAATATGTAAACATGGTTTGGTCCAATGCTAAAAAAATAATAATTGGACATCAATAAAACACCATTTCTTTCCAAATCACTCGGGATTTTCTTATTACGTCAACACACGCACACACACATTGTCACTCTCAGCCATGAAGATGCGATAGAGATCTCAGGTCTATAAATACAGATTAAGCGGTATGGCACCTGAATCAACAGGAAGACTACCCGCCCAGTGCTCGAATCAAGAGGTTTGCAAACACCTCGTTGGGAATGAGTTTGTTCCCAATGTCCCACGAGGACTGTTTTCCTAAGCTTCTCAACAAAAAGTCATAGAACTAGATTTAGCACAGAAGTGACTTATATTAGGGCGGTGACTTGGGAAAAACTTGAGCTTGTCTCGGACTGGACTTCCAAGAGTCTTGGTCCCGTCTTGGTCTCGTGAGTTCTAGCCTTGGGAAAGTCTCGGACATGGATAGTGTGACCTTGAGCATAACACTACTGTTATAGGCAGACGAGACCTCCAATTCTTTCATAAAAAGAGAACTTTTGTAGAGTTTCGGATGTAATATTTATTGGGCAAAGTCCACAACCTCAAAAGATTGGGGCGAAGCATATCAAAAAAATCACGATACGGTACATTAGCGTCGAGATCATATTTTGTGACTAATCTGCCGGGTTCAATTAAAGCGCTTATGCTCCCCCGCATAGCATTATCCTCATTAATTCACGTCCCGAGTGAATGATTGAGTGAAATTAAGATAAGACTCAGCCATAACGACAAATGAGCTTGCAGTCTGAGTACTTTAGGTCAGTGGCTGGTCAAGACGACCAATGACATTGCACCCTCACAGATCCATCCAAATGTCGGTACTTCCTGCGAGAGCCACTGGCCCTGCCCGTGGGCACAAACGGTCGCGAGATAACGGCGTACATAATGCCAGGTCTTATCAGTGCAGACAGCAGGCATGTTGACATGGGCACAAGTGGTCGCCATGCTGACGAGGCATTTATCTCAACGATGACTAATGAGCCGTTCAGAGCAAACTGCGGAATAAGAGCACTGGGCCAGACATCACAATATGGACGAATGTTAGTATTATTTTCAATAGTCCATGTCGTGATTGACAATTAAGAGATCTGAAGTTTGTTTTGTAGGCGGAAACGAAGCAGAGGAGCAACTAGTCAGGTATCACAAGTAATTCCCAACAATAAAAATGAAGCATTTGCAGCTACACTGCAGTTACAAAATAAGCCAAAAGTCAGTCTTCTCTTACTTTTTGATGCCCTTGTGGCACTATGCTGCTTCACAGAGGTCAGTCTTGGTACTACGACAGATGTCAAGTTCTGGGTAAGAGTCTACAATTGTTTGTGTACATTTGTAGACGAAACTGAAATTGGAATTTTAATCATTTTGTAGGACCACAAAAAAATAAAGCAATGTTTGATATGTTCTGTATTATTATGCATGTGATGACTTTTGTTAATTGTTCTTAATGTAATGGTGTCAACAATGGTTGCAGTTGTATATTTCTGGCCAGTCAAGACTTAAAAGTATACATGAGGGATAAAGGAGATTGGCACTGGAGCCTTCTTTGCAGTGCATGGGGAGTTGAAAGAGAGGAAAAGCAAGGCAGGCAGAAATGGATTGTTATTTGGGAGGGGCATAACACTGAAGGAGATTGAAATCGGTCTGGGCTAGCGACAAGTGGTCGCGTCTGTCTCCCTGCCACCCAGTCTGACGGCCGCCCGGGGCTGGCTCACGCCGCATTAAAACACAGGAAGTGGCCTGTTTTGACTCGCCACGCCACTTTTTCGCATGACATCGGCCTCCTTTCGCCTGAGAAAACCCTCTCACGTCATCATCGCTTTCCACTTTGGAATACTTAACAGCTTCATCTCTGTTAAATTATAATCAGCAAAAAGGGAATTCTCTAGTTCCCATCTGCTATCTCTGGTTGTACTGTATGATCTATTTCGCTTTTAAAACTGTTTTAACCACCCCTCCCCATTTCTCCAGGCACTGGGTAATCCTGCTTTTGTACTTTTCTCCCAGCTTGTGGAGAGAAGCTCCAGGGTGGGCACAACTCACAGTAGGAGGTCCACTAGCTCCAAAAGTAACGTACAGTAGCACTATTTCCTGTCTGACAAAATGCTTCCAAGTACGTCATAAATCATATTTCAGAATCAATACCTCAGTTAGGCGCACAGACAACTATGTAAATTTACACTTGAATGCATTGATCAGAGCTGCGCGTTATTAGAATAGAACATCGAGTAGCTTGTGTGGAATTGTTGAATCGCGTATTGAAGCGGTCGATACCAAATTTGCCGCTTTATTTGGCTGCAAACCCAATCTGACTTGTTATTATTGTAGCCTACGTAAAATTGGAAAAATAAAAGCACAAACTGTTTAAACAAAGTAGTGAGAATAGAAAGGAAAAATCTCACTTGACATGTTTATTTGTTTTAACTAAGAATAACAAAAAGTAAGATTATGGGAAATAAATTATAAATAACACCACTGGAAGATTTGTGTTTCATTAATCCGTTGATAATCGGAATTGAATGGAGAAAATTCCAATGATTTGAAATGATTTCACTTACGTTGTCTGAGGCACATGCAGGAAAAAACACAATGAATGATGCTGTCACTTAGAATTCGGGAACATCAATACTAGACAATAGAACATGAAAAGGAGGGGAAAAAAACTAGCAAAAAAAATAATATGTGGGGTGTTCAGGAACAAATGGTAATAGAACAACAACTTTTATAAAGAGTATGATGACAATATTTCCTAACGGAACCATCATGTCTTGCACGCAACTCCCATGTTCATTATTTACTATTAACTGGTGTCCATCAACATTCTTATTTCATATATCAGGCAATATATCATTAAAAGTCACTACAGCAGGTTCTTCTTTAGCCCCCAATGTCAGTTCATACCAAAAGCTGCAACCACGTTGATTGCAATGGGCTCATGGATAATATTGATTGGATTTTGCAGGTTTGTAGTTTTAATATCTTGCACATAGATAATATTTACAGTGTATTTTGATGAAGGTATGATCAAGTGGCTCACCTGAGACAACCACAGCAAGGCAGAGAAGAAAAGAGAGCAACTCCATATTGGACTTCAGTTGACCTTTCAAGGGATGCGGATGGAGAATTTCAGGAGCCTCCTGGAGGTGCATGCGTCTGTTAATAGAACTTTCAGGGCCTGGGAAAGATGAGGGTGAATGTGGATTTTGAAGGGCAAAGTAAAAGCAATGGGATTTATTTACCAACAAGAGCATCCCGCCTTCCCTAAACAAAATATTTTTATTATAAAGAGAGGACATAACACACTCGATGCACACAAAAAGAGAGAAAGCACAGGATTTTACAAAAATCACCTGACATCTTCACCCCGGCTTCCTTGATGCATAATCGGTTATCGTCTGGGCTCTGTACAGGGACTGTTTCAGGAAGCGCTTATACAGCAAAGCTTTTTGCTTTAAATAAAATCACAATGCGGGATCAGATAAGGAGCAGGAGGCTGACTCCTGTTATGTGAATCACATTGGGGGGGGTTGGCTGGGGTCTGTAATTTGTTCAATTTATGAACCGACAACCCAAAAAATAATGGCAAAAGTGGGATTCAGGGGATGAAGTGAAAGTTGCAAAATCCTTGATAGAAGTTGGAATGTTAGCGACAACCAGAAGGTTAATTTTTATTAAAACTTTGCGTTAATATCAGATCAATATAATTTGAAATAACTTTATAAATTTAGCAAAGGGTGCATGGAAATCCTCGGATTAAAACTCAAACAAGTAAAATGTTGCGAAAGTGGCGTTACAGTTGGTCTGTTTGCAGCAACGCGCTCCAATACGGCTAATGTTTACAAATATGAAAAACAGTGAAAATGGCCTATTCATAAAGTTAACAAACGTAAAACACTGGCGACAAAACATACCTTTTCAAAGCGGCACGCGGTGACTTCGAGAAGCTGGAGGGATTTTAGTCCACGCTTGGATGATGCGGCTTTCCTCAGCGGTGTGAGCGAGTCAGACTTGTCCAAAAGTTTGGCCACTCGTCTGGGCGGCGCACTTACACATTGCTACGCCCCCCACCGAGGCAGCCTAATGTAAACTCAAATGCTCCACTCAAGTACGGGAAAAAGTTAATATTACAAAAACATTTTCTTCAATCAAATCTTGGACTGTTACTTTTTTAATTTGACAGCTAAATACAGCTTTTAACTTCAAAAATACAATGACAATAAGGTATCAAATCCAGGTCCAGAAAGTAAAAACCCTACCAGTTTGGCTTAAGCCACAGGTGCTTCTAATCAACCAACAGGTAATCTTCTAGTGACTAGTCAATCAACAGGTAAACTCACGGGACATGTTTACCTGCAGGCTTGGATAATGAGAATCACCTTTGGCCGAAAATAAACTGTGTCAGGGTTTTTAATAATCTGGATTTCAAGTCAAGTCAAGTCATGTTTATTTATATAGCCCTAAATCACAAGCAGTATCAAAGGGCTTCACATATACAAAACAAATTGACAATTATTCTCAAAGCATCCCCTGATCTAAAGCTCCTGATCTTGATACCTCATATTAAATGTCAAGCTTTAATTGTACACTAATGTTAAACCAAATTAAACATTCAAAGCATTATCAAATGAAGTTTTTTATTCTCATTTTCATGTTTTGTAGTTCTCGAGATGATGCTTTTACCATTTTCAGTGGCGCGTTAACACAGAAGCCAGAGGTCAGCTATCTTGCGCTGCCACCCTATCGATCAATCTTACCGATCAAATGTGCATGTTACGCTTCTCACAGTTTTATTGATACAAACAAATGCCATACACTGTAGCATTTTTGCCATAGTGACACAAAATCATAAATGTCCTTTTGTCATCATGACAATATATACATAAGTTAACGCCACCATTATTGCCAAGCTAAGATTGGTACTTTATAGCAATAGAAATAGACTATTCTTTTATTATCATCACTATTAGCCTACGGTGTTAACTTTACCCTGAGTAGGCTTAGGAGTTATCTTAAGTTTTTCTTACCAAGCTTTCTTGTGTGTTTTTGTAAATGGATTTAGTGTGTGCATGGGGAGTGAGTCATTCTGTTCAGTCCAGAAAGGATGTTGTGACTACTTAATAGTCTATCACTCCCCCTCGCCAGTCTGTATTTGTTAAATTATAAATGCCATTGTAATGGAAATGTACCAGTACAGACTGCTAAGTGTGATCAGATAATAATGTCTTGGTGAAGCAGCATGTGGTTCATTGTTTTGAGGTCATTCTCGTACACTCTGTTCCAAGAAACCACAAAGAATTGTATGTTTGTTATCATGACGTGACTCCAAAAGAGTGTGTAGACTGCAATAACGTGGTATCCGCTTTAATTATGGTGGAAATCAGCATTGACTGGACTTTTGCTTGTGTGCACATTGCTAAGAGTGCTTCCAGTCTATCCCACCCCACCACGCAGCCCACCCTAATATTTCAATAACAGGAAGCAATTGGCCGTCATCTTTCATCGCGGCTTGACGTCGGTTCCCGCACGGTGCCTCCAGGTCTCTGCGGTGCCAGCCGACCCGCCACCACCCCATTGAGGGTGAGGGGCTGGGGGTGGCGAGTGTGAGTATGAGCCAGGTGACTGGTTTCCTTATAGGCCCTTGGAGGGAACATCTGACGCATGCTAGGTTTGACTGCACATTCTAACGATAGCCAATACAAAATGTCTGTCTTTATGTAGGCAATGAAATAGCACTAATATTTAAAAATAGAAAGAAAGACATCCCAGCATTGATTCTAACGCGTCTAATCAGTGACCCTTAGACTCCTTCAGCCACCAAAAGGCACATTTTGTGGTACCAGGTAATGCATAATAAATGCAAACGGCAAAATGTATTTATTATTTAATAATCCATGTGACTCTTCATGCTATGTTTTAAAATAACAATTTAATCATGTTTGTGCTATTTTGTTAAAATTATGTTCTCTCTGAAGGTGAGGAAAAAGTCTTCAGATTATCTATGAATATTATACTTGAAAAATAAATTACATTCTCAGTTTGTATTTATTGATTCTATTTTAAAAATCAAGTCCTCTTTTTTCAAGAGGGAAAGACGTATCATTTTGCAAAACTATTATCTATTAACAAATATTTTGAAAATAAAATAAATACAATTCATTCCATGGTATATTTTAATATAAAAATATTTAACATGTATAAGATGAAAATATTTATTTCATTTAACTACGTGTGCTTTTTGCCTATGGGAGACAAATATGTACTTGTTTTAACCATTACTGTAAAATAATCTCTCAATTGTCATTTCCTGTAATGCCACAAGAGGGCGTTAAAGCATAGATGAGGATGAAATGGTGTAATGTATTTCCACAAGGATGTTAGTTGGTCTCCATTTTACAGTTTAATTTGCATGTCCGGAATGCACCCAGTGTGTCATCCACGTGCTACTCTTCCTGCCCTATTGTCTTTTACAGCTGCGTACGTGATTTATCGCATGGCCTGGATGGTCGCCTTTTGTCCACTGGCATTTTTCAATGAATTTATTTACTGTCGGCATTCCAGGCATGACTTCTTTTCAAAGTGCTTAGCGACGCCTTTTCTTGTCGGGAGTTTCCGACAAAAATGCATCCTGTGCCCCCCCCCCCACACACACACACACACACACACTTCTTCCCCATCATCTTGAGCCTCCTTGGAGGATAGTCCGGATACCTGGTGGAAATGTGCCTGTGTTATGAAGTGTTGACTTGATGGCAAAGCAACGAACACAAACTGTGATGTCCGTCATCCTGTTGTGTCTGATATTTCTAAAGAGGAGTACTTCCTCTTTCCCCTGAGTCACGTGAATCTTATTTTCAAAATGTCCAAGAAGTCATTGTTTTAATGGCTGCTTTAAATATTAAGCTACACCGTCATCAAACACTTTACATGTTGAAGATTTTATTAGACTTTTGCATTTTTATATACATGACGGCTTATTGTTGATGGCAACCTGCTCGTGTGAATGTGCTTTTGAGAAGTAGGGAAGAAGACTTGAAGTGAGCGTTTAAAGGACTGCAAAAAAGATGTCAAGAAATGACGTAAAAGGCGGCAAGTGGCTTTGTTAATCCTGATATATGAAGATTATTAAATATGAGTACTTTTGTTTCTTATTGTAGCTTTGGAGGCACATGAGAGGAAATGTGTGAGGTTCTTACCTCCGCCAAGGAAGTTTTTGTTGTTTGTGAGGAGAACTGCTTGGTCTCTTGAGGGTTCGAATCATATTTTGTTAAAAATCTATATCAACTTTTGACATAATGGTCAATTTCTTTGGAAATTGTTAATATACTTGGGGCTGTTGGGAGAAAACGTTTGGATGGCCCTAATTTAGTCTCTTCAATTTTTGGAATGTGGGAGGAAGCCAAAGAGACAAGAAAAAAAACAAGAAACACAAACAGGTAGAGAACCTTCAAACTAAACAAGGAGGATGGCGCTAAGATTCAAACCCCAAACCTCAGATTGTTGGCAACCTTAACAGTCTGATGACATATTGTCCGAATTAGTACTGTTGGCTCTTGGCGGAGTTAACTGTAAACTCAAAGCAACAAACAAACAAGAGTGGATTTTTCTTTTCTTTTTTTTTTTTTTAAACTACAGTGAATCAACAGCTTTGGCGACCTGGCTGAAGACCTCCTCCACTGGAAGTTCAGAGTCCACCTAGGCAGGGCGAGATGATGATGTCATCAAATAGCTATAATGAGATCTGTACATTGACTTTGAATTGAATTGAATTTATTGCGGCCATGCTAATTACTCAAATCACCACTAGCGGGCAGTATAACTTATAATCAGAGAATTCATGATCATGAGTATCCTTCCATGCTTTGTTTTTGCTGCACTCTTTGTGTTCCAATATCAACTATTTACAGTAAACCTTTGATGATGGGTGTATGGCGTTTCGCATTATTATTATTTTTTTTTAGAATAACGCTAGCAAACAGTAGTAAGATGTTTTGTGGTTGGTACTATTAAAATAATCATTAGTTACAGCTATAGTTGGGGGCAATCATAAGTCACCAGTGCAGTAATGCGGATGTTGCTCACCTTCTTGACGATGCCGCGCTTCTCATAGAAGGCGATGACGGGCTCGGTGGCCTTGTAGTAGAGGTCCAGTCGCTTCTTGATGGTCTCCTCGTTGTCGTCCGAGCGGCCGCTTGTCTCACCGCGCTTCAGAAGTCTCTTCACCATGGTCTCGGACTTGGCGTCCACGTACAGCAGCAGGCACGGTTTGCCAATCTGGGGGCGCAGAGACGAGGTTTGTATGTTGCTGTTTGGCTATTTTAAATCAGCAACAAGTCTCGACTTTTTACCTTCTTCTCAAACTCCTCGCCCTGCTTCAGCTCGCGGGGGTAGCCATCAATGAGGAAGCCTTTGGACACGCTGGCCTTGGCGATCATGGCGTCCTTAATCATGTCCAGCACTGTGTCCTGAACACATAACAGCACGCTCAAGTTATACAATTCATGCACGATTTCACCTAAGGTAACCATATTTAGCTTTTTGATTTTGTTAAAAAAAACAAGAGTTGCATGGTCGATGAGTTCGACATGTGCTCCTCTCACCAGTGGCACCAGCTCTCCCCTCTGCATGATGGTTTGAAGCTGCTTGCCCCTCTCAGAACCCGAGTCCACCTCGGCGCGGAGCAGGTCCCCGGACGACAAGTGGGTGAAGCCGTATTTTTTCACCATCATTGCACACTGGGTGCCCTTGCCGGACCCGGGCCCACCTACAAATCACAGCGTGTTTAAATGTGCCTTTGCAAGTGAGCAAAAATTCACACTTGTGTATTATACTCACCAACCACAAAGATAATTTTAGCGTCTTTGAGCTTGTCTGGAAATAGAAAAAAAGGCCATTATTTAAAAAAAGACTAGTTGTGATTCCCTTATTTTTCTAATGTGATTTTTTTTAAACTTTTTTTTGTATAAATTCACTCGTGGCTCCATTATTTTTCAAAAATTATTACAAAATAATAATGAATGAAAAAAGGCAGTTAGGTAAGGTTTCGTGAGTGCAGTCAGTTTTAGATTAAATAAATATTAAACAAAATACAATAAACAAAAATACTCATTGATGCCAATAAGATACATTTCAAGTTAAAATAAAATAGAAATAAAGTAACAGATGTTTTTTATCAGTGCATGTAACGAAACGGCTGTTACAGACCATGTTGACAGAAAATGTCTTGCATAGAGCTGCATAGATTCCCCATGTCTGCCACACTTCTTACATTTGGGTTGGCTTGGTTACCATGTCAACGAGCGATCCAAATATAGAAATAAACAGCTAATAAATATTATTAATAAATCTATTAATATGATATTCCCAACGCACATAAATTGGGGTAGATTTTAGCTGTTTTTTTCTCAGTTTAGCTTTGAATATCTATAATAAAAATGTGAGCTTGTCCGATGATCGCTCGCCGTATTCTCCAAAATGTCCACAAGATGGCAGTAGATGTCAAGAAAAGAAGCAAGGCAAACTAGTGCTTTCCACCCAACTTCATATAAAAATACGAATAACACTTCCGCACGTCTTAAACAATGACGTCAGAATAATGTTGTCATCTTAGTGTCACGTTTAGGGCGTCATTTACCTGCCATTGTGTTGCGTTCGGTGTCAGCTCACTTTCCACTGAAATAAAGAAGAACATCTTGGTGACGTCAACGAAGGAAATACACATGACTGGAAATAGTGCGCACTTGTAAAATTTTAAGCTGCGTGCTGTGACGTCTTGCCATTTCAAGCCCTAAATTGCATAAATGAAACAAAAACAATGGCAGTGTCTTACATTTGGACATGAACTCTTGCGCATTCATCAAACCATTGCCCATTGTTTTCCACCCAGAAGGAATGAGGAAGGAGGAGGGCCAAGTCCAATCCTGCCCAACAAGCATGTTTTTTTTTTTTTTTTAAATGCGCGTTTATTATCCATTTTCATTGCTGCTTATCCTGTCAGCAGTGTTGTCTTTTATTTTTATTCAAATTAAATATAAACAGGTTTTTACTCCTTCCTGTATATTTATTATATTATATTATACTATATATTTATTATACTATTATTTTTAGAAAACCTGATCTATCTCCAAAACACAAACAATTCCTTCAGTCAGGTTTGTCATTGCAAATAAAGGACGAAGCAAATATGAAAGGGCTCACGGTCTCGAGTCAAAAAATGATCATATGAGAAATATGACCACTGCAAAACTCAGACGATGAATTACAAAGGTTAGCGCTAGCTATACTCGTCACTCGTCTAAGGTGTCAATTTTTATGCCAGTTCCCGTTGACCCTGTGGCACCAGTAAAGGTCACTCGGAGGCCTGCATCCGAGTCAGCACCTTGCCTTTTTGGGACCGGGACATTTCATCTCATGCTTACGGCAATTCAATTCCATACGTATTAAATCAGTTGATTTACTGTTTGCATTTTAAATGCAACAGGAACCCACCACCTCAATAATGTCCTAAATTTATTTTTTAACCTGCTAAAAAAAGAGCCCGTCGCAGCTGTTGTGAAGGGATCGTGTGTCAGGCGAGCGAGGCGTTCATTGACTCCCAAGGCGTGTAAAAGGCAAGTGGCGCATTCCACCTTTGGTTGCTGTGGAGAGGCACTCGCTCTTGTGATTCAATGAGGTCCAAGCGCTTGCTGGCCCTTTAAGGCAAGCAGACAGTCGATGTAGAAGACCCTTTGACGTCAGAGCAGTGGGCGATATTTACTGGTGGAGCTCATGTCAGTGCATGCAGCCTGACTTCCACAAAACCCATTCGAGTTAATCGATAGGCTGCTGCGAAATTGCCATTACGGACATGTTTCAACTATACTGCAAAATGGACGCTAATGGACGCAGATGGAAAAATGTTATAGCACAAGAAGGCATGCTCTTCACAGTGCTATTAAGCCACTGCATTGTTGCTTAACATCCCCGGTCGTCTGTGTTATGAAACACAAAAAGTTCACTTCAGTCTTTTCTAGACTTTGTCTTAAATCACATTTGGATTTTTTCCATTTTTTTCTGCCTGTGCCTCTGTGAAGTCAATCATGCATTCTTCTTGCCTCCAAAGTGAACTTTGCCTTCACTTTTGTCCTTCTTGGACCTCATTTTGATTGACAGATGTCCAGGTCTCCCCCCCTCCAACAATCTTCAATTTGGTTCTTGCTGGACTCAATTACAAAAATTGACAGAGGTGGTGACTTTTTCAACTCTAATGAAATCATCTCAAATACTTAATTTTTTTCCCTTCCTGGACCTCATGATGATTGACAGCTGGACTTCCTATCTTTGAAAAAGTCTCGTCTTTTTTTTGTGATAAGTTGGTACTCCATAGGTCTCCTCCTCCCGCCTAGGCTTACTTTCTGAGTTGCTGTGAAGTCCATACTGCCTTCTTGCCTGCACTGCCACCATGACATAAATTTTAAGTCAACTCTGCTGTTACTTGGGGCCTTCATATAATTCCCCAGTAGGGCAAGAGGCCTAACACTTTGGAAGTCACTAGTTGAACATGCCTTCACTTGTCTTGAGCAACACAACACCCTTCATCCATTTTTCTTTTTTTTTTTTTTTTAAAGATGGCATGAACCTTGCCATCATTCTATTGCCTGACATTAGGATGAACCCTGCCTTCACTTTGGTCCTACCTTTTCCTCCTCCCTGATAGAAATTTGTGGACCTAAGCCACAAAGAGAAGTTGAAATCAAACCACCAAGCCTTTTTTTGTCCTCCCACTATACCTTCTCGACGCATCATCAACCCCATTTCTCCTATCTGCACTACCTCTGTGCTGGAACTTGAAATCAAGTGCGAGTTCATCAACCTCTGCCTTCTTGTTCATCTTGCATCTTCTCCATGCCAAAGATGCCAACCAGGCTACATCTCCTCAGTGTGACTTTCAAATGAAACCAACCCTCCCCTTCCCATTTGACAAAGATGACGTCACCCCACTGCCTTCTCGTTCTCCTTCATTTGCATCCTTGGTACTAACCTGTCCTATGTCTTCTGTCTCCTGATCTCCCGGTACGAGGGGCTGGCCGCTGACCCTGTGGATCTCCCCAGCAGTGAGTGGGCGAGCAAACGTGCACAGTTCCTGCTGAACGGCAGCCCTCCCTCCCCCACGTAACGCCTTTTTATAGCACGGCTGAGCTTGCGCTGTCTGCCTGCGCTGCATTCTGGGTAAGAGGGCAGCGGAGGAGATAAGGAGGGGAGGGGGAGTACGAGTGGTCGGAGGAGGCAGGGGTGAAATTACAGAGAAGGCTGAGACCTGGAAAAGATGGCAGTTGTACAAATATTTTTTTTCCCTGTATTATTTCCTCTTCTGTATAAATACAGACTGGAAACATGGGACAACACCTAATTTATGTAGAGCCTATTTAAAAAAAAAAAGTAATTGTTCCACTTTGTTATTCTGTTGTTTTTCAAGACAAATAGCTCTACTGTACTTCATAAGAAATAGTAACAGTATCATTTTATTTATTTTACAATACTGATCAATCTAAAGTGTTGAAAATGGCTTGCTCTCTTTGACAATGCATTGTTTAAACAAATGACACGATGCCTACTGATATGCCTTTGAGTATTGTTATATTGTCTGTTTACATGTGTTGCTGCCCCGTCTGTGTTCAAATGTAAATAGCACTGAACTCAATTCAATTTCTGATTGCGGGACACCATGTGACTGGTACTGTGCACAGTTGCTGTTAGAAAAATGTATATATATGTTATCATGCGTTCTCTAATCAATGCTTTACCGCAATATTACTGCAATACATGCTTGCTGCTAGGCCTTGTTGTTTCTATGTTGTACCACAGAAGAGAGGTTACGGCTGGGTCAGACAGGATGCGGCTGACAACTCAGCAAGAAGAAGACATCTACTGAAACAATTGAAACAAAGACAATTCCGAGAAACAACACGCCTCACCGCAGCCTCACGCACTCTTTGGAACGACAAGCAAACATCACGTTTCCTGTTCTTATTGTAGAGACAAAGAGTGGTTGCTGATCGCTTAAATTGCCATATAAGTATGTAACACCTTGCGCTTTTTAGCTTACGAGGCAAAGCCCACACGCTTTCCCCCTTCCCTTTAGGAGCTTTTGTCTCACACTGTGGGTAGGGCAAATCCAAATAAAAAGAGCAGGAGTGCAAACAGATATTTAGTGTAGTGAGATTGTTGTAAGCTATCTGTTCTGCACTCCTCGCGAGAAAAGAATTAATATTCTGTCTCACTTGTGGTTTGTCTGCTGATACTTTTCTCTTAACACTTATTCAGTCGGCGAATTAAACCTGACAGTTGCACAAATGTCCTTCTGGATTTGTGTAAAAGGTAGATAAATGTTGACGTAGTAATTTTGCAGCTCAGCGTAAAGGGAAGTACATTTATTACTACAGTTTGTATTTGACTAATCTATAAAGAAGTGAATCGCTGCAATGATATTTGGGAGGCTTTTGCTTAGTAGGGAAAAGAATGAGAGAAAAAGTCAAACAGGGTAACCAAAAAAAAAAACATGGGCCTGAATTCAAATCTAGTTTGGGTGACCTGTTCACATTCCAACACAAGGAATGTTTTGTTAAGAGGCCTTTTGTGCTTCGTCTTAACAAACATTGTGAAATGCCACCTATTCAATGCAATGTCTGTAAACTAATACGTGTAATTACAAGCACCGATCAATAAATCTCAAGAACATTTTTATTAAAAGCATGGCAAAATTACTTGTATCCCCCAAACGGAACATAAATAAAAAATATATTTATATACTGTATATATACAAATTATGGCAGTGACAAATGGAAGCGTACCTGGTAAGTTAAATCACAAAAACTGCAGCTCCCAATTTTCTTTCCTCTGCAGAGTTATACTTTGAGGTACAAAAATGAGGTATGAGCCACCTTTGTATATATATGTTAGAAGAGGGGAAAAATAAAGGAAACACCTAGCAGGTCATACGAACAATTTTCGTACCATTAAACTGATCACATTACTCACAGCTTAAAAACGTCTTGAGCTGGCTTGTCTTCACGTCAAGGAGTTTCCTCTGCCGACGTCTCACAGCCCTTTTTTGCGTACTTATCTAACAAAAATGCAGAGTTTCAGCATGGGTCAAGTGCAATATCACTACAGCATTACTGCGGACAGGGGCGCTTAACCAGCAATACTCCCAATACATTGAATTACAGAGGTAAATACAGGGCTTTGACCACATGGGCGCATTGTCATGTACATTAACTGCGATCCGGACGACACATTTCCGAACACTGACCTGTACTTTTTGCTCAGGAATCTCACTTAATTTAATTACAACTATTAAGCATCGCATGCTTTCGAATTTTACTACTGTGTAGGATAAACTACAGTAATAACATCACTGAACATCAGTGACACCAGTCTTATATGAATGCTTAAAGCAGCAATAATTCAAGCATTATTTTTATCATTAGTTTTTGCCTAAAAATCATTAAAACAAGATTTGGCATTTACCTTATAGCACATGTACACATGTGCTAACCACTCATCCGCCATGTTGCCCATTAAATAAATACGGGGGGGGGGGGGGAAAAGAACTTAAGTGATTAAATGTGTTACTAATGTCCATAAATCGGATTTTAGATTCCTGTGCAAAATCATTGAGCGTTAGAATTTAGATGAGTCCTAAACAGTTGGTGTGCTTCTACAAATACAATCTTGAGTCTGGCAACAGAAAATGCTGATTAAGGCATTAGATATGAGTTCACACGTTACGTTATTTAACGTCAAGGTGGTCAAATATTGAAAAAATCCCATGATCGTGCAAAACTGCGCATGTTTCCCCATTATATTTACACATATGAATTAAATGGCACCACCTGTTGCACGGGGGACATTTTTTGCTAGCAAGCGGCTGGCTCGTCTTGACGTGCATTTATTATCGTCTCGGGTTGTTGGGCCGAGAGCCCGCTTTGCCTACATCACTAACTGAGGAAGCCGCCGGGTGGCTCAGGATCGGGCGAATCCTCTCCTGGGCTGTCCTGCTCGTCGTTGGACAGGTGGACACGCTGCTCGTCCATGCGCTTGGCTTGCACCCGCTGGATTAAACTGAAGAAGTCCTCGTCGGGCACGGTGGGCGCATGAGGGCCCGCTTCAGGCGGGGAACATCGCTGGTCGTCGATCCGAGAGGACTGCCATCACACACAAAATGTTAAATATTCAACATTCATTTGCGTATAGTTGCTGTATTGACTTAAAGGTGGGCTTAGTACTTCAATCCATCATGTCCATGTCTAATTAATCTGTCGATTAATCGATGATGGGATTAAAAAAAAAAAAGCATGTTTTAATTTGCATCCCTTTGTTCAAAAATAGGATATACATGAATATAATATTGTCCAAAAATGCAAAATACCGATCTACAGTTAGTGCAGTGTTTACCTGGCACTTGATGAGCATGTTGAAGAAGTCGTCACTGGGTTCCTGCTCCCCCTCCCCCACCAGGTGTCCCAGGTTGTTCTGTGTGATCCTGAGACCCGGAAGGCTCCCCACGTTGACGCGCTGGTCATCCAGGCGGCGACTCTGAGAGCTGGCGATCAAATCAAACAGCTCCTCCGTCTGGGGGGAGGTGGTCACTGCGGGATCTTAAAAGGGAGGGGGGCTTAGTTTCACATTGATTTATCGAGTGAATACCAAGCAACTGACCAATCATGTCGCACAGTGCGTTGCCGTCTTGGCCGTCGCCGTTTTGTGATCCATCGAGGCGGCAGCGCTGATCGTCCATGCGGCTGCTTTGGAACTTGCTGAGCAGGTCGAAAAAGCAGTCCTCATCAGAAGGGTCACGGCCAATGTTCTAGCACACATAACACGCAAGCAAGGTCAGTCATTTTAGGAAAAAACCTAAGCTGCCCATGAGATAACTAAACAGAGTGTCCATTATAATTATGCATAATGAAGCTTGTCCTTTTGAGTAGCATGGGGAAATAATTTGATGGCATCACAAGAGCTCCATTAGTGCAACGTGACTGTCCTCTTTCACAGCTGTTCTACACTTTTATTCCCAGAAGTGTTACAATTAGATAAGCAGAGTCTTCTTTTGGAGTTGGGGGAGAGAAAAAAAAAAATATATCAACCCAGAACAAAACTCAAGACAAAAGTTCTCATGATTCTTCAACAATTCCAAACCCCAGGGCAAAGTTCCTGTGGTGAAGTCGACCATAAGACAGGGAGATGTTGTTCATGATTTATACTTTGAAGTACTTTTTTAGAACTAGGCACATTGAAAATGTGCGGAAAAAAATAACCGGCACGTGTGGACCTTATTTAAACTTCAATACTCTGCAATTCCTACCAGTTCCAGGTAATGCCAGTTATAATGCAGCCAGTACCTCATATGATGTATAAAATAAAAAATTAAAAATACATCATTGATGCAGCTTTGACAGTATCTCGAAAATCGAAGACTGACTTTTCTCCTTAACTCCGTGTCGTTCATAAATTACAGCCACACATCTTAAAAAGGGCAGTGTAAATTGGGATTTACACAAACAGGATCCATCCTGCATCTGATACGAGCTCAGAGGTGGAAATTCACAAGGATCAACTTTGACTCCCAACTTTCTGCTGTTTTTGTAGAAGAGAACCACAGCACAGATTTTAGGACATAGTCAGCGGCCATTGTGGGGACCATCACCTCTGTGCCAATATGGTGCGGGACTGTTTGCTCTTGGTGGCAGCCAGAGATGCTACACAGACACAATTACGAACAAAAAGTTTCAAAAGATCACTGTAGCTAACTTCTCAGGAAACAAGTCGTGGTATTTTTCAGTTTTCGCGCTTTAAATAAAAGTTGAGTTGACTACGCCTCACGGCATAATGTAAAGTAGGTCAGCAGAAGTCCACATTGCCGTCGGCAGCGACAGACACAATTTTGATTCATTTGAATTTACCTTTGAACCACTGCAGCTCGGAAAACGTTACATGGACACATACGCGAGCGTGAAGACAAACTTTGCTCCTGAAAACGTGAATGAAACAACTCACCGGCTGCTGCGCTTCCTCTTCCCAACTCGCCCTCTGTCATTCCTCTCCCCTTACGTCCCCCCCGAGCACCTTACATCCCTCAAAGCCCCTCTCCTCCCCAATTGTGTCCTTCTATTGCAGCCAACTCCGCTTTCAAGCGCATACTCCCTCCCTCCGTCTCTCTCGCCCTCGCTCTCTCTCTTCTGCGAGTCGTTTTTGTGCCATTCAGCCACTGTGGGAAAACAAGTCATTATGGGAAGGCTTGGCGCTGGGGAGGGGGTGGGAAGCGCTTCTGTGATCAAGGTCACATTATCACTGTGCTGGTGGGGGGGGAGGGCGCAGTTATGAGTAGGTTGCATGCCAACGTTGGCAACACTTGGGCAACAATGTCAAGCCACCATTGTTTCCATGCCAACGATCATATAATGAATTAAGCGTAATCAATATTGACAAGAGTTTTTTAGAATGCGATTGCAATTAATTCAGACCCAACTCATTTGCTGCCCTAATGGACTGTCTTGAAGTCCAAGCGGAGAAAGTAAACAAAAGTTAGTTACTAACGTTGCAATACGGTTTATTCCCCCAACACAGAATGAAATGAGGTTCTAATTAGCACGTCAAAAGCCTCTTTAGCGCTGCCTATGAAACCAACATGTTTGTTTTTTTTCCACCCCGTTTGGCACCTCTAAGAAATTCAGCTCAAAGGAAAATAAGATGAGGGGTGAGTTCCTGTCCACGGTGGGCAACCTGTTACATCATGTTGAGCAAGCTCGAGGGAAATTAAAAGAATCCCCAAATTAACCTGGCTAATTGTGTCTCATATAATGAAAGGACACGTAGGACATGGAGTAAAAGTATAATTGAAAGACAAGCGTAACAGTGATGCAAATGTAATCTCCCGAGCACAGGTGTCAAACTCAAGGCCCGGGGGCCGGAAACGGCCCGCCACATCATTTTATGTGGCCCGCGAAGACAAATTGTGCATCGACTTCATGTGTCAATACTAAAATTACAAATTGTCTTCATTTTTAAAAGCTACAGACATTGCTAGCAATTTTTAATTACCATGCATCTTTTTAAAATATTTGAACAATTTTTACTCGTGTCTGATTTCAAAGCTCATTTAGTTTGTTGTGTAGCCTATACTGTATATAATATTTGCGTTGACAGTCATAACGGCCCTCCGACGGAAACTACGAGTACAATGCGGCCCGTGAAAAAAAAAAAGAGTTTGACACCCCTGTTGCTTATTATCTTAAAATCTAGACATCAGAACTTGTAGTCTTGTCTACTCACTGGAACGGGAGGCGAGACTTGCAGATTGATGTCGTCAGCATCGACGGGAGAGTCCAACCAGGGTCTTTCGTCTGACGAACGGCTATCGGGATAGCCTTTCCTTTTCGCCGATTGACTCGTAGACCTTCTGGGTAAGCTTTCGGTCTCGTGGCCCTCACCGTCCTACGAAAAATGAGTCGTTAAGAGATAGTCAAACGCAAAGAGGGACAACTTGCGACAGCTTGTTTACCTTATAAGAAGATAACTTCCACAGCTCCACACTGTCCATGCTGTCCCTCTTAGTGAATTTGGGCCTCGCTCCTTGAGGGAAGCGTAACAAGGACATCATGAGACAACACGAAGCTTGTTGCCGGTGGCCACGTTGTGGTCACAGCGGCGTTGACGCAAATGAATAAGAGTCTGTCTGACTGTTCGGATGCCGTGGAGAAAATGGACGACCTTAATGTTGAGTTGTCAGCCGACAGACACACCGCATTTTAACACGGCTGTGTGTGCATGTGACCCAAAAAGACATACAAGTCACGAGAATTTCCCCCAAAATGTGTTTAGTATTCTTGTGTGAACTACTGTGACTAAAGCAATGATACTAACTCAGTTGATTACCGTAATTTTCGGACTATAAGTCGCACCGGAGTATAAGTCGCACCAGCCATAAAATGCCCAAAAAAGTGAAAAAAAACATATATATGTACCGTAATTTTCGGACTATAAGTCGCACCGGAGTATAAGTCGCACCAGCCATAAAATGCCCAAAAAAGTGAAAAAAAACATATATATGTATATAAGTCGCTCCTGAGTATAAGTCGCCCCCCCACCCAAACTATGAAAAACACCGCGACTTATAGTCCGAAAATTACGGTATATAAGTCGCTCCTGAGTATAAGTCGCCCCCCCCACCCAAACTATGAAAAAAACCGCGACTTATAGTCCGAAAATTACGGTACTTAGATATTTAAGTATAACATATCAATTTATTTATATATCTTTATTTATACCCAATATTAGCCAAAAGAATCAGATAAGAGGCTAACGGAAGCAAAACCAACTCAAGTTGTGTGTCACCTTGCATCTCAAACTCTGAACTGGAAGGTGAAAGGTCGCCGTCACTAACACCCAGCGCCTCCATTAGCTGCTCCACATTCAACCTGGCTGTCAGCTCGCCGTTCCTGTCCCCAATCTGCCGGAGGTAGAAAATTCATACCTGCATTAAAATGTGTTTGCGTTCATGGTAAAAAAAAAAACAAAAAAACCTCACTTCTTTGGAGATCTCCAGATGTTTGCGGGCATAGTGGAGCGCTTGTTTGTGATTGGCTAAAGACACGTAGGCGTTCCCCAGACTCCAGCAGGCTCGGCCTTCACCAACCCTGATGGAACACGGGCGGTTCTTTTGAACTTCCGTAATTGGCTTTGTGTAAATGTCCTTGCTTTACCTGTCGGTGAGATCCTGAGCAATATACAGGTGCTTGAGGTGATACTCTATGGCTCTGTCATACTGCTGCAAAAGTGTGTAGGTGTTTCCAAGGCTGTAACAGGCCTGGGCCTCCATCACTTGGTCTCTAAGCTGGCGTGACAGCTGAAGAGTTTTCCTTCAAGATCCACAAAAAAGGCATTTTGTGTAAGCTTACATGACGCAAACAAATTGAGGGGACTGCTGCACTATATTGCTCAGCTTGTTTTACTTCCTCCGGCCACCACTAGATGTCAGGCTTCCTTTTCCCTCACCTGTAGTAATCTGTGGCCGTGTTGAACTGGCCCAGGAATATCAGAGCGTTGCCCAAGTTGCTGTAGGCTCGTCGCTCTGCCGCTTTGTCGCCAAA
Organism: Syngnathus acus; assembly: GCF_901709675.1. Taxonomy (NCBI): domain Eukaryota; kingdom Metazoa; phylum Chordata; class Actinopteri; order Syngnathiformes; family Syngnathidae; genus Syngnathus; species Syngnathus acus. Next base: position 5,385,467 of record NC_051097.1, read on the forward strand.
TTCTTTCGCTATGGATAATCTCTATGGGTGACAAGATGCAATCTTGAGTTGAATAACAGAAAATGTTTTGTTCTTTTATCCAGAGATGGCCACACAATTCTGTCATAACCAAGCTTGAGCTGCCTTTGCCTTTTACTGTCTGATGTGACACAAAACAGGTTTTTTTTATTTATTTTTTTCAACTGAGCGGTGACATGAAAAGGAAATAAGATATGCTGGCTTGTGTAAAAGTATGAAAAGATGCTTTCTACAAAGACACTCTCGCATCTCTATTCCAGCTCTGATGCTTTCTTCAAACACAGAACATTTCTGGGTCGACTGTCTTCCCACTACTTCCGTTCCTGTAAAACTGTGCTAATTATCTCCATCGCAGAGTTTGTGCCAAGTACACATTTTGCTCCGGGAGAGATAATGAAGATGCTTAGAATGTCTGACCTGCCTGTGGAACTTGATGGCTTCAACAAAGTTTCCCAAAAGGTAATGTGTGTTGCCCAGGTTGCCGTACGCTCTGCCCTGAGCAGCTCGATCACCAACTTCTTTCACCAGACACAAGTTCATCCTGACAAAACAGTACACAATTTACTGCCCACTGATGGCTTGACAGGAATATCGAGTCCGATGAAGGCGTTTGTGTGTTTTGAATACAAACTCGTAAAAGCTGGTCGCCCGTTGTAGCGTGTCTCTGACGTCAGCGGGAAGATCTCCGGGCTCTTGGGTGCAGCCCCACAACTGCTGCTTGCCTTTGGCATGGAACACGTTGCCGATGTTGTAAAGCGCCCGGGCCTCACCCACCTAAAGCGCAATTAAGTCAAAAAAAGCTGTAGTTGATATCCAGAGAAGCGTTTCAGACCTTGTCGCCTTGTTCTTGAGAAATATCCAAATGTCTCTGGCAGCAGACGGCAGCTTCGTCAAAGCGGCACAGCACTTTCAGAGTGTTGCCAAGGTTACCGCTGGCTTTTCCTTCTCCGATTCGATCTCCAATTGTCCTAGGAGAGCAACATGTGTGCGTGTTAATACAGCAATTCTCTATAAAATAAAATGGCCCTGGTTTAAAGAGTAAAGTGTGGCGCTTAAAGACTTGATTTAATTACGAGAGGCACTAAAGTGCCTTTTAATGAGCAGCTTCACCAGGACTAGCTCCCGATGGGACTGGCAGTTCTGCAAAGTAACGAGGTAAATCCTGCACCCAGGGGTCTTTAATCACTCCCCTGGTAGCAAAATACCACCTGCATTCACAATGGGATGCCACATTTCTTACTGAGTTCTTCAATGTTTCCGAATTGAAAGTCCACTCACTTTTTTTTTCCCCTCACAGTGTGTAAAACACTACACAACAAATCATCAGCTACATGAATTAAAAAAATAAAATCCTACAGATGACATGATTGTGGTTATGACATTTAATTTACAAAAAAAATGAAACAATTAATGCAATTAAACAATTGCACTAGGAAAACATATTTAGCATTATTTGAAAAATGCCTATTTGGAAAATAAAAATGGGGTTACAAAGAAAATTATTTAAAATATTTAAAAAAAATCAATTATGAGAACTAAAAAAAAAATAAATAAAATAAAAAAAGGGTCATGCGATTTGATTAAAAAATACAATTTCTCACCTGGCCAGCGTGAGGTCATGCTTGTGGTACTCCAAGGCTTTCCCATACTCCTTCAGGTAGAAGTAGGCGTTGCCCAGTTGGCTGTAGATGGCGCTGAGGGTCTTGAGGTCCTCCGTGCCAACCTGCACGGCCGCCTCGAAGAACGCCGTGCCACCTTTGAAGTCCCCCGCCTTGCACAGGCGCTCCCCTTCCAAGGCCAACTCCAAGCAGGACGCCTCCATCCTAGATGACAGTAACATTAGCTCCACTTTGCACATCTCTTTTCGAATTGTCATCATCTCCATGACAACAAGGGCCTTAGCAATGCCACCTTTTCACTGCACAACCCGTGTGCACAAAGACGCACAGTATCCGATGCCTTTCAACAAGAGGCTTCTCAAACGCAATACTTTGGTTACCACAGAAACCACTGGATCACATGCACTGTTTGAGGCCATGTACAAGGCATCTTTGTGTGCATTGACAAGTGCTTTATTGTAAAAGGAGCAGATAATGCCATGAAAAGTGCGTGAATGGAAGAATCGTACAAACGGGGAAAAGCATCATCAGCAAAGTGTATGGGCGGATGGATAATCCAGGATGAACTAAAGGGCAGGGTATTTGATGAAATTCCGGATTGTAGAGTTAATCAAGGATTACTCGTCAGTCTAATCAAATCTAATCTACATGTGTTGCCTATAGAAGGGAAGATGTACCATATGGGACTCAGTAAGAAGGTTTAGTGGGGGAAAACAGCAAGGGCCATTTCACTGTACTCTTGAATCATTACACCTGTATATTATTTTTGTCTGCATGAAAAAAAATCCTGCAATAATTAGTTTTGGAATTTGTGGAACGGGGACGGAAAAATCTATAAAAAAAAAACTAGTGAAGATCTTAAGAACTACTTGGTCAGTATTAGGGCCGTATGAAAACTAAAAACACAAAAATTAACAAAACAGAACTAATGCAAAGAGGAATAAAAATTCTATTATTTAGAAAAACAACATTATGAGATTAAACTTGGAACTATTTTCTATTCTCGTGTTTCCATCTCTTTAATATTTTTTGCTTCATCTCACTGTAGCCTATTTTATTTTGTTTTTATTCTTAAAAAAAATTACACTTTCCAATATTGTGAACAAGTTATTAACATTAATATTCAACACAATGGACAAGGTGGATATCCGTAAAATAACATTTAAGACTCTGATTTTCACTGACTCACTTAAGGAAAAGATGAGCACAGTACAAGCTGCCAAGTTTCACTACCTGTGCTTTTGCTTGCCAATCGTCTTGTCCACAAACTTCTGCAACTCCAAGTGTAAAGGCTTGAGAACGGCATGAGGTCGAGGGCCATGGTGCACCAGTCTGCACACCGTCTGCTCTGCCCCTGTGAGAGGGCATGACTCCGATGCCATCATGACAAGTCCTTGGACGACTTGGCAATGTGCCACAAAAGAGTCAAACAGTATGAATGACCTCCTATAGTGTCCATTAATACAATGGAATCCAAAATGTCCGAAAGAAAACAATGCGTGAATTCCAAGTGCAAGATTCTAGCCCCAAGAATCACATCTGCTTCTCAGGTTCCAAACACAAAACTTTTTGGATGATTCCAAGATGGCACCGCTCCAATGAAAAAAATGTAAAAGTCAACAGAAGATGATTTAAAGTCGTCCAAGCCAGCAGAGGTTGTTGCTGCTTCTGTGAGTACTTTTCAGTCCTACAAAGGATTGGACAGCTTGTACACCTTCTTAATTGTGTCCAAGCAGCACAGTAAGTGGCCCGGACTAATCCAACTATTTGCTTACTCCAGCAGGAACGCTATTAGATCAGACATCCAAGAGACTCAGTCAAAAAAGTGTCTCGTTATTTTCCCAAAAAACAAACTGCACCGTTGACAATTCTTTATTTAACGACCAATGCGTTGAAGTCAAACTGACTAAGATCATTTGAGCTGTGATTCATGCACCCAGTTAGTATATCAAACTGCCCTTGAGAAAGAAATGAACCACGTTGGGGGCATTTTCTGAGCGTCACTTTCCCTTACGGACTCATTTTTTGCATGAGAAAACGGAAGTGAAAGTGGGAAGAGATTTTGGTATACCACCAGCTGCTAAAGAGACTTTGCAACGAAACACTCCAATCTGAGGAGTCGTCTTGATGACGATTAGCAGCTACTTGGCAGTTTTATTCATTGCAGACAGCCGTTAGAAAGACATCAATTCAACTTCTAAAATCCCTCGAGGGAGTTGTAAAATAGGTTCTCGAATTGCAATATCAAACACTACCCTCGACAAATAAATTCAAGGAGTCAAATCGATGGAAGGAATGCGAAGAAAACAAGACAGAGAAGGGAGGAAAAGAAAAGCAACCGCACAAGAAAAACAGTAATTTAATTTCCTTTTTTTTGGGGGGACTTTCATTCTTGACATCCTTGTGGTTAACTGAAGAATGGCACTGTGTAATAGAGCCATTCAAATTGGTCAGCTTGGGGCAAACTGTCATTCCTACTCTTAAGCATAAAAAAAAATTAATCAGCTATAATTTTAAACTACAGATTGTCTAGAAAAGCAGAGGGTAGCTCAAGAATGTTATCCCCCACCAACCCTCCTGCAATTGACACAAAAGGGTACTTGCTTCTTTTTGTCTCTTCTTTGCTTATTTCTGTTTGCTCCAAGGAACAAAACAAACATGTCTTGCAGAAAGGTCACGTGTCGTTTGGAAATAAGGGCAACAGCTCACAGAGGGCAAGCGCCAGAAGTGTGAGTCAGTCTTCATATTTACCTTGCGAGTGCCAAACGATCACACAGACCGTGAAAATGTCACTTGACAACATAGCAGCAATAAACATTGACTGCCACACTGGGCGGCCCACAATTACATATTTGGGATTTTTTTTTCACACCTTCAATTCAGTCTCGATTACTTTATTTAAAGTGACAGTGTGTAGAATGTTTATATTTTCTTATGTTCATTCAATTTAAAAATACAGTATTAATTTCAATAGTATGCAAAATAATATGTTTGATCACATCAACTTACTTTTTTGTATATATTCATAGGTCTAGTAATCTCTACACACAAACACATGGTCAGCTCGCTCCCCATAATTCTTTACACAGCTTAATTCAAAACCCTGGCGACTACTTGTAGGCCTTTGGCAAACATGGAGTGTTGTTCACAAGCCAAAACACATTTAGTCAACAAAAAGAGAATCATTAGCCATACAGCAACGTCAGGGGCGGGGTGAGGCTAATTTCAGCAAGGCAAGAAAAGGGTGTGTTAAATTGTGCTGTAATTCTTGATCTAGTTTGACAAAAGCATGTCATGTGAACAAAGGCACTTGCAAATTGTTTTGTGAAAAATCTGTGCAGTAGGTCCCTTTTTTAAAAACTGCAGATCTGTAAATGTGACGCATGCAGCGGACACATCACCAAATAACACAGGTCATTGTTTAATGTCTCATTCTGATGCAGATTTCATTTGATTCCGACATCTGGATCTTTAATGTTGTATGTGCATTATTTTATTTTACTTGTATAGACAAAAACTGCACGCCTCAAAAGTGTACGTGGGCTCCGCTCAGTCTGCATGCAAGTCGAGCCAGTGTTATTGAGGTTTGGAACCGGTGTCTGGCTGCCAGCCGTCCTCGGAAGTCACAAACCACCGCCTGCCCATTTTCCACTTAAAAGCTTCGAGTGGTCATTTGTTATCATTTTCAGGGTTTGACAATATCTGTTAATGAATGAAAACGGCTTACCTTGAATGTAGCCGCTTGCTAGCCAGTTCCTGCTGCACACCGCTAGCTAGCGACCGATCCATCTCACCGCCTCGTACCTGCTTCCGCCAGCCCCCCCAAATAAGAGGCCCCTTCACGGCAAGCTGGCTCTTTGACAGGCCCACTCCCCCTTTGACTCGGCTCCTTTTCACCCCCTTTCCCCCCGACTCTTTAACCACAGTAATGTCAG